>NC_135541.1:24641811-24958061 GCF_045843805.1 Urocitellus parryii
GTGGCACGAGAGCAGGAGGTTTCTGGTGACTGATGGGGTTCAGTCTCGGCACAGAAACAAAGCCATGAGGTGGCCTCGCTGGTCTAGAGCCGGAGTAGGGAGCAAGGCCAGCCCACACAGAGTGCAAGATGGCGGGGGTGGAGGCAGGGGAAGCAGCTCTGGCTTGTGTCTTGTGTCTCCCAGCACCGAGCACAGGGCCTGGCCAAAGTAGGGCCCTGGATGCCGCACAAGAATCCAGTTCTGCCTATTGGTTCAGTGGGAAATGATGGGAGGATGGGTTAGCAAGGCTGGTCACAGTTAGACACTCAACCAGTTGCATGTGAGTAGGAGCAGAGCCTGGCCAGCCCCACTCACCTGCCTGGTAGCAGCAGGCAGAAAGCAGAGGCACTGTAGGCAGTTCTACTGCTCTGAGCTGGGCCCAAAAGGGCATCTGTCCAGGGGCTGGGCCTCACGGGGAGGGCAGCAGCAGGCAAGATGCTGTGGCTTGTCCCTGAGCAACCTCTGCAAACACCTGGAGCCCAACTGGAGGCAGCAATACAAGAATCCATTTATTTTACCAAAGAAACCATCCAGCAGCCACAGGTGGGCCCAGGACAGGCCCTGGCAGCACAAGCCTGAGAAGCCAGTGGCCACGCAGCTGTGGATGGTGGGGAGGGTCACACCTGCACCTGCTTGCTCCAAGGACCACAGCCATGCTGGGAACCAGTCCAGAGCCACCCAACCAGGCCATGAGGGAGCTGCTCCAAGGAATGGCTGGGGTCATAAACACCATCTGCTTCATGCAGGACACCCTCAGTGCTGGCACCCCTGAGGCCAGCAGCTCCTTCCTGGACACACAGGCAAAGCACAGCAGGGAGGGGAGAGCACTGCCTCACATGTACTCCCCACAGTCGGCGATGATCACCTTCTGCTTTGGCTTCCCATCCTTGCTGCCCTGGGCCTTTGTGGACAGAACAGGAAAGGAGGACTAGTCAGGGGGTGAGGGAGGAGACTGAAGAGGGACTTAGGGTGCCACCCCTTGGAACCTGAGCTTACTCCTTCCTGGCCCTCCACAGGTTATACCCCAAGGGCCAGGGGGTTTGGGGGCCCTTCCTGGCCACCCACCTCAATTTGCTGCAAGACATCTAGACCTTCAGTAATCTCCCCGAACACTACGTGCTTGCCATCCAGCCAATCTGTCTTGTCACAGGTCAGAAAGAACTGGGAGCCGTTGTTTGGGCCAGAGTTGGCCATGGAGAGTAGGCCTGGGGGAGTGTTAGGGTTTGGATGTGAGGTGTCCCCCAAAAGCTCACAAGTGAGACAATGCAAGAGGTTTGGAGGATAAATTATTGGGTTATAGGCTCAATCTAATCAGTGAATTAATCCCTGGTGGGATTCACTGAGTGGTAACTGGAGGCAGGTGGGGTGTGGCTGGAGGAAGCGGTTCATTGGGGGCGTGGCTTGGGGGTATATATTTGTATCTGGAGAGTGGCGTCTCTCTTTCTGCTTCCTGATCACCACTCGAGCTGCTTCCCTCCACCACACTCTTTCGTCATGATGTCCTGCCTCACCTTGAACCCTGACGAATGGAGTCAGATGTCCATGGACGAGATCTCTAAAACCGTAAGCCCCTAAATAAACTTTTCCTCCCCATACAATTGTGCTGGTTGGGTCCTTTAGTCACAGTAGTGAAATAATTGACTAAAACAGGGAGAGAGGGATGTCAACTCCCTGTACCTTGCCCCCAGCCCCGAATACTGTGCACACTGTGGACAGCCCTCTGCAGGTGGCCCAGGCTCTGGGAACACAGACCCCACACACGTGGCCCTGTTGTCTTTAATAAAGACTGATTTTTTAAAAAATGAAGCTGATTAAAAGGAATAATCTGAGCTGGGTGCAGTGGCGCACACCTGTGATCCCATTGGCTCAGGAGGCTGAGGCAGGGGATGTGGCTGGGGATGTGGCTCAGTGGTCAAGTGCCCCTGAGTTCAGTCCCTGGTACTCCCCCCAAAAAGAATAATCTGATGGTTCGAAAGGCTATTTTAGAGAGGACAGGCAGTAGACCCTCAGGTCAGGATGATGGGTGTGGCACTTGAAGGAAGTGAAGGACACTGGAGGAATACACTCCTGGAGAGGAAACGGCATGTGCGAAGGCCCCGAGGCAGAAGTGAGTCTGGTGTGACTGCCACTTGGAGGCAGAGGTTGAGGAGCAGCACATCCTCTGAGCACAGAGGTACCAGGACTCACTCGGGTCGGGTCAGCCCTTCAGGACTGGATCCTGCGCTCAGTGAAGCCATAGGAAGGTTGTCAACAGAACAATGAGGTGATGAGATTGATGTTTTAAAAGTATCACTCTGGGCCGGATGTGGTGGTGCATGCCTATAATCCAAAGACTCAGGAAGATAAGGCAGGAGGATCAGAAGTTGGAGTCCAGCCTTTACAATGTAGTAAAATCTTGTCACAAAATAAAAAGGGCTGGGAATGAGCTTAGTGGTAGAGTGCATGCCTATCATGTGTGAGACGCCCTGAGTTCCATCCCCAGGACAGAAACAAACAACTCTATTACTCCAACTGCCCTGCAAAGACTTCGCTATGAGGGGGAAGAGGGAGAACAGCTAGGAGGACTCTGGTGGTAGTGATGGAGCAGGGAGGAGCATCTGGGGGAAGAGCAGCTGGGCCAGGAAATGACTTGAAGACAGAAGGTTGGGACATCTGTGGGATGCAGGAGAGGAGTCGAGATGAGCCCTAAGTTTCTGACCAGGCAGCCAAGTGGACAGTGGCATCATTTACTGAAACAGGGACTGTGAGAAGAACAGGAGTTGTTTTGGACCTGTGACGTTGAGAGATTGTGGGATATCCAGTGGAGACCTGGCAGGCAGCTGGACAAGAATCTGTGGGGGTGATCAGCCTGGAGAAGCAAATTTGCACAAAATTACAGAGCATTCAGTACAAGCCCAGGCGCTGAATGTGATTGATTGCCCAGAGTAGGGGCTCTCAATGGGGTAATACTGCCCCCTAGGGGCCATTTGGAAACTGCAGGGTATTTTGTGGTGGTGAATCCAGTGAAGAGAAACCAAGATTGAGCTCCAGGTCCATCCAACAATTTAGGAGGTGGAAATAAGAAAGGAGAAAAGAGGTGTCACCCACATGGAATCCCAGTAACTTGGGAGACTGAGGCAGGGGTATCGAAAGTTCAAGACCAGCCTCAGCAATTTAATGAGGCCCTAAGCAACTTTTTGAGACCATCTCAAAATTTAAAAAGAAAAATAAAGGAAAAAGAAAACAAGAAAAGAGGAGCAGTCACAGGAGTGGAAAACCACAAAGGAGGGAGGTGCTCTGCCAGCTGCTGGGAGGAGGGGTGCAAGGAGAGGGGACTGATGGCATCACATGAGCTCAGAGTGGAAAGGGGCTGAGTCTTAACTGCTGGTGAGCTGGAGGCTGTTGGGAAGTGGGCTGAAGGAAGAAACAGCCAGTGGATTTTTTTTTTTTTAATACCAGGAATTGAACCCCGGGGGTGCTAAATTACTAAGCCACATCTCCAGTCCTTTTTATTTTTTTTATTTTGAGACACAGTCTCACTAAGATGATTAGGGCCTTCTACATGACTGAGGCTGGCTTTGAATCTACAATCCTCCTGCCTCAGCCTCCTGAGATGCTGGGATGAGCCAGTGGCTCTTTTAGGTTTTGGCAGGCATGGTTGTGCACCCCTATAATCCCAACTACTTGGGAGGCGGGGGCAAGAAGATCACAAGTAAAAGGCCAATCTTAGAGACTGTCTCAAGATGAAAAAACACAAAGGGGGCTCAGGGTCAGAACACTCACTTAGTATGCCTGAGACCCTCAGTTTGATCCACCATCCCACACACACCAATAAATAAATAAATAAATAAATAAATAAGCTTTGCTGAAAAGGGACAAATAAATTGGGGTGGCGGCTGGAGGGAGCTCATGGGACATGAGACTGAGGGACAATTGTTTCATTTTTTTCAAAGGCTTGCAATGCGACAGCATGCTGAGGGATGGGAGTGAGTAGAGGGGGAAACAGAGGCGTTGAGGGGGCAGGATCCAAGTGGAAGGGCTAGCCTCAAGAAAAGCTGACAAAGTTCACTGTCCCAGGAAGGCAGGCAGGTCAGGGTGTGAGAAGACATGGGCTGGGGAGTAGATCTCACTGTGGGAAGACAAGTTTGACTCTTCTGCGGGGCACAGGGCTGAGGCAGGAGGATCGCAAGTTTGAGGCTAGCCCGAGCAACTTAGCAAGACTCTGAATCAAAAAACAAAACAGGCTGGAATGTAGCTCAGTGGTAAAGCCCTTGGGTTTAATCTCAGCACACACAAAAAAATAGTCAGTCTCTTCCGGTTGTTTTTATAAATAAGAAGCAAGACCATGCGCTGAGAGAAGAGTATATAAAGGGCTGAGGAGCAGAGAAAGATGTGCTTCGGTCTGGGATGGAGTTCTCCAAGCCAACGCTGGGAGCCTGCTGGGCACTTATGGAGGTGCCTTTCCCACCAATGCCCCTCAACTTGCAGGGGCCCAACAAGCTCAGGGGTGTGCTTTTCTCCAGCAGGCAGGGTTCTGTGCTAGGTAGGTAAGTAGGAGAGAGTGAGAAAGGCAGCTGGGCTCCAACACAAGAGCAGGGAGGTGCAGGGATGTGAGGGACGCCCACGGAAGTGCACAGGGTGGATGGGCAGAGCCCCCCTCCCCATTGAGACCAGGATGGGTTCCAGCTGTGAAAGCCTCTAAAAGGACACTGTGACAAATGAGGACCTCTGAGTATGCATGGTGGATTAGATAACAGTGTAGCAGAGTTCATTTTTAGATTTTAGTAACTATGCTGTGACAATATTAAAAATGCCCTTGTTCTCAGGAAACACAAGTATTTAGTAGTGAAGGAACATCAAGACTCTAACTTACTCTCAAATAGCTACAAAAAATACACTGTCTAAATATATACAGAAACAGAATAAGTAGGGAATGTCAGCCGCTGGTACATTGGGTAAAAAGTGCTCAAGGTACATGGAGGATTCTTGTACTATTCCTTTCCTTTCTTTTTTTTTTTTTTTTTGGGGGGGGAGGGTGGATACCATTGATTGAACTCAGGGGCACTTTACCACTGAGCCACATTCCAGTCCCTTGCATTTTCTTTTGAGACAGGGCCTCACCAACTTGCTGAGGCTGGCCTTGAACTACAATTCTCCTGCCTTAGCCTTCAGAGTTGTTGAGATTACAAGGCATGCACCACCATGCCTGGCTGACCTTGATAAACATTTTAAAAAGCTAGACTAAGACAAGAAGAATTATGGGTAAAAAGGGTCGAGGACTATTTGACAAAACAGGACAGACTGGGCGTGATGGTGCATGCCTGTCATCCCAGCGGCTGAGTCAGGAAGATTGCAAATTTAGAGAGGACCTGTCTCAAAATAAAAAAATTTAAAAAGGGGGGGGGGTGTCTGGAGATGTGACTCAGAGATTTAGCCTTCCTGGGTTCAATCCCTGATACCAAAAAACAAAACAACAACAGCCAAAATAAGATAAACACACACACTGTCCATAATAGAAGAGCTAAAGAAAGAAGAAAACTTCTTAGTTTTTAATTCATACCCATAAAAATAGTAACTTTCCAGCAAGAAGCCTGGCAGACATCTCCTTTACCAAGTGATCAAAGATAACATATTTGAACTGCCATCACGTGCTTCCTTATGGATGTGCTAACAGCGTTGCTTCTGTGCTGCTCCTGCCAAAATACATAAGCTAAACGAAACCTGGAGGAAGTAGCTGCAAACACACTGAGAAACATCTCTAAACACAACTGGCCCGTTCTCTTCAAAGACGTTGAGATCAAAAGAGACAACTAAAACCCAAGAAGTTGTTTTATTTTTTTAATCTTTTATTTATTTTCTTAATGGTGCAAAGGATTGAACCCAAGGCCTCTTAGCCACTGAGCCACATCCCAGCCCTCTTTATTTTTTGAGACTGGGTCTTGCTAAATTGCTGAGACTGCCTTTGAACTTGTGATCCTCCTCCCTCAGCCACCAGAGGTATTCTTTGCTGAGCCACATCCCCAGCCCTTTTTATTTTTATTTATTTATTTGTTTATTTATTGGGTACTGGGGATTGAACCCAGGGGCACTTTACCACTGTGCACATCCCCCGTCCTTTTTGTTTTTTGAGACAGGATCCCTCTAAATTGCCCAGGTCCTCACTAAATTGCAGAGGCTGGCCTCCAACTTGCAATCCTCCTGCCTCAGCCTCCTAAGTAGCCATATGCATCACCATGTCTGTCATGGCTTCTTCCTAATCTTGATGTTCATGGACACCTGAAGATTTTACTGAACCTTTTTTGCAATGAGCTTTACCTAGGTGCTGAAGAAACTGTTAAAGAGGACTCCCTGACTCCCCAGGTAGCAGTTCAAGTACTCTTCTGCACACACTCCCACAATATAACTCTGGTGAGCAGGCTGGCCACAGGTGCCGATGGGAAGGACTTGGGGCCTGACAGAGACTGCAGAAGGCAGCCACAGCACTCAGCTGGTGCATAGCATGGTTCCCACATGCCTCGCTCCAGTTAGCAGGCCCACTCATGTACCTCCAGCGCCCCCTCCACGCCTAGCCTGCACCATTGCAGAGTGACATGTAGATGCAAGGGAGGGCACCCTGCTTAGAGGACAATAGGGGCTGGGGCCTTTGTGCTCCAAGACAAAACTGACTGGAGGAGCTGGGCACAGTGGCACACGTGTAATACTAGCTAACTGGGAGGCTGAGGCAGGAATATCACAAATTCAAGGTCAGTCTTGGCAATTTAGCGAGACCCTGTCTCAAAAAAATAAAAAGGGCTGGGGGTATAGCTCAGTGGTGGTGCACCCCTGGGTTTGATACCCAAGACCAAAACCAAAACAAACAAACAGACAAAGAACCTCCCACCTGACTGAAGGATAAAAACTTTCAGTATAGCTGTGTGTGGTGGCACATGCCTGTAGTCCCAGAGACTCAGGAGGCTGACACAGAAAGATCACAAGTTCAAAACCAGCCTCAGCAAGTTAGCAAGGCCCTAAGCAACTTAGGAGGTCCTGTCTCAAATTAAAAAAAAAAAAAAAAAAAAAAAAACTGGGATATAGCACAGTAGTAGAGTGTTCCAGGGTTCGGTCTCTAGTACCCAAGCCAAACAAACAACGAGTACAACAGTTAAACATTTGTTAAATAAGGAACTCCGATATAATGCAGAGGACAGAGGGCACCATAGGAGCCAAAGCAATGGGAACCCAGAGAGATACTTACTGGAGGGTTTGGAATAGTTTCCAAGAGATGTCAGTGACTGACTGAGCTGAGCTTTGAAAAAAGAGGAGTTAGTCACATAAAATAAGCTGGAGAGGGTGCTGGGGGAGAGGAATGGCTTGTGCATAAACACAGAGGCTTGCAGGTGTCTACCAGCTCTTGTTTCCTAGAATATAAAATGGGGCTGAGAGCAGGGCTCTGGACATAGGAAGACTTCTGTCCTTTCTGGTGGAACTGGACTCAATCCTATGGATGAGGGGATTCCCTAGAATGCTTGAAGAGAAGGATACAGTCAGATCTCTGGCTGCTAGGGATAGGAGGAGAGCAGGCCTGAGGCAGGGGGCCAGTTAGAAAGATACCATCATTATTCACAGGCGAGATAATAGGAACATTTGGCAGGAACAAATGGAAGAGAGATGCAGGAGGATTTAAGAGATAAAACTGCAGAATATGTTACTGCTTTAGGTATGAATTATAATGAAGAGCCTAAGATGACAGGAGATATCTGAGTTGGGTAATTATTTAGAGGATGGCAAAATTAAATAAGACTGAGCACACAGAAGATGACGGTAAAATGTGAGAAAAACCACTGGAATATGCTTTATTAATGGTGCCTATGAGACAGCCAGGCAGAAATTTGTGAAAGGTCAGGGCTAGGGCTAGTGGTACAAAAATCATCAGCACAGAGTGCGTGTTCAGGTGTGGTGGCAGACACCTGTAATTCCAGCGACTGTGGAGGCTGAGGTAGGAGGATCACAAACTTGAGACCAACCTAAGCAACTTAGAGACCCTGTCTAAAAGTTAATAAAAGGAACTGGGGATGTAGCTCAGATGTAGCCCCTGGGTTCCATCCCTAGTACCACACAAACCCGAAACAAACCACACAGAACACACACAAAACCTAAGCACATGTATTTCTAACCCAGATGAGAAACTCAAAAGTTCTCCACTCAACTCACTCACATCAGAAGTGCCCTGGGTGGAAAGCACCAGCCCCTCCTCTGGAAGACTGAGTCTTTGTTCTTGCCTCTACCACCAAACTACCTCCACAGACCTTTTAAAAATTTGAGACAGGGTCTCACTAATTGCCCAGGCTGGCCCTGACCTTGTCATCCTCCTGCCTTAGTCTCCTGAGTCACTGAGATTACAGTCATATGCCACCATGCCTGGTGTTTCTCTTTATTATCTTCAAGAGTCTTCCTAGAAAATGTCCTCAACTGGTCATGAACTGATCAATATAAAGATTTGAGGTTTTCATCTGATGGCTTATTAGCCACATTGGACTCTTCACTACTTTTTTCGTCAGTGAAGAGGACACATTAGTGAGGAGTTTCCTCCTAGCAACTCTCCAAATCAAGGAGAGTTGTCACTGAGAAACTTAGGCCCTAAAGGCCTGCCTTTAGCAGAGGCAAATTAGAATTAGTCCCAGGGAAGTATATACCCATCCACAGAAAGACACCTTTTGTAACCTAGCAACTTTAATCAAATACCAAACAGGAAACATTTCTTGCCTCTGTCAACTCAAATTCAACAAAAGAGAACCCCTGATGCTTCACTATAAAAGTAGAAATGAATTGTTAATATGTGGACAACAGGAAATGTGCCACATCCAGATGCCATTTAGAAAGCAAAAGTTTGATTTTTTTTAGATTGATCATGGTTTATCCAACAATGATTCCAGGAATATTAAAGTCATTTTGTTTGTTTTTACAGAATCAGCTAGAGGTGTATATCAGTGGTAGAGCATTAGCCTAGCATGCACAGGCCCTGGGTTTGATCCCTAAGTACTAAAATATATGAACATAGCTAATTTTTGTTTTGTTTTTTAGTAATGAGGATTGAACACAGGGCCTTGCATGCACTCTTCCACTGAGCTACATCCCTCAGCTAAACTGTTTAAACATTGGAGTATCCAATTCTATCACTACAGAATTTAAGCCTTCAGTTGCTTTCCAAGCATTTTGATAACCATTGTTTACAAAGCTTATAGACCTAGTGACTGAGGAGACTGGGGCAAGAGGATTCTATGTTGGAGGTCAGTCTCAGCAACTTAGTGAGACCCTGTCCTAAAATTGAAAAAACAACAAAAAAATGTACAGAAAAGTAGGTAAAATAGTTTATTATCATTCCAACAATCATTCATTCCAACTAAGCACTGTGTACAGAACATTGACCTTACTACTGAGTTAGGTGACTATTAAAGGAGGAATAGCTTTTGTCCTCAGGAAAAATGTATTTTACTGGGGTAGACCAAGGGCATTTAGAATTACTACCTTAAAAAACTCAGCTGGGCATGGTGGTGCTCACCTATACTACCAACTACTTGGGAGTCTGAGGCAAGAGAATCACAAGTTTGAGACCAGTCTGGATAACTCTTGAGATCCTGTCTCAAAATAAAAGGCTGGGGGGTGTAGCTCAGTAGCATAGCACCTGCCTAGCATGTGCAAGGCCCTGGGTTTAATCCCCAGTAATGTAAAAATAAAACTCAGGTGTAGGAGGACCCCCCCCCCCAAAAAAAATCATCTTCCCTTTTTACTTAAAATTTGAAGAACTGAGAGCAGGGATGTAGCTCAGTGGATAAATACTTATATAGTATGCTGGAGGTCCCTTGGAGAGGGGTGGATTTAAAGAACTGAAAGCTTAGAGAAGTATGTGTCAAGGGCTGGGGATGTGGCTCAAGCGGTAGCGTGCTCGCCTGGCATGCGTGAGGCCCGGGTTTGATCCTCAGCACCACATACCAACAAAGATGTTGTGTCTGTCGAGAACTAAAAATAAATATTAAAAATTACTCTCTTTCTCTCTCTCCTCTCTCACTCTCTCGGGGTGGGGCACTGCTATGTTGCCCAGGCTGATCTTGAACTCCTGGGTTTAAGGGATCCCGCCTCAGCCTCCTGAGTAGAAGGAATTTTACGTGTGCACCACTGGGCTCAGTTTGGGCTTAGAGAGTTTAAATATCCATACAGCAAATTAATGGCAAAACTGGGACTAAAACTCAGAAATTGACAAAAGATCAAATAGCATGCACTATAATTGTGGTAACAATTGAAGAAAAGCATACCCATGTAAGCAGAGGCCAAGCCTCCACTGTCAAGGCTGAGCTTCCCTGCTACACTGTTATTTAACAGCACAGTTGCCAAAAGGAGTGGTTCTGGTGCCCAGGTAGAGTACAGCTACCCACCAGGTGGTGTAAATCAACACCCAAACCTTTTAAGATTTTTCTAATATCCTCCTCTTGATTCCCCTCCACTCCCACTGTATGGAACTGGAGATTGAAGCAAGGGCCTCACATATGCTAAGCAAGCACTAACCACTGAACTATATATATCCCCAGCCAGGGTCTAAATTGCCCAGGCTGACCTCCAGCTTGGGATCTTACTGCCTCCGCCTCCCAAGTAACTGGGATTATAGATGTACACTACTGCTCATTTGGCTCCTCTTACCTTTTCTAGCTTGAGTATTCCTCATCCAAAATCCTTGGGACCAGAAGTCCAATCTTTGGGATTTTGGAATATTTGCATTACCACTTGAGCTTGACTAATCTGAAAATTCACAATGTGAAATGCTCCAAAATCCAAAATAAATGTGTCATGTTGGCAAATTTTGGAGAATTTTTACTTTGGATTAGGACTGCTCAATCTGTGTATGTTGTTTTATACTGGGGATTGAACCAAGGAGTTTTCCACTGAGCTACATCTTTAAGACCTTTTATTTTTTGAGACAGGGCCTCAATTGCTGAGGCTGGCCTCTGGAATAACAGATTACAGGCATGTGCCACCGTGTCCAGCTCTATTTGCTTTTTTATATTATTTTTTTAGCTTTCTGTGGACACATCTTTATTTCTTTATGTGGTGCTGAGGATAGAACTCAGCGCCCTGTGCATGCCAGGCGAGCGTGTTACCGCTTGAGCCACACCTCCAGCCCTTTCTCTGGTTTTTACATTAAATGATTTTTGCCCTTACCTTTTCAGATGAAGTGATCATTAGCCAAACTCCTGGCCTGACCCTGATCACTATTGGTCTTAAATCAGTATCATGAGGCTGTTTCTGTAATTCCCCTACTATTCAGAAACTTTTTCCTAAGGCGCCAGGGCTGCATTTGTTTATGAACTGAATAGGATCCAGAGCTTGGGATGAGGTCTGAGGTCATAACAGATCATAGCTACCTGAGTATATAACTGGGGCTCAGTGTAGCACTAGCAGGCACCACTTAGTGAGGAAGTAAGGTCCTATAAGAGACCAGATGGCAGCTGCCTGCGCCAGAGGTGTGCATCTAGTGCACTAGCCCAACCAGAAACCAACTGGGAGATATTGCCACACTCGGGCATTTCCCTCCAGAGTTCCCTCACGGAGGCAGCCATCTTTTTCCCTGCTCTTCTGCCCGAAACCAGCACTAGGCCTCGCCCCCAACCTGAGCTGGCTCAGCACATTGCACACACAAAAAGATGGCAGTCAGGAAATGGGGACATCTACCTTGGGTATTTTTAATTGGTTACTAGGATCAGTCCTTAAGAAAAAAGCCTGGAAAGTTCAAGGAAAGGAACAGGGAGGGCAAGTAAATAAATAAATAAATGCTCTAACACTTGAGTGAGGACTGGCATTTGTTTGCTGTTGCCACAATTTACCTCCTGAGCATTTTCCCATGACTAGTGGAAACATTGGTTGCAGAATCTGGGCAATTAGATCAACTGACCAGGAGGTTGACACCAACATGTTAACAGTCCAAGAAAGGAAGGGGAAGAAGGGGGTATTGTAGGCAGATCACAGTTCTTCGGGTGTGCCAACCTCACTGAGCCCTGATTTTCCTGAGCCAGACCCAAGGTTGTCTGCTAAATGTATAAGATCCTACCATATGCAATGGGACTTTCTGTTCAATTCACATTAAACTGTTCTGCATACCCAGCTAATCCTAAACTGCTGAATAACAGAATAAGTAGGGTCTTTCCAACATATTCACATCCTGAAATTACATGCAGCAAAAACTGGAATTTATTGAATAAAACTGACATGGGCAGCACAGAGGCAGTTTTGTGGAGATTTTTTTTCTTTATTGCGAAACTTAAGACTTGGGTACATCAAATAAAACCAATTTCACGGGGAGGCAGGTAATGACCAAATCCCATAGTAGAAAAAAAATTAACACTGTCTGGGCTATAGTAGAACCCAGAAGAATATATTCTTATAATTGAAAAATTCTAGGCGTTTTCATAATTGACCTTTTGATACAAAATGACCTAATAAATTTGCAACTTGTGGTTCTTGACGTTGAGGTCCATAGGACAAGCTAGGAAGTCTTCAAACCTTGAGCTGATTTCCACCAGGGGTTATTATTTGGCTTTTGAACTCTGAAATGAAAACACCATCACAAATAATGAAAAGAATTTTAGCAAATCTTTTTTGGCTGATAAAGGTATCCTCAACTTGGCATAGCTGAGGACCCTTTACAAGATAACCAGTTTCTACCAACACACCAGCTGTTGCCCTTTTCAAATAATTTTTCTTGGCTTTTGTTTACCTGGAGGTGCCTACCAGTAGTCCTAGTTAAGCTGCATTCACCCAATTTCCTACAGAGTCCTTGGGCCGCCTAAGTCAATGAACAAACCCTATGTAACTCTCCAACTACACCATCATCTTGGACACCCAGGCATTTCTCTTCCTGTCGCAGTATGTACACACATAACCTCAATGGGCTAACTTAGCAAAATGATGCTTACAGCTGGGATCTGATTATGAAACTCCTTGTATATCGGATCACTATCTCAGGACAATGAGGTAACTGGGGCATAAAGGATTGAAGACTGAACCCAGGGCTTTACAAATGATGATGTGTTCTATTACTGAGCAACAACCTCTACCAATAACTATTTTTAAAAAATATTTATTTTAGTTATAAGTAGACACATCTTTATTTTAATGTGGTGCTGAGGATCGAACCCAGTGCCTCATGCATGCTAGGCAGGCACTCTACCGGAGCCAGGATCCCAGCCCCTAGATTTTCTTTTTTTTTTTTGGTGTTAGGGATTGAATCCAGGGTCTTGTGCATGCAAGGCAAACACTCTACCAACTGAGCTATATATCCCCAGCTCCACCAATAATTTTTATCTTTTAGTTGTAGTTGGGCACAATATTTACTTATTTTTATGTGGTGCTAAGGATGGAACCCAGGGTGTTGCACGTGCTAGGCGAATGAATCGCTGAGCCACAATCTCGGCCCCCAATAATTCTTTTTTTTTTTAATATTTATTTTTTAGTTCTCGGCAGACACAACATCTTTGTTGGTATGTGGTGCTGAGGATCGAACCCAGGCCGCATGCATGCCAGACGAGCGCGCTATCGCCTGAGCCACATTCCCAGCCCCCCCATTAATTCTTAATAAAGATCTGACCAGGTGTTCTTCATGAGGAAACCATGGGATTCTCAGTGTTGCTATAGACTGGCCTTGAAGTCCTGGGCCCAAGTGAATCTCCTGCCTTATCTCAAGTACCTGGGCCTATGGGTGCACACTACCACACCCAGTTCTTCCAAGTTTTTAATTTACAACCATTATTTTTCTTTCCGTAATAACTGATCCTAATAACAGAAAGGCTTAGGTAACAGCCTGCCAAGTTTTCAGGTTATATGGCAGAAACCAGGGGTAGTGGTGCATGTCTGTAATCCTAGAGACTTGGGAAGATCTGAAGTGTAAGTCCAGCCTGGGCAACTCAGTCATATCCCATTACAAAATAAAAAGGAAAAACAACTGGGAATGTAGCTCAGTGGTAGAGCACCCCTGAATTCTAGCACAAACAAAAACTGGCAGGAAGTGAAAAAGCCAAACGTACGGTTTTTCCTCGTCTAAGAGGTAGCAGCAGCAACAGCGCCCACCTTCTGGGCAGCTTCTTTCTTGGCATGATGAGCTTGTAGAACCGCCACAGCTTCATCCACCTATGAGAAATCTCCAGGTTGTCAGTGACTCAGGCAAGCCAGCTGGCCCCTCTCTGGTGCTCAGGCCCACTGGCAGAATATAGATGATCCCTGGGCTTCTGGTGCTGACAGCTTACCCACTATTCATAGCAGCAGACCCAACCATAGGTAAAACATGTCAGGGGCCACAGACGCCTGTTACACATGGGTGTGCAAGTTCTCCCCACTCCCTAATCCTAAGGGCTGAAGTCACAAGGTCTAAAGCAGCTCACCTTGGAGCGGAGAGACTCAGGGGACTCCAGCATGTGTAGCAGCTCAGAGTTATCAATCTCCAGCAGCATTCCTGTGATCTTTCCAGCCAGGTTTGAATGCATTGTTTGGATAAGTGGAAACAAACGTTCGCCTGTGGGCAGGAGTTAATGAAATCTCAGCGGATAGATACTGGTGTCAAGAGTTGATCACTCCTCTGCAAGAACATGGGACACTCACCCAGCATCTGCTTCTGTTCCTGGGGTGGTGCTGCAGCAAGCATGGAGGCGGTCAGGGGCTCTTGCCCCTGCACATGGACTGCAGGCTGGGGTGCCTGGGAACCAGGACAGGCAGCAGGTTAGCAAGAAGAAAAGGATGGATCATTCAACATCTTCTCTTCTAACTATGTGGAAGAGAAGTGGAGGGGTAACTATCCTTATTCTCAAGGAACTAATTTCTTTGAGAATCCTTAGGGACTTTTAGGGGGTATGCTGAGGAACAGAACGTAAACATACAACCATCTTCAATGAAATGGCAAGATAACAGAAGGGAAACTGGGCGGGCACAATGGCAAATGCTTGTAATCCCAGAAGACTCGGGAGGCTGAGACAGGATTCAAAGTTTGAGGCCAGTCTCAGTAACTTAGTGACAATCTGTCTCAAAATAAAAAGTTAAAAAAAGGGGGGGGGGGCTGGGTAGTCCAGTGGTACAACATCCTTGGGTTAGATTCCCAGTACAAAAAAAAAAAAAAAAAAAACAACCCTATAATGCCTACAATGCTAGGCAAGCTTGTGCTGATGTTTTGATTTACCCAGTTACCCCAAAATAAGGCCTTCTGATAAATCAGCCACAGTGAACATCTGGATAGCTTTTCCCTAAAAGTTCCCTTTAGAGACAATTCTGGTACAGACAGGGCCAAAGGGTGTGAATATATAACATTTACACATAGCAACTTAGTGAGACTCTCTTAAAAAACAGGTATGTGGCTCAATGTTTAAGTGTCCCCGAGTTCAATCCCAGGTACCCAAAACCCAAAACACTTGTGTCTTTGCTTATGTATTAAAGAGCACAGTTGTAGAAGTAGCAAATTTCAGTTTAGGCAATCTAAGCTCTCACCCCTGTCCCTCAACCCCTTAATATATCTCTGAAACTGAATTATTTTTCTTTTTGAGATAAGGTCTTGCTCTGTTACCTAGGTTAATCTCACTCCTGGGTTTAAGTGATCTTCCAGCCTCAGCCCTTAGACTATAGGATCATGCCACCATGCCCAGCTGAAGTTGAATTTCTCTTCTATAAGTTGATGTTATTTCCTGCCTTAATCTCAAAACTTTGCAGAACAGCCAAGGATCAAACAGGTCAGTGGATGAAAGTTATATGAAGGCTCAAGGACCTGAACAAGTGCAGGTATGTCACAAAAGGAGAGTAGGACTTCTAGCTACTAAGGAGGCTGAGGTGGGAAGATGACAAATTCAAGATCAGTCTAGGCACTCAGCAAGACCCTGTCTCAAAAAGGGCTGGTGATGAGTGCTTGCCTATTATACCCCAGATTCCATCCCCATTGCTGCAAAGACATGAGAACCAAAACCCAGAAAAGCACCTGTTTGCCTCCTATGGAGCTTTTCTGGGAAGAATTTCAAGCCCTTTAGTGACACTATTCAAATCACCACACAGAATACACACCCTACCACAGACTGGGCAATGTGATACCCAGTGCATGAACCAAAGCCAAGCATCATTTTTATATGTGTGGCGCTGGGGATCGAACCCAGGGCCTTGTGCATGAGAGGAAAGCACTCTACCAACTGAGCTGTATCCCTAGCCCAAGCATCTTTTGAAAATCAAGGGAAAATGGGGAAAACACCTCTAGCACCATTTGGTGGGCCTCACCTGTAGAGGCTGTATGGCAGGGTGAGGGCTGCGGACACTAGAGGCATACTTATATGGTGCTACAGCCCGAGGAGCAGCAGCAGCAACTGCAGCACGTGGTGCAAGGTTTGGCACAGCTGTGGGAACACCTGTGGAAAGGACAATTACAATTAAAGCCCATCAGTCTGGTCAAAGACCCGTCAAAATCCCATCGTTCCCCCTTCTGTGTGCATCCAATACCACCTCCAGACTGGCAGCTGTCAGTCAGCCCTTGCTGGGCGGCACCAGCCCCACCAAAGTCCATAGCCAAGCGGTCCGGGCACTCAGACCCTACAACAGACCAGCAAATGCACATCAGTGTTGGCAGCAGATGTCCAACTGGCCACGTCCCACGGAAGGAGAAATTCCAAAGCATGATCACACGACACATCACACATGGGGGCCACTACTGCTACTTTCAGGGTTGAGCCAAAGAATAACATACAATTCTGTCCACCTTTTGTAATGCAGGACTTACTCTGACAAAGTTTCATTGTCCCCCCACCCTACTCTACCAAAAAACAGAGGCTGTCTCTAGTCATCCAGCTAGCAAACTTCTAAAATTAATCTTCTCATGAGTACCAATCAGTAAAGAATGTTAAATGTAACCAGCAAACCTAGAACTCACATCAGTTCTGTTCCTGAATCAAGTACCTACCTAAGCACACAACTAAGATGACAGAACCAGGACTCAAAAAAACTTGAGCCCAACAAACTGACCAAGTGAAGGAAGAGCTAGCCATCCTGACTCCCTCCTCCCCAGGCCACTCTCCTATAGGCCAGTTTGCTCACCGACTCTCTGAGTGGTAGTAGGAAGGCCACGAGAGGCCGGAGCATTACCAGTTGGAGCCAGATGGCGAAGAGTTGGACGAGGCCCAGTCTGACGTATAGCACTTGGCATTCCTTGGAAGCCTGGTAAGAAGATAAAAAGCACTTACCACTGATAAGCAACAATAACCAAAAGCCAGGCTATGCCCTAGAAGGGACAAGTGCAAGAAAGGCAGGTAGACCAGGATAGGCATGATATATTCTAGGTGACCAAATCACTGTTTTCCACCACCTACCTTGAGGTCTCCCACCTTGTTGCCAGCGTGGATTAGGCCTCATCTGTGCTAACTGGTTAGGTGTGTAATATGGAGGTCTTCCTTGAGCCTGTAAGGAAAAAGAGCACCAAGCCTTTTTATATTATAGGCCTGAACCAACATTAGAAGAAGAAAACAAAAAAACCAAACCTCATCTCATTTTATCTCACCTTATGACTCAACCTTAGCCTACTATTTGGAATAAAGCCTACTCAAAGCCTGAAGGGTCACAGTTAGTGGGAGCAGTTTTACCCCACCTCTGCTACTGGATATATATGTGTATGACCATGGGTAAGTACTTATTTTATTTGAAGAGTCTTCATTGACTTCTGGAGTTCCAATATCCAAAATCCCTTCTCTCCAACTACTGCAAACGGTCATGATCACAGGGCAGACCCACCTGTGGAACTGCTGGCACAAAGTAGCCACCAGCTGCAGGCTGGAACTGATTTAAGATGGCATTGGCAGGGAGTGCTCTCATCCCAGCTACCCGCTGCATATACTGGTTGGTCAGGTGAGCCTTTCTCTCTTCCTTCCTCTGGGCCAAGGCAACATACAGTGGCTTGGAGCCCACAATGCGTCCATTCATTTCAGTGACTGCTTTGGTCGCCTCTTCAGGAGATGAAAAGCAGACGAACCCAAACCCTTTGCTTCTTCCATCCTCCAGCATTACCTATAAATGAGACCAGCTACTAAGAAAAAGGTTTATGTGTTGGGGATGAGGAGGGACAGCGTCAACAGGCTTGTTCTTCACAACAGTCAAAAATCCTGGACTGTGCTGCTAAGTTACCATCTAAGCCAGAGTTCAACCCTGGCCCAGGATGTACCTGAAACCAACATCACAACTTAGGCTTTTTTTTTTTAAAACATCCCCAGGTAAGCTAAAGTTCCAACTAATGTGGCTAATGGTGAAACTGGGAACCTAAACATGTTTCCTAATTCTATGAGACATCTTGACAATAGTGCTGAACAATTTATTTGTAGAATTCATCCAGTCCAAAACCTTGGTGGACCCTGAACAGGCTTAGTTAGGAAAATGCTTTGAAATATCACATGTGGGCAATTATAAAACTCCCAGGTTACCAATGACTGCCACCTAATAGTGGCACTCAATGGGAATAACACAAAACTAGCTAGGAGTCGAACAGGGTTTCACTGAGTTGGTGAGGGCCTCGCTGAATTGCTGAGGCTAGCTTTGAACTCATGATCCTCCTGCCTTAGCCTCCCGAGCTGCTGGGATTACAGGCATGAGCCATGGCACCAACTTGTTAGTATCAGTATCAGAGTTCACAGCATGGAGAGCCTCCCAAAGTGGAAGGCATGAAAGTTAATGCATATATCAATCCAACAACTTTCTATCAATGAGGTGGGCAATAAGGTGTATATAAACAATGCCCTACCATGATCTTGAAAATGGGGCCCCAGAACTAAAGACAGAATGCTTTTGCTTTTTACAATTGTCAATCTGCCTACTGTAGAGATAAGCAAGTAAAGACTATTATGCCCTGCACTGATAGGGGACATTCAAGCGGGTGAGACAAACCCAGAGTTGACCTTTATCAGCCTGTCTCACCTGAAGGACTTTGGGATCATAACCTGATGTAGATACTGTCCTGCCTGATAATAGATGCAGCAGATGACACAAACTTTTAGATATCAGTCTCTTGTCACACTCCCAAGGTGCCAAGGACATGCAGCACACATCCCCAGGTGGCCAACATTCTCTTGCTCAGAGACTCAATTAATGAAGTTTTAAAATATCAAGCACATGATACACATTATAAAACATGAAAAACCAAACTTTTCACTCCCTTTCCTTCTAAGTAAAACCACAGGAAAGTTCCCAACTCCAGCTCCAGAATCTTCAAAATACCTTCATCCTCAAGGAGGAAATGTGGCAGAGTTGTAGAGACAGGTCCCAAGACAAATGGAAAACAACCCATCTGGATATCCTCTGCTCATAGTGTAGCACCATCTGTCCCCAGACCAGCACGAAGCAGCAGGAATGGGAAAGATTGGGTGCTTGAGGGCTAGAGAGAGTCATCACACTCCAGTGCTGGGAGACAGTGCAATATTAACCTAATGAAATGTCATTCTGCAGAGCATTATTCAGTTGGGTAACTGAAGGGGAAGAGGAGCTTGCTAGAATAATGTGATTGCTCTCTGAACTATCAACTATCAAGACTCTTCAATGAAACAAATGCCAACAAACCTGTAAGAGAATATTCCGCTCATCCCCTCAACTCCGTGCTAGGGTTTGAATCCAGGATCTCATGCATGTGCTGCAAAGGCTATGCCACTGAGCTACATCCCAGGAATACTCTGTATTCAGTCCCCAAATCTCACACCAAAATACCTTAGCACTGGTGATTGATCCAAAAGGAGAAAACTCTTTCCTTAATTTCTCATCATCAATGGTGTCATCCAAGTTCTTAATGTAGAGATTCACCCCCTAAAGGAGAAGAATGTTAGTTGCACTTCTACATCACAGATTCTAAGACAGTGGTTTACAAATTGTGATCCCTTGACCCAGCAGCAGCATCTTGGGGAACTTGTCAGAAGAAATACTTGGGCCAAACCCTAAACCATGCATTAGGCTCCATAGTTAGAACCAAACAATGTGTTTTAACAAGTTCTGCAGATGATTCTGGTGCTAGCTCAAAGTTGAGAAATTATTTCCCTAAGACTTAATAGGCCCATCAATGCATTCACTTTTTATCCTTCCCCACAGGGGCTTTGGCTGACCACTTATCTCTCAGTGTTACTCTCTGCCATCATTCCAAAGGGCCATTTTTAAGGAGCCTACAGTTAAGAGCAAATAACTTTTCTGTGCTGGAGATCAAACATAGTGCCTCACACATGGTAGGCAAATGCCCTACCACTGAGCTACATCCAAAAAATAACAAGCTGAGGCTTCTGAAGTAGAGAAGCCCCTAAATAAATGATCTTTTGCCCCCGTTCAACAATTCTTGTCCCATCTGGTAGTTCCATATTCTTGAAGAAGTGTAGACTCCAAGGCCCTAAAGAGTCTGATAAAGCTGGCTTTACAAATATTGCATACTAAACATTTGTAGGCTGGTCCAACACCACCTCACCTGGTATCGACTAATTCTCTCCTGTTTGAGCTGCTCAAATTTCCTTTTTAATTCAGCCTGGCGTTCTACTTTCTTCTGTGCACGGCCTACGAATATGACTTTCCCGCTGATTTCTTTTCCATTCATCTCTTCCACAGCCTAGAAAGGAAATGCCCATCCTTAAAACCAAGTTGCAGAGGAAAAATGCCTTGCTAGGGAATGGTTTCTGTTTTTTCAAGTGGTACTAGGGGTTGAACCCATGAACATTTTCCTGAGCTATACCCCCAGCCCTTTTTTGAGATAGGGTTTCACTAAATTGCTGAGGTTAGTTTTGAATTTGTGATTCTCCTGCCATAACCTCCCAAGTAGTTGGAATTATAAGCTTGTACAATTGCTTGTGGCTATTTTGGAGATAATTAAGTCCACGTACAGGACCAAAATTAATTCCATCCCATTTTGAAGCCAGCTAAAGGAATCTAAATACCTCATTTGTTAAAAGAGGTTAATATCTAAGTGGTGGGTTATTGGTCCACATAATATTAAGTGGGCAATGACAATACAGTAGTACAAATACAAGCATGGTGGCATGATCACAGGTTGATATTCTGGTTGTCACTAAAAATTTCTCAGGTTCTTTTGTGGGCATTTATTGAAGTGATATATATATATACAGAGAACCTATCAAATTGCTTTGCTCCTAAGTAGCTGCTGTGCTGTAATCAGCTCAACTCTCTGGGTTTTAGTTCCCTCACCTAGGAATGGGAAAAAAAACACCTGCCTTATTTTTAAAAATGATATGCAAGTGCTTTGTAACTAGGTAAACAATGTATAGGTAGAAACCAGAGATATCCTAGAGTACAATAGCTGCATTCAATTCACTGCTACTCAGAGGATTCCTGCTCTACAATGAGCTAAGCAACACCCTGTCCACACTCTGGATTCACCTCCTACAAATTCTTTCCAACCATTGTGGTACTCTCACCTTATTGGCATCTTCATGTTTTTCATAACTCACAAAGCCAAAGCCTTTGGATTTTCCACTGGGATCTCTCATCACCTTCACACTTAGGGTCTTACCTGTTCCCCCAAAAAACAGAACTATTAGTGAAACCCTCTACTACAGCTTAAGGAGACAAAGCATCTCTCTAGGAACTTGAACCAAACCTTTGACTAAACCTAGATGGATCTAAGACAGAAAGAGACACCATGCCTACTCTTCTAATTCTTTCTGACCTAGTAGCTAAGATGATTGTAGGGACAGAAGGAGAAAGGATAAAGCAAAGGCCTGGATCTATCTCTATCCACTTTATCACAGATAAGTGTTTTATTTCTGGGTCTGAGTGCTTTGTCTCTTAAGTAAACTTAAAATGATTCTAGGGCTGGTAGACTACCTAAAGGAACAAGTGGGGGCAAGGACCCCAACTTACCAAATTGGCTGAACAGCTCTTTTAGACTCTCATCATCTATTTCTTCCCCAAAGTTTTTGATATAAACATTGGTGAATTCCTTAGCTTTGGCTCCAAGTTCAGCTTCCCGCTCTTTTCGAGACTTGAATCTGCCCACAAACCTACAAAGAAACCATGAAAAATAGTGATCACCCAGGAGAAAAAAATATGGCTTCCTGGGGCCCAAAGGAATGCAGGTTAAAGGCTGACAGGAGAGGTTAAAACACATGAGGTCCCCATCCACCACCAAGAGAAGCTCAGAGATGTCCCAAGTCCCCAGCAGAAAGAGAAAGAGGCAGGACTACCCTGCGAGGACCAGCCCCAGGGCTCCTGGCTCAGACCAGGGCTACTCCTACCACATCATACTGCCTTCGTGAAGAAACCTGACGACCAGGTTTTAAAAACGTCATTTCTGTGCATCTATGTAAATACATAGAAAAGGTCTGGAAGGACATAAACCAAACTGTTAACAGTGGTTAGTCTTAGGAGTGAGATTGTTGGAGTGAAGAGCTAACTTTGGTGGGATTTTTTTTGGCAGTACTGGAGACTGAACCCAGGGGAACTCTACAACTGAGCTATATCCACAGCCCTTTTTTTCTTTTTAAAAATGAGACAGTGACTTGCTAAGTTACCTAGGTTGGCCCAGAACCTGCAATCCTCCTGCCTCAGCCTTAAATTGCTGGGATTACAGGTATGTGTCACCACATTCAGCCAATCTTTCCTTTTTACTCCATTCACTTTGGTGTACTCAAAAAAAAAAAAAAAAAAAAAACCAAAAAACACCTCTGTACATTGAACATTTTTCTGTTTCTTTCTAGTGATACCTGTACAACCCCCACTAAGCACAGAGACATTATAAACAACCAATCTTCTGGTCTATTCAACACCACAAAGGACAGAGATGACTTTTGCTTATAAGAGCCAAGGTGTATAGTCCCTTCTCTTCCCAGCATGGCTCTGAATCCCCTCTCCACATTCCACAGTAATAACCACACCAGAGCAACAAGATGTGTTATGAAGTGTCCACAAAGGAATGGGTTTTTCTTTGTAACCAATTTAAGTATCACTGTGGAGCCAGCCTTATATTGTCAGTCAGAGGTTAAGAGAATGGAAAACTAGAAGGACAATTTGGCATCAACAACCAGAGACCCATGAACAGAACTGAGTCAAAGGACAGCCAAGGTCGCAAAGCTAGTGCTAGTATACAGCTCCTGGCCAGCCCAGGGCCCTCTCCACTCTGCTGCTGGCCAAGGCCCCTGCTCAGAGTGGGCTCAGAGCTGCCTTCCAGCCAGCCCCAGTTGCTGGTGCTCACAAAACCCACAGACGGATGCCTTTAAGGGAGAGGCGGCAGGCAGGCCATGGCTTGGGCAGGGAGCCCACCTTGGCGAGTCAAAAGAGCTGCCATGGCTCAGGCAGGGAGACTCACCAGCCCTGGAGTGGAGAGGTAGGAGCAGGCCACACTTGGGCCGAGAGAACCAGTAGCCGCCTTGTGTGTGCCAGTTAATACCGAGGTGGGGCCACGGCTGGCTCATGCGATGGTTGTTGCTCCAGACTGGGACACTCACACTTTGCGGTCATTGAGGAGCATGCCATTCATCTTCTCGATGGCCTTGTCGGCAGCCTCTTGGGTCTCGAAGTGGACAAAGGCATAACCCTTAGAGCCGTTCTCATCACACACTACCTGTGTCAAAAGAAAAGGCAGACCACTTTAGCACCACTCATCAGCTCCAGAGATGCTTGCATGGTCCAAGGCAGTCAACTCTATCAGCTGTGCTCTAACTTTTAGCCCAGGACCAGGAACCTTGCATGTACACTACTTACAAATGGTTACTGCCAGTAGGCTGCTTCTGTTTCCAAATAATGATCTCTTGTTCACTTTTATTAGTATTAGAAGAATTTTAGTTTTGTGTAGTGTCAAGCATATAAACCATCATTCTGTATGTTTCACAAAGCACTCCACATAAACAGAAGGCAGGCACAGTAGTGCACACCTGTACTTCCAGATTTGGGAGGCCAAGGGAAGATGACTGCAAATTTGAAACCAGCCTAGGTAACTTAGTGAACCCGTCTCAAAATAAAAATAAAGGCTGGAGACAGCCAGGCACAGTGGTATACATCTCCAAACCTAGTGACTCAAGAGGTGAGCCTGGGAAGCTCAATGATCCCCTGTATCAAAGAGAAATAAAAAGGGCTGGGGATGCCAGGTGCAGTGGTGCATGCCTGTAATCCCAGTGGCTTGGGAGGCTGAGATAGGAGGATCACGGGTTCAAAGCCAGCTTCAGCAATGGTGAGGCACTAAGTAACTTAGTGAGACCCCGTCTCTAAATAAAATACAAAATAGGGCTGGGGATATGGCTCAGTGATTGAGGGCCAATCCTCAGTACCCCCCCCCAAAAAAAAGGTAAAGAGGAGGCTGAATTTATGATTTTAAAATGGTTTAAGTAGAACTTCCAGGAGAACACACACTTCTCTGGTCATCACGTTTCCCTTATTCAAAACAAAAACATTTTGAGCTTCTAAAGCTAGAAAACAGAAAAGAATTTTCAGGATAAGGAAAGAATAAATGAACCAGAAAGCACCCACTGGTGCTGGATTGTGCCAACATTAAACATACAGAACTTTTAAAAATTCCATTTCCAGCACTTCGAAAAATTACCATATACTCCCTTGACCCCAATTCCAAGCTAGCTTCCCATTTAGTATTTTAAGAGTCAATTATTCCACTGAAATCATTTTATCCATGCTTACCTTGCAGGATAGAATGTTCCCAAAGGCAGAGAAAGTATCATAAAGTGCCTTGTTATCTATAGATTTGTCCAGATTCTTGATGAAGACGTTTCCCACGCCAGATTTTCTCAAAGAGGGATCCCTCTGAGACCACATGATCCGGATTGGCTTTCCCTTAATCACATCAAAGTTCATGGTGTCCAAGGCCCGCTCAGCTAGAATAGAGAAATGCATTTTAATCAAGGATGTAAAACATCAACTCCGGTGACTGCCATAAGATTACAAGAACACATTACACCAATGTTTTTCTAGGTAATCACTGACAAAAGTCAACCCTGCTGAAACAGCCTTCAAAGCCACCAAGATCAGATACAACCTTACTTTTGACTAAGCTTTATCATTTATAGAGACTTTGCAGCCTATGTCCACAGTGACTCAGGTAGGATGATTGTAATTATCATGATTGAACCCAGGGTCTGGTGCACGGTAGGCAAGTGCTCTGCAGGATGGCTAAGTTGTGCAGCTAACTATATATAGTATTTAAGAAATTATCATTTTCAGATACCATCCCTGAATTCAGTCCAGCTTCTTTAGTGTACTTGAAATTAAACCCAGGGCTTTCACCATGGTAGGCAAGCATTCTAACACTGAGCTACATTCCTGGTCCTTTTTAAAATAGCTGGGATTACAGATGTGCGCCACTGTGTCTGGTATCAGCCCAGTTTCTTAAGAGTTTCAATTTCAGGAGGGCCTATACTTGATGGGGTCTAGGCCTTTGGAAGCATTAATCTAAGTTCTATGGATTCTAGGAATTCAACTGCCCTGGTGACCGCATTCTCCATGCATTACATTGGGCACTTCCTTAGCTTCCAAATCAAGATCATGTAAAGGACCAAAGGCTATATATATGTGCGTGTTTATGTACAGGTAACCCATCACCTGAATGCCAGAACACTTCCTTCCCTTCATTGGTGGCAACTTGTCCTTGTTATCTCAGTGACTGCACTAAATAAATGACATCACCCAGAACCCCTTCCACAAAGGAATTAAAGGAGTGCAGGAAATTATTCCTTGCCTCAAAGTATTTCATTTAAAAAGGGGACAAAACTCCAACTCTGCCCCTCTACAGGTTCATCTATCCAATCAATAAAAAGGAATCTTTTCACTCATTTCCAACAATTTCCCACCTTCCTCATAAGGTGCGCACATTTGTATGGGGGATGACTGGGGAAGGGGAGACAACAGTACAGATCCAAGCCAGAAAAGTCCAGGTACAGACAAGTTTGCTTGGGTGGCCACCTGATAAATTCAGCATGGGACGTCAAACTACTTTGTTAATTAGCAGTAAAGGAACTCATTCCAACACAGGTCCTGGTCTATTTCCAGACAGTACTGCATAGGGCAAGTCTGGCTAAGTCTGACAAATTTGGCTACACTTATTTATAGCATGGAGAAGTCCTACAAAGGTATGTGTTGGCAGACACACTGACCAATGGCTTCTGCTATCTCCAAGTGACAGGACTTTTATTCAGAAGAGCCAAGGAGGCAGGCAACAGCTATCTTACCCAATACCCCACCTCAGAAGTCACATTCAGCTACCTCCTTTGTGTTCCAAAGACATAATAGAGCTCAGAGTACACTGGATTGACAGTAAGCTGCAATATTTTGTCAACTAGTCCAATTCTCTGTTCTCAGCTATAAGCTGGGCAAGTAACATTCTCTGCATCATGGACAGTGAACAAAGTAGGGACAAAAATAACAGGGACCTGAAGATCCTTTGACACAAAATGGCTTGTTTCTCCCAGTAATGGTCTCTGCAGTTGTTCCCTTTTAATCTGGAGTCACGTGCAGCCTCTGATTAAATTTCTTCTGGGCTCACTTGTGCCACGCCTGCAGCATACCTCTCCACTGCTCAGACAATCTGGGTGGCAGAACTCTGCACTGGGAGTCCCAACCTGAACTCCAACTTTTTTGCAGTTCCTTTTCCTTCACTGGAGTCTTATTTTCCTCAGATGGGATGAAGTAAAAAGATTTTGACAAGAGTAAGGAGCTGGCCCAGCACAAGTAGTGCTGGTGGCACCAATTTAAGCTCCTTGAGGCTAATGTACAAGATTGTTTCCTTTGCTTCCTACTTGCCCCAAGCCATCCCTTATCAGCACAAAATCAAGTTAAAGGTGGGAGGGGCTAGCAGTGTTGCAATCTGAAACTTCTGCAGGGCACTGTTTTTTAATAGGCCTGTGTTTGAGGGGCACATGCCCATGACCACTGGCCAGGCCAGGGAGGTTCTGCAACCGCTCAACCTAACTTGGACAGAACCAGACATACGGGAATAACAAAAATCACTTCATTCAGATACGGATTTACAGCTTCCTAGCATTCCCGACCACCACCATTACCACCATTAGTCAAGGTCATCTAGTTGGCAAGTGGTGGAATCAAGACTGAAACTCTGGCTGTGGAAACAAGCCAAGCTATGTGCTCAATACCTGCATCCTTGCTTCCCACTATGGCTTCTGTGGCAATATGCTGTCCTGATGCCCCCTCCCTGGCAAGAGGGCCCTCCTTAGAAGATGACCCTTAATGTCCCCCGAGAGCCTACGAACGTGTAGGCACGACTTCTACTCACCGTCGGCTGGCTGCTGGAAGTTGACGTAGGCATAACCCAGGGAGCGGCGGGTGATCATATCGCGGCAGACCCGGATGGACAGCACAGGCCCGGCAGGACTGAACTTTTCGTACAGCATTGCCTCGGTGACGTCCGAGTGCAGGTCGCCCACGTACAGGGAGGCCATGGGGTAGCTGCTGGCGGCAGCGTTCATCTCCCCGCCCCCCACCACCCCGAGCCCCGCCAGGAGGACTTCTTACGGGGCCCACCGCAGGACAAAAGGGGCTTCTCTCAGAGCCGTGGCCCACGCCGCGGCTCACAGGTGGCACAGAGCGAGGCTGGGAAGAAGCTGCAGCAGGGAGGCTCAGAGGCAGGACGAGAGAGTTCGGGCAGCTCACACGGGACCGCAAAACCTCAGACAAAGGCTCTCAAAAACAATATGGCCCTCTCCGGGAGTTTGTAGTTTCCAGCTGTCCCGGCTCGAAGCTCCAAATTCGAAAAATTAAGGGGAATAAAAGCGGGGAATCCCCTTCCTTGGGGTCAAAAATTCTTCAAGAGGCAGCCAGATGCTACCCACGGCGGCCTTGGGGACACGCGTTTCTCGATAAATATAGGCCCCGGGCTCCTGGAGGTTTAAGATTACAACAGCCAGGGAAGAGGGAAACTAAATCTTTGCGGGTGCCGACTCGGCCAGCCCCGGGCGGGAGGCGGCGGCGAAGGGCAGCACGGACACGTGGTGCGCCGGCCGGCGGCGGGGGCGAGGGCGCGGGGCTGCCACGCGGCGCGGACGCACGGACGGACAGACGGACGGAGGCGCGCGGACGCGGCAGGCCCTGCGGGCGGGCGGACGGGCTGCTCACCACCGGACCGACGGACGGACACCGACGGACGCCGAGCGCGGCGGCGGCAGGCGCGGGCAGGCCGGAAGCGTGCGAAAGTGACTTCCCCGCGGGCTCTCCGAAGAGGACTCGCTTTTTCTTTTCCTTTTTCTTTTCTTTTTTTTTTTTTAAGGTTTTGAAGCGTTTTCAGGTTTTTTTTTATCTTTTTCTCTTTTTTGCTTCAGGCTACTGAGCCCGAAAGCGGAGCAGGCGGCGGCGACCCGGGGCGGAGAGAGGCGGCTGGGGCAGCCACCGCTCCATTTATACCCGCCCGCCCCGGGCGCTGCTGGTCGAAGGGCGCCTCGCGACCTGGGCGCAGTCGTGCCCGCCCACTCGGCCCGGGGGCCCGAGGCGGGGCGGCCACGCGAGAGCGACCCGGCGGGGCCGCGCAGCGCCACAGCGACCCCTGGCGCGAGGAGGACCGCCCTGCTGGCGTCTTCGGAAGACCCCAGGGCCTCTTTCCCGAATGAAGAGATTAAAATGCCCCTCCCGCCCTCATCCGGGAATAGGACCCAAAGGTGACCTACCCCACCCAAACGCTTGTTTAAAACATCCATGGAATGCATAATTGTAACATAAAGGGACATGAAATAAATTTCAATGAAATAAGAGGGCTCAATATGTAAATGTTCCGGCCCAAGTACACAAGCAGATATACTGAAGTATTCAGAATACCATGACCTTGAGGTAGCATGGTAGAGGGCGCTAGAAATGCTGTAATTTTTTTTAATAGGATGAGTTTTTTTGATAAAATAAGCAAATTTTGGTAAGGCTTGGATAAAACAAAGCAGAATTATCCCTCCTGTTTACACGCCAGTGGCATTCATGGAGATCGTTTGTACTTAAGGACTCAAAAAATACTTTTTGTTTCTCTGTAAAAGATTAATGCATAGGCTTGGGTAATTATAAAGTGATTTTTTGGTCTAGTGAAGGTCTAGCAGGTCATTTGAAAATCATGTTACCTTTTGGGACTATGTTACATGGGATGGTCTCCAGATTCCGCCCCCCACCCACCCTTTTTAATTTTTTTTTATTGCAGATGAACGCAATGCATTTATTTATTTTTATTTTTACGTGGTGCTGAGGATCGAACCCAGTGCCTCACACGCGCTAGTGCTCTACCACTGGGCCACAACTGCTGCCCCCAGATCCCTTTCTTTATAAATGCCAGGAACCGCCTTCCCATCTTCCTGACAACCAAAACCAGATATTATTAAAAGGCACACAGATATTCCCCTTGAAAATCACTTAAGTAAATGAATGAAGAAATATACATATTATATACTCATTCATTCAGTGTAATAAATGGCTTATTTATTACAGGCTACTGAGCCCGAAAGGCGCAGGCCTCTTTCTATGCCAATGTGAGGGGTGCCATAGTGAACAAGACAGAGGAAGGCCCTCATGGAGTTTACAATCTTTTCTTCCTTTCTTTCTCCCATCCCCAATACTGGGGAATGAACCCAGTGTGGCACTTTACCACTGAGCTCACTAAACTGCTGAGGCTGACATCAATTTGTGACCTTACCCTTCCATGGAGTTCATATTCTAGTGTTTTTTTTTTTTTTTTTTTTTTTTTTAGTTTTGTTTTGTTTTAGTACCAGGGATTGAACTCAGGGGTGCTCTGAAGGGAAATCGAGAAAGGAGCCATCGGTAAGCCAGAAATGAAAGACGGAGACCAGGAGAGTTTATTTGTCAGAGCTGACAAATAAAGGTCATTTCTCTATAGGAGAGAGAGGCAAAATAGGCTCAGGTTCTGGGATTTTTATAGGGGATGCTCAAGAATCAGAGCTGAGCGGGTCCTAATGCAGGCAGTTAGGGGTTGGGGTGGTATGAGGATGAGCCTTTCCCAGAAAGGGCTTGGGTGGGGAAAGCGAAACTTTTTCCTTAAAATGGTGGTTGTCATTTAAGATGGCCATCCAGATGCTAAGCAAGGACCCTATGTGCTCAGTCACTGAGCCACATCCCCAGCCTGTTTTTTATTTTTTCATTTTATTCATTTATTGGTACCAGGAATTGAACTCAGGGGCACTTGACCACTGAGCCACATCCTCCGCCCTATTTTATATTTTATTTAGAGACAGGGTCTCACTGAGTTGCTTACTGCCTAGCTGTTGCTGAGACTGGCTTTGAACTTGTGCTCCTCCTGCCTGGGATTACAGGCATGTGCCAATCCCCCTCACGAAATCCCAGTAGGAAGTATATTAAACCAAGAAACTATGCTCATGCTGGTGACTCATGCTTTTAATCCCAGTAGTAGGGGAAGTCAAGGCAGGAGGATCACAAATCCCTGGCCAGCCTACCTCTAAGCAATTTAGCAATTTGAGGCTGGCTTTGAACTCATGATTCTACTGTCTCAGCCTCCCAAACCTCTGGGATTACAGGTATGTACCATGGCACCTGGCTCCATCAACATCTCAAAATAAAAAATAAAAAAGTCTGGAGATGTAGCTCAGTGAAAAAGGATCCCTGTGTTAAATTCTCCCCTCCCCCCAAATTAAAAAAAATTGATGGAGTGCTCCTTCTATATTTAGATCCCCTCCCATTTGAAGACCATCCATTGGCCTTAAGTGGTCTGCTAGCACTTTTAATCATTATCTCACCATCCTGTCATCCTGTCTTGGAGGCTTTTACTACTAACTGAAATTTTTTTTTTTTTAGAGAATTTTAATATTTATTTTTTAATCATCGGCGGACACAACATCCTTGTTTTGTACGTGGTGCTGAGGATCTAACCCGGGCCGCCCGCATGCCAGGCGAGCACGCCACCGCTTGAGCCACATCCCCAGCCCCTACTAACTGAAATTATGTTCCTATAAAATTGAATATTGCCTGGCCTGGTGGAGCATACCTGTAATCCCAGTGACTCAGGGAGGCTGAGGCAGGAGGATTGAAAGCTCAAAGTCATCCTCAGCAATTTAGGGAAGATCTAAGCAATTTAGTGAGACCCTGTCTCAAAATAAAATATAAAAAAGACTAGGGAAGTGGCTCAGTGGTTAAGTGCCTTGGGTTCAATCCTTGAAAAACAAAGTTGAGCATCCTTAACCCAAAAATCTGAAGTCCAAAATTGGAAACTTTTTAAGTACCTATATGACCCACAAGTGGTCCACCCAACCTCATGTGACAGGTCAGAGTCAGAAGGCAGGCATACAATTATCTTAATTATCTTCAGGGGTTGGGGTTGTGGCTCAGTGGTAGAGCCCTTGCCTAGCATGTGTGCGGCACTGGGTTCAATTCTCAGCACCACATATAAATAAATGAATAAAAAAAAGTTCCATTAACATCTTTTTTTTTAATATCAGGGGTTGAATTCAGGAGCACTCAACCACTGAGCCACATTCCCAGCCCTATTTTGTATTTTATTTAGAGACAGGGTCTCACTGAGTTGCTTAGTACCTCACTTTTGCTGAGGCTGGCTTTGAACTCATGATTCTACTGTCTCAGCCTCCCAAGCCTCTGGGATTACAGGTATGTACCATGGCACCTGGCTCCATCAACATCTTAAAATCCTTTTTTAAAAAATTATCTTTAGCTGGGAAAGGTGGCATATACCTGTAGTCTCAGCTACCTATTGAGGCTGAGGAAGGAGGATCCCAAGTTTGAGGTCAGCCTGGGCAACTTAGGGAGACCCTGCCTCAAAATAAAAACAAAGGATTGGGGAATATAGCTCAGTGATAGAGCCACTTGCCTAGCATATGTGAGGCCCTGGGTGTGATGCAATGCAATGCAAATAAAAGACTTGGGTTCTATCCCTAAAATAGCTCATTAGGTATACACAAATATTCCAAAATCTGAAAAAAAAAACGAATCCAAAACACTTTTTTTTTTTAATATTTATTTTTTTAGTTTTCGGTGGACACAACATCTTTGTTTGTATGTGGTGCTGAGGATCGAACCCGGGCCGCACGCATGCCAGGCGAGCACGCCACCGCTTGAGCCACATCCCCAGCCCTCCAAAACAACTTCTATCCCATTAATTCCCCCCCCCTCCTCCTCCTTTTCCTTCTCCTTCTTATTTTGCATATTGTACTAGGGATCAAAACCAGGACCTCACACATGCTAGGCAAGCACTCTGCCAGTGGCTACACTCTCAGTTCTGCTCCTAAGCACTTTGGATAAATAAGGGATATTCAACCTGTACCTGCTTCCCTGTTTAGTGTCTGTCTTTTCCCTGGCACATAAACTTTGTGAGAACAAAAAACTAGAACAGTGTTTAACATGGTTCCTACTAAATGTTCAATAAATATTTGTTAAATAAACACTAGGCAGATGAGTAAAGCCTATGCCGTCTCTGTTCCCATGAAACTTACTGGATAGTGGGGGAGTTTACTACCACTTTGACCTTGACCAAGCTAGTTCACATCTCTGACACTTAGATTTTTTATCCATAAGTATCCTAGTAAACCCTATTAACACTTATTAAGGATATTGTGAGAATAAGCTATTTTACACACACACACACACACACACACACACACACCACTCGCATAGATGCTCTTACTGTCAAGATATATTTGTAGTAAGGGAAGGGGAGTTCTGGAAGTGAAAGCAGTGGGAACAGCAATATGAAGGCCCTGTGACAGGCTATTGCTGAGCCTGCAGAACAGACTGGAACTGTGGGAATCAAAAGAATGCTCTTAGATGACATCAAACACTTTGGACTTTATTCTGAGATAAAGTCCAGAATCATTTGCCCAGAGGCCAAAGCTGCAGAATTTCAAGAGGGAAGTGCCTCTTCAAATTACACTAATTTGTTTTTTAAATTACATAAAAAAAAAAAAAAAACAGATGTGGTGGCACTCACAGATGTGTGGCTGAGGCAGGAGGACTGCAAGTTCAAAGCCAGCCTTAGCAATTTAGCAAGGCCCTGAGCAACTCAGCAACTCATCGAGACCCTGTCTCAAAATAAAATATAAAAAAGGCTGGGGATGTGGCTCAGGAGTTAAGCATCCCTGGGTTTAATTCCCAGGACCAATAAACAAACAAACAAAAACTTTAAAAATACATGTCTGATTGCAGAATGACAAAGGACTTGAGAATTGGTGCCAGGATAGTCCTGTGAAGGTATGATCATTAATGTAGTAGCCATGGAGGTGGAGGAAATGTCTTGATTAAAGAAATATTTAACCAGTATGGTGGCACATGCCTGTAATACCAGCAGAAGAATTGTAAGTTGGAGCCCAGCCCAAGCAAATTAGGGAGACCCTGTCTCAAAATAAAAAGGGGTAGGGCATATAGTTCAGTGGTAGAGTGTTTGCCTTGTATGCAGAAGCCATGGGTTCAATCCCAAGCATCACAAAAAAGAAAAAAAAAAAGAGTTGGAGATGTGGCTCAGTGTAGAGTGCCTACCCCCTGAGTTGTTCAATCCCTATTACTGGGGGAAAAAAAAAAGGAAAGAAAAAGGGTCAACCAGCTCCTCACCGGGGAAAGATATTCTTCCCGTCCTTTCCTCTCCACTTCGAGAACTGGGAATCTATTTGACCTGTTGCTGGCCTTTACAGTTTTGTCAGAAAATGCTAAGAATAAAATATTATTTAGTGAGTAGCTGCTATGTAATCACCCTCATTTTCAGATGGTGTAAATGTGTAGCAATGACCAAGGACCAGGTATTAAAAGTTGGGACTGAGGTAGAAAACCCATCACCTGTGGAGGTCCAGGGCACGAATGAGGAGATTCCTGGGTCTTCCTGCTGGAAGGGACCCAGGCTGGACCCAGGCTGATACTGGCTACATAGATGGATCAGACATCATCCTTTCCCTGGAATTGGTCACAATCTAGTGGGAACAATGCCTAGATCAATTATTATACCCAATGTGTATTGAGTTGGGTGCCACAGATAGAGGCCTCAGGCAAAAAAGGAGAGATTATCTGTACCGAACGTGAAATGCTTTCCTTAGAGAAGGTGGTAACAGAGCTGTACCTTTAAAAGAGGTAGTGTTTTGAGACGGGGTGGGGTGGGGTGGGGTGGGGTGGGGGTGTGGGGGGGTGTGGGGGTGTGGGGGGGTGAAGCTCAGTGGTTGAGTGTGTGCTGAGCATGTGCAAGGCCCTGGGTTCAATCCCTAGCAATAAAAAACAAGCTTTTTTTTTTTTTTGGTACCAGAGGGTTGAACCCAGGGGTACTTAACCACTAAGCCACATCCCCAGCCCATTTTATATTTTATTTTGAGACAGGGTCTCACTAAGTTGCTGAGGCTGGCTTTGAAACTGGTGATCCTCCTACCTCAGCCTCTCAAGCCATTGGAATTACAAGTGTAAATCACTGTGCCTGGCTCAAAATAAGTTTTAAGCAAGTCAAAAACAAAACAAGATGGAGGGAGGGAGAGCATTCTACAAGTAGAAGTCCAGTTGTGAGCCCAGTGTGGTGGCAAGAGCCTATAATCCCAGCAACTCGGGAGGCTGAGGCAGAAGGATTATAAATTCAAGCCAGCCGGAACAATTTAGCAATTTATCCCAAAGTATAAACCAATTCCAAGTATACAAAAAAAAGGTTTGGTTGTAGATAAGCCATTTATTTATTTATTTTTAAAGGAATAATGGGACTCACTCTTTTTTTAATATTTTTTTAGTTGCCAATGGACATTTATTTTATTTATTTATATGTGATGCTGAGAATTGAACCCAGGGCCTCACACATGCTAGGCAAGTGCTCTACCACTGAGCCACAACTCCAGCCCTCATTCTTTTTTTTTTTAAGTTAGTTTTACATATATATTTTAGTTATTGATGGACCTTTATTTTATTCATTTATTTATATGTGGTGCTAAGAGTCAAACCCAGTGCTTCACACATGCTGGACAAGTGCTCTACCACTGAGCCACCACCCCAGCCCTGAACAAACCTTTTATTAGCTTGGGTAAGTTATTTCACACTCCTTGACCTCATTTTCTTTCTCAATAAAATGGAAATGGTTTAAGATAACATATGTAAACCTTTACACAGAACCAAGCACACAATAAACATTTGATAGTACAATGTGATGTGTTCAAGTTTGCTGTGAGCAGCTACATAAGGCCAGAACTTGGGCTTGTGTGTGTGTGTGTGTGTGTGTGTGTGTGTGTATGTGCCCTTTTTTGTGTGTTTATGTGTGTGTGTTATGGAGAAAGAAACTACAGAGTAGCAATGAGATGTTGTAGGACTCCTGGGACGGCATCCTGGAGCATGGCATTTCCAGAAGCAATTGATCTAATGCTATTATTTGGAATTAAAACACGAATAGCCAACACTACACAGTGCTTTCTAATGCCAGGTGCTATTCTAAGCCTTGGAGACTCGCTAGTCAGGATCATGAAGCCGGAAAGAGTAGGTAGAGACTTAAGTATTTTCTTGCTCCCACTCTCATGCTGCCTACAATGATACTAATAATAACAATCACTGACATTTATTGAGGCATCCGCACATCATTTCATTGAATCCTCACGACAGTCATGAAGCATAGTACTATCATCACCACTTTGCAGAGGAGGGAGCAGAGGCTCCAGAGTTTGAGTGACTCACTGTTGGCCTGACCATCGGTAACTGGTAGAAAACTGTGGCAGCCATGGAAAACTGCTAGCCCTAACTCCTTCAGGAGAACCTGCCATAGGGAGTATAACTGATTGACAGCTATTGTCCCTGTTCTTGCAGGGGCCACGCTTTCCCCAAGCTGCTCCAGCTGATGATAACAGTAGGGGTACAATGGTTACTTCTGCTTATCATGGGATTCTTCTAATAGGTATCCTTTGCTTGAGAACTCCCCCATCTACTTGGCTAAGATCTTCTTAAAATTTACTGCATTTTGAAGCTCTTCCCACCCAACCCTTCCTTCCTGTTCTCTTTGTACAGCTTTCAGATCTGCCTCACGGTCTGCAGGCTCTCCCTGTCTACTTCTAATGCCTCCCCCTTACCCTTATCAGAAATTTCCCCAAATAAGTCTCTTGCACATCTAATCCCATTTTTGTGTTTATTTCTTGGAGGGCCCACACTAACACACCAACCATGTGTTGTGCTACAAATTTGATGATTCTGGCTCTTGTGAATGGCTCTTGAGGTTGACAAAGCAGTTTCACCCACTAAGTCATTTCATGTCCACAGGAGGCATGTTGAACAACCCAGTCTGAGCACCTGGGAACAGAAGGCTGTCATGAAAGTCTAATTGATATAAGCAAGGAGAGGGTCATGCAGGAGGGAAGGAGATGTGTGTGCTTCCAGGGTAGCTCTGCAAGCTAGTGGCTTGACTTCCTGATCATTGCCTGACTCTGATGCAGAAATAGGCCCAGAGAAAAGAAGGATGTTCCAGCAGTCTGCACTTATAGCTGGGCAGTGCCTGTGATCCCAGCAACCATGAGGCTGAAGCAGGAGGATCACAAGTTCAAGGCCAGCCTCAGAAGCTTAGCAAGGCCCTGTCTAAAATGAAAAATTAAAAGGGCTTGGGATTTAACTCATGGTAGAGTGCCCCTGGGTTCAATCCCCAATACAAAGAAAAGAAAAGAAAAACAACCCCACAGGCCTCAATCCTGGACCCAATGAATCAGAAACTCTGGGGGTGGAGCTCAGCAACATGTTTTAAGAATCCCTCCAGGTGATTCCACTGCAGGCTCAGGTTTAGAGCTGGCACTGCCTGTGTTCCTTGGGTGGTCTTCTCTACCCATGCATCTCCTGGCTCAGATGATCAGCCATGCCAATCACTCCCACATCTGCACCCACAGTCCATCCTGCTCTCTTAAGCTCCAACCCACACCCTGTATGGACCACAGTACACCTCAACTCAAGAAGTTGAACTGATGGGGCAGGAGTTATGGTTCAGTGGTAAGAGCACTTGCCTGGCATGTGTGAGGCCCTATGTTTGATCCTCAGCACCACATTCGAATAAACACATAGAATAAAAGATCCATTGATAACTAAAAAAATATTTAAAAAAGAAGAAGTTGAACTGAGGATTTCTTCCTGTGCTTCCTCCTGTGTCCCTGGACCAGTTCATCTAACACCACAGGTGTTTCCTCTGGGTCCTGAAAATAACACTCAAGCTCCTTGCCTGTGTTTCTTGGTTCTGGTCATCCTCAGGTTCTTCTCAGAGCACTCCTCTCTGGTTTACCGTAGAGCTACACTTGTCCTTTCCCCCTCAGGGCCTTTGCATTAGCTCCATCCTTCCCTGGGAGAGCCTTCCCCTCCTGCAGGTCTCAGTTCCCCAGGCCACCATTCCCCAGTAGATGCCCCTGTGATTCTCTGTCATGATGCTCTGCTGGTTACCTTCCCAGACACATGAAAATCTGTCTCATATTCATTTATTATGGAGTATAAGCTCTATAAGGACAGGGACCCGGTAAGTCTTATTCCTGCTTTATCCCCGGTTCCTAGCATGGGGTTTACCCTCAACAGCCTTCTCCATTTACCCAGTTGCTCAAACCAGCAGGACCAGGGCATTCACCTGTTTCTCTTCTCACCCTACTCGCTCCTGATCCTACCTTACAGTGTCACCAGGCCTACTCCAACCCTCCCTACTACCCAAGTGTCCTCTAGCTAGGTGTCCTCCCCCACTCCCTTCCATTATCAGCAAAAGAGGCCAAGTTATCTTTCGAAAATGTAAATCCACTCCTGCCTCTCCCCTGCCTAATCCCTCAGTGACTGTTGTGTCCAGAATAGACATTTTTAGGGGAGGTGGGTACTGGAGAGTGAACCTAGGTATGCTTAACCACTGAGCCACATCCACAGCCATTTTTATTTTTAATTTTGAGACAGGGTCTTGCTAAGTTGTTTAAGGCCTCACTGAATTGCTGATGCTGGCCTTGTACTTGCAATCCTCCTGCCTCAGCCTCCTGAGCTACTGTGATCACAGGCATGTACCACTGTGCTCCACTCAGAATAGACTTTAAGTGTCTATGTAACAAAGACTTCTTAGACCGTTTTGACTCTGCTTTCCTCTTCCTCCTTATCCACAGCCCCTCTCACCACAGTTCTCCAGCAGTACTCCAGCTTTTTGAACCCTGTAGCTTCTGGCCACCTATGTGCCAATCATCTCCATAGCAGCATGCCTGTTCTGGCTCAGGGTGGGCATCCTGGAGCATGTTCCCTCCCCACTCTCTTCATGTGGCTGACAAGCTGGAGTAAGGGACAGTTTTGTAGAAGTCTTAAAAATGGAGATTTGGTTTCTCAGGAGAGTAGAGGGGTAATGGTTGAGAAGCAGTGAGGAGGGTCATTCCTAGTGGGGGCTGGGAAAGCGAGTGGACAGAGGTCCTCAGGGAAACTGTGAGGAAGTCAGGCTTCCTGAAGGTAGGTTTTGGGAGTGAGGCAGCCTGTGGAGGGTTGGCCATGAGGGTGAATGAAGAGTGTTGCCCAGTGGTTGAGGGTGGGCCCTTTGGGCCACCTGTGCCGAGGAGCCATTGTATCTAGGTGACAGGAATCATGTACCCCAATGAGTTCCTAAAACATGTGCAGAGTAGTCAGTCCATGGAGCTGTCATTGCTGGCTTGGAGACCACGGGGCCTGACTGGATGTGACCCAAAAGTCCTGTGGGAGCTGGGTACAGCAGACACACTGTCCTGAATCCCAGCTGCCCCAGGGCTGATACTGAGATGGGAGGATCACAGAAGACAATGCACTTATCAGGAAAGGCCTTGAGTCTGTGCAGGGAGATAAAAGAAAGGAAAGTTTGGTCTTGGTGGAGGGTGGGACTTGTGTGGGCGCTGGTGGGAAAAGCCACCTCCCCCTCTCCTCCTAGCCACCAGAATCAGGTCCCCGTGCCTCTTCCCCGCATGACTGCAACAACCTTATCCTTCTCCTTGTAGTAACCCTGCCTCACCCACTCTGCACGTGGCAGTTGGAGTCAGTTATCAAAAATGTAGATGAGACCATGTCACCAGCCTCGCCCAGCTAAATAGCTGTTAGCGGTGTCCCGAGGCACTTAAGATAGGACCTGGCTACAGTTCTTTCCCACCTGAGGTAGGGAGGGAATAATTTCAGGTGGAGCATGGAGGAACTTCTAAAAATTTCAGCTGTGGATTAGTAAAACAGAAGTGGCATGTCAATCTTGTGATCTCATGAATATTCTTGGCTTAGGAGAAAGGCCCAAAGGGAGTGTTTTAAAGAAAAATACTAAGGAAATAATAGTTCAAGTGGAGCCCCATGTAACGGGTTCTCAAATGAAGCTCAGGACATTAAGCCCCTCTTGGATCTCATCTGGGCTCTCTGCCCCTCCCTCTCTGTCTCCATATCCAGGCCGCGCAAGTCCTTGAAGATGTCACATGTTCCTGGGTCAGGAAAGTTTGGGAATGTTCTTCTTCAACTTCATACCCCCTCCACTTCCCCCAACTTTTGCTAAGATGAGTGGTCTCAGATGTCTGCTCCAGTGTCCACCTCTCAGAGGGATCTCATGGTCAGGGGCCACTGGTGTTTTCTCTCCTAGGCCCCTCTGCCGATCCTTCTTAGCACTTCCTGCAGTGTGCGTGCATCTGTTTTGTGTGTCTGGGATTGCATCTGTGTCCCCCGATGGAATGTGAGCTCCTGGAGGCTTGACTGAGTCTCACTCACTGTTTGTATGCCCAGTGCCTAGCATGGTGCCAGGAACAGGCTAAGCACTCATTTGAATGAGTGAATCCAGTGAGTGACTTGACTCGTGGCTCCTGCATCTGTCCCTGCGTATGATACCTGATGGCTGCCTCTCAGAGTTGCTCCTTGACATCAGCCTTCAAACAAGAGCGTCTGTGTTGTCATTTTGCATGGGACCTGGTGAATTATGTAGCTGGTCCTGAGCAGAGGGGTAGAGGAATGGATAGTTCCTGGCAGCCAGAACATACCGTGAAGGAAGAAAACATGGGGTTACAGACTTTCCTGGCCTGGGCCTGCTCCGGGCTCTCCTACCAACAATCATGGAGATAAGATCTGGGCCCTGTTGTTGGGAGCCCGAGGAAAGCCATACAGCCAGGGTCAGGGGCCCCTCCTCCCTAGCCTTGGGCTTGGCCTCTTCTTCCTGCTTATCCTGGACACCACAGGCCCTGATGCCAGATCTTTGCTACAGGCAGGTTTAGGTTCAGAATATGCATTGTTTTATTTAAAATTTAAAATACAGAAAGGCTCAAACATGCGTGTGCTCATTACCCAGAACAGAATGACCAGCTGTTAACAGTTTTGTTCTAGATATATTTTTATGTAAAATAAATAGAACATCACAGATAACTCTGAAGTCAGTCTCCTTTGTTCCTCTGCCCAGCCCAATTCCTCTCCCTCCCTTTTATTCCCAGAAATTGTTATTATTAATCTGATGTGTATCCTTCTGGTCTGTTTCTATGACCAAAGCAGAATGTACGTTCATAGCAGCATTTTTCTTTTTTCTTTTTTTTTTATAGCAGCATTTTTCATAGGAGCAAAAAAGTGGAACCCAATGTCTATCAACTGATGAATGAATAAAAGAAATGAGGTATGTTCATATAACAGAATATTATTAAGCCATAAAAAGAAAGAAAGTGCCAGTCCATGCTAACATAAAGCAGCCTTGAAAACATTGTAAGTGAAATAAGCCATACACAAGAAGCTACCTATTGTTTGACTCCATTTACAGAAATTTGGCAAATCCATAGAGACAGAAAGCAGATTAGTGGTTGCCAAGGGCAGGTAGGGAAGAGGAGAATGCAAATGGCTGTTTAATGAGTATAGGGCTTCTTTTGGGGGTGATAAGAATGTTCTGGAATTAGATGGTGGGGGTTGTGAAATTTTAAATACTCAAAACCACTGAATTGGATACTCTAAAATGGTTAAAGTGTTGAGTTTTTTTGTGAATTTCTAATCATGGTTAAAAAAGCACAGAACAGTAAGTCTACTGTCAACCATTTTGAATACGTAGTTCAGTAGTGTTAAGTATGTTTAGATTATTATGAGTCAGAGATCTTGGATATTTTCATTTTGCAAAAACTAAAACTCTTATACCCACAAAACCCTATTCTCCCCACCCTCACCCTTGGCAACTACCTTTCTACTTTCTGTTTCCACGATTTTGGCTACTTTATTTAACTCATATGATAAAATCATACAATATCTGTCCTTCTACAACTCGCTCACTTCACCTAGCCGCACATCCTTTTTTTTTTAAACAGAGAAGATTTATTTATTTTTTTAAGAGAGAGAAAGAATCTTTAATATTTATTTTTTAGTTTTTGGCAGACACAACATCTTTGTGGTGCTGAGGATGGAACCCGGGCCGCATGCATGCCAGGTGAGCGCGCTACCGCTTGAGCCATATCCCCAGCCCATAGCCGCACATCCTTGAGATTCATCTGTGTTTTAGCATGTGACTGGATTTCCTTCCCTTTTCTTGCCATGTTCTGTTTATTATATATATATATATATATAATCTCAAGCCAGATGCAGTGGCACACTGCTGCAATCCCAGGAACTTGGCAAGGCTGAGAAGGCAGGATTGCAAGTTTGAGGCCAGCATCAGCAACTAAACGAGGCCCTAAGCAACTCAGTGAGACCCTGTCTCAAAATAAAGAACTAAAAAGAAAAAAAAAAAGGGCTGAGAATGTAGCTCAGTGGTAAAATGCCCCTGGGTTAACTCCCCAATACCCCACCAAAATTATATGTATGTATCTGGAGCAAAACCCCAGGGCCTCATACAAGCTAGGCAAGCACTTTACCATTGAGCTACACCCTCAGCCCTTTTTAAGATTGCATAATATTCCTTCATGTGTATGTATCCCATTTACTTTCCCTTCCTTCCTTTCTTTCTTTTATACTAGGGATTGAACCCAGTGGCACTTTACCACTGAGCACAGTTTGAGGCCAGCCTGGGCAACTTAGCAAGACCCTAACTGAAAAAAAAAAGGTGGGGGGGCTGGGTTTGTGGCTCAGTGGTAACAGTGGTAGAGCACTTGCATGTGTGAGGCACTAGGTTCAATTCTCAGCACCACATATAAATAAATGAACAAATAGAGGTCCATCAACATCTAAAAATAAAAATTTAAATAAACAAACAAATAATTAAGACTCTTAGCAACTTAGGGAGACCCTATATCAAAATAAAAGTAAAGAAGATTGAGGATGTAGCTCAGTGGTACAGCACCCTGGGATTCAATTCTTCAGGATACAAATAAATGAATAAATAAAAGGATTGGGGATGTAGTTCAGTGGTAGAGCATCCCTGGGTTCAATCTCTCTAATGGGTTCACTTGATGCTTTGACTATATCCATTGTTGCTTTGAAACTTACATATTTTTTCCTTTATTCCAAACTTCTTCTCCCTGACCTTCTCCCCCTGATCATCTTTTTTGGGGAGGGTACCAGGGTTTGAACTCAGGGGCACTCAACCACTGAGCCATATCCCCAGCCCTATTTTGTATTTTATTTAGAGACAGGATCTCACTGAGTTGCTTAGTGACTGAGTTGCTGAGTTTGCTGAGGCTGGCTTTGAACTCCTGATTCTCCTGTGTCAGCCTCCTGAGCCACTGGGATTACAGGCGTGGTCCACAGTGCCCGGACTCTGATCTTCTTTTCCTTAACCTTTTCCTCCCTGATCTTTTCCCAGATCTCCTTCCTGATCTCTTCTCCCTAATCTCATTTTCTCTGAATCACACCTCTTTAGAAAGAAAGAAAGAAAGAAAGAAAGAAAGAAAGAAAGAAAGAAAGAAAGAAAGCACAATTCTGTTTTCCACAGTGGCTGCACCAATTCACATTTCCATTGGTGTGGGGTACAAGTACAGGGGTTCCTCAACTTATAATAGTTATCTCCTGAGGCAGCCATCGTAAATTGAAAACATTGTAATAAAAATGTATTTAGGGCTGGAGTTGTAGCTCAGTGATAGAGCACTTGCCTAGCACCACATGTAAATAAAAAATAAAGGTCTATTGACAACTAAAAAAAATTTAAAACAATGTATTTAAAGAAAAAAAAATGTGTTTTATACACCTAATCTACTTAGGCTATAGTTTAGCAACACGGGATTGTGGAGAATTGGTTGTTTCCCCAGGTGATCATGCAGTTGACTGGGAGTTGGGGTTCACCGTCACCTCCTGGCATCGTGAGAGAGTATCCTCTTGCTTATCACTAGTCTGGGAAAAGACCCAAATTCAAAATCCAGCTGGGTGTGGTGGCACACGCCTATAATCTCAGCAACTTGGGAAGCTGATGTAGGAGGACTGCCTATTTGAAACCAGCCTGAGCAACTTTGTGAGACCCTGTCTCAAGAAATAAAAAAGAGCCAGGCGCGGTAGCCTAAGCCTATAATCCCAGTGGCTGAGGAGACTGAGGCAGGAGGATCATGAGTTCAAAGCCAGCCTCGGCAATAGCAAGGCGCTAAGCAAGTCAGTGAGACCCTGTCTCTAAAGAAAAATATAAAATAGGGCTAGGGATATGGTTCAGTGGTCGAGTGCCCCTGAGTTCAATCCCCAGTACAGGGGTGTGAAGGGAAAGTAAAAAACGAGAGACTGGTAAGTGAGAAATGAAAGACGGAGGCCAGGCAGAGTTACACACGAGAGTTTACTTGTCAGAGCTGACAAATAAAGGCCATCTCTCTGTAGCAGAGAGAGAGGCAAAACAGGCTTGGGTTCTGGGACTTTGATGGGGGAGGATCAGGAATCAGAGCTGAGTGGGTGATTAGGGGTTGAGGTGGTGTCAGGGCGTGGTGAGCCTTTCTCAGAAAGGCCCTTGGGCAGGAAAGTGAAACTTTTTCCTTAAAATGGCGGCTGTGACTTAAGATGGCCGCTCAGATGCTAAGCAAGGACCTCATAGGGAGAAAGATGTATAGTTTGCCCTGAATGTGAATCACTTTAATACCTTTTTAAATTTTTAAAAATTTTATTTTGGTACTAGGGATTGAACCCAGGGCCCTCAACCACACATACATCCCAGCCCTTTTTATTTTTTGAGACAAGGTCTCGCTAAGTTGCTGGCTTTGAATATATGATCCTCCTATCTCAGCCTCCCAACCTTCTGGAATTACAAGCCACTGTAACTGGCTTATATCATCATAAAAGTTAAAAACAATCTTATAAGTTAGGGACTATTATAATCAATATAAATTCAGGACTATCTTTAGTTGGAATCCAAAGCAAAAGTGTTCCAATTTCTCTGTATCTTCACTCATACCTGTTATTTCCTGATGTCTTGATAGCATCCATCCTAACCAGTGTGAGGTGATTGTTATATGAATTTTATTTCAATAACTTAAGAATCCAACTTAAAATATATACCTGTAAATATATTATTGCGATTTGTTTCCTCATTCACTTACATTATATTGCTATATATAAATCAAGTTCACTTATTTTAGTGATTCTTTTGTCTTATCAGAGGAACATCATGATTTTTTTTTTTCCTACTGGTGGACATTACATGTGATCCCATTTTTCTCTGCTATCAGTGCTGCAATGAAGAGCCTTGACATCTAGGGCAACTTTGGGAAGAATTTATCTGGGGTTATATCATTCATTGCTGGGTTGGCTATGACCCAGTTGGAAATTACCCTCCAAGGGATTTTATCAATTTTACTTCTGTCAGCAACTTATGAGTTTCTTTTTATTTTTCTTTCTTTTTTCGTTTTTCTACTAGGCCTCTTTTTTTTTTTTTTTTTTTTTTTCTGAGACAGGGCTTTGCTAAGTTTCTGGCCTCAAATTTGTGATCCTCCTGCCTCAGCCTCCAGAATCACCAGGACTTCAGGCATGACCAGCTCAGCAACTTACACCAGCAGCTGGAGTTCCGGAGGAGAAGCCCGCCCACCACACCTGCAGCCTGAGATCCGGAGGAGAGGCCTGTACCATGCCTGGAGATAAATGGTGAGCCACCCTGTGCTGGGGTTCCTTATTCACCAAAGCGTGGCTCCACAGCCCAACATCAAGGTACATATAGGCTTGAGGCTGCCTCCGTCGTGAATCTGGAATATTGCTGCTTCTATTGAGGGACAATAATAAGAACCTATTAAGAAGGCACCAAGGTCCCTATGGGCCTGGCTGCACCAGAGGTTTCTCTACTCGGGGAGCTAACAGTTATCCTGTTGCTGAGGTAACAGGGAGTCTTGCTTGGGGTTGCCTATCTCTTGTTTCTCCTATTAACAGCCAGCTTCTTATGATTACCCTCTCACTTGTCATATAATCTAATACCTCCATATTCTCACATCCTACCTCGTAAACATCTCAGCCAATCCCCCAGTCCCCCCTTCTACCATTAGAAACTGTAAACCATTACGCAAACCTATTGACTATAAGGTAGAAGATAACCGAACTCATCACTTCTGATTATAGTGACAAAACTTTAAATGTAAAAATAGAAGCTGACTGATATATGCCTGCACATTGGGTACATTGAGTGCTGTAATATTGATCCCTCCCTTAAAAGTGAGGTATTGGTAACCTACAGGGACACTATAAGACAGTAGGGCAGAGGCTGTAATAACTGGGACCTACACTGCAAGAGAGGAAGACTCATAGACATCATGAAAAAACAAGGGAGGAAAGTGCCCCCAACAAACCAAGATACCGCAACAATAGAATCCACAGATAGCGCAGTAGGTGAAATGTCAGAGAAGGAGTTCAGAATATGCATAACTGAAATGATTTGGGAATTAAAGAACAACCTAAGTGAGCAGATACAGGCAAAAATCAATCACTCCAACAAAGAGATAAGAGAACAAATACAGGTGACCATTGATCACATGAACAGAGATAAGAGAGAAAATATAGGATGCAAGAGAAAATATAGGATGCAAGATCACTTGGAAGACAGAACCTCAGATAATGAAGACAAAATATACAATACTGAAAATAAAGTTGACCTCACAGTGAAGATAGTAAGAAACCATGAACAGAATATCCAAGAATTATGGGATATCATCAAAAGACCAAATTTAAGATTTACTGGGAGAGTGGAGGGTTCAGAGATTCAAACCAAAGGAAAGCACAATCTCTTCAATGAAATAATAGCAGAAAATTTCCCAAGCATGAAGAATGAACTGGAAAATCAAATACAGGAGGCCTATAGGACACCAAATGTACAAAATTACAACAGATCTACATCAAGACACATTAAAATGCCTAGCATACAGAATAGGATAGAATTTTAAAGGCAGCAAGAGAGAAAAAATCAGATTACCTATAAGGGAAGACCAATTCAGATCTCAGCAGATTTTTCAACCCAGACTCTTAAAGTGAGGAGATCCTGGAACAACATATACCAAGCTGTAAAAGATAATGGATGCCAACCAAGAATCTTTTATCCATCAAAATTAAGCTTCAAATTTGATGATGAAATAAAAACCTTCCATGATAAACAAAAGCTAAAAGAATTTACAGCAAGAAAACCTGAACTACAGAACATTGTTGGCAAAATATTCCACGAGGAAGAAATGAAAAATAACAATGAAAATCTGCAAAGGGAAGAACTACAATAAAGGAAAAACCAACCAAAGGAGAAACCAAGTCACGCTAAATACCAAAAATAAACAAAAATGACCAGCAGTACAATTCACGTCTCTTTCAACCTTTTTGGATAAATTTTTACACATAAAAATTTAAACTACAATATCATCTAATTTTTCAGGGTTTTGTTTATTTTGTATTTTTTTGTTTTCCATTTCTCTTCACAAAGTTACACAAATATTTTCTTTAAAAGTTTTAGCCTTTTACATGTTATATTTTAATATATAATTAATCTGGTATGTGTATATACATTGCCTGTGATATGAGATGAGGTATATTTTACTCTTAGAATTAAAAATCCATTATTTAAGATTCAAGAATGAAGAAGATCAATCAGAGTAAAAATTGTTTAAGGTATTTATAAAAGTAAGGGCAAGGTTGAGGGAAACTAACAAATTTTGTGAAGCACCTTTCCTACCATAGGCTTGAAGAGGTAGGAGATAAGAGAGAGCCATTATGAAAACTTGTAGAAGGAGACCTAACTGAAGTTATTCCCACCAAAAGCATGTAAAAACAAACTTACAGTTTATAGAGTCTTATAGGGAGGAATAAAACACCTCGCTCTACTCTTGTATATTCTAAGTTCATCTCTGGTGTCCCTTTCTCATGGAACTCAACAAGAAACCATGTAATAAGGGGGACTTATCATGCAGCCTACAGCATGTCTAAACAAAAGGTGAAACATGGAGAAGGGAGCCAATATGGCAGCCACTGGTTACATGAGAGACTGCTGAGTATTTGAAATGTGTCTAGTCTGAATGGAGGTGTGCTATGTGTTAAACAGACATTAGATTCCAAAGAATTACTAGGACAAAGAAAATGAACATGAAATATCTTAATAACAATTATTTTATTTGCAAATTATGTTGGTAATCCATTGGGTTAAATAAAAATATATTAAAGTTAATTTCTCTATTTTTTTTGAATTTTTTAATATTTATTTTTTAGTTTTCGGCGGACACAACATCTTTGTTTGTATGTGGTGCTGAGGATCGAACCTGGGCCACACGCATGCCAGGCGAGTGCGCTACCGTTTGAGCCACATCCCCAGCCCAATTACTCTATTTTTTTTTAAAAAAAAGAAGTAAAGGGCTGGGGATGTGGCTCAAGCGGTAGCGCACTCGCCTGGCATGTGCAGGGTGTTGGGTTCGATCCTCAGCACCACATAAAAAATAAATAAAGATGTTGTGTCTACTGAAAACTGAAAAATAAATATTAAAAAATTCTTTCTCTCTCTTCTCTCTTAAAAAAATAAATGTTATCTTAAATTATTAAAAAAAAGAAGTAAAGAAGAACAAGGTTACACATTCTGTAACTTCACAGTAGTATTATATATCCATGTTTATATGTTGTCATTTTTTAATATTTGTGTTATCAAAATTCATATAACTATAAAACTAAATAGGGCAAATTGTACCATATATAAATTATATCTCAGCAAACATGACTTTAAAAAGAAATCTAGTTCATGAAGTGTTTTAACAGTATTGAGCACATACTAACCACCTGATAAATAATGGCTATTATTATGATTCATTAAACAACCAGCATCAAGCTGTTTCATAGTGGGGTAGGGTCGGGGAGCATGGGAGGAATAGATGAATTCCAGATAGGGCAAAGGGGTGGGAAGGGAGGGGAGGGGGCAGGGGTAGAAATGATGGTGGAATGTGATGGTCACCATTATCCAAAGTACGTGTATGAAGACATGAATGGTGTGAATAAACTTTGAACACAACCAGAGATGAAAAATTGTGCTCTATATATGTAATACGAATTGTAATACATTCCGTTGTCATATATAACAAATCAGAATAAAAAAAACCAACTTCCTACAAGTTTTTACTACCAACACTTATTATAGAATTTTTGATTTTCACATATATGATGGTTGTACCATTCTAATTTACATTTGTACCTTTTTTATTTCTAGTTCTTCTTTTAAAATTTTCTCTCCCCCTTTCCCTCCATCTCTTCTCTTTCCTTATTTCTTTCCCTTTTGGTATTTCTTGTCTTCTTAGACCTTTACACTTCCTTATAGATTTGGAATCAAATTCAGGAAGTTGAAGCAGGAGGATCACAAGTTTGAGACCAGCCTCAGCAATTTAGTGAGTAAGCAACTTGGTAAGACCCTGTCTCAAAATAAAATAAAAAGGGCTGGGAATGTGGCTTAGTGGTTAAGTGTCCCTGGATTTAATCCCTGGGACCAAAAAAAAAAAAAAAATCCTGTTAGGTTTTAAAAATTGGAATAGTTTTAAACTGCATGGTGGTACACACCTGTAATCTCAGCAAGTTGGAGGTTGAGGCAGGAGGATTGCAAATTCAAAGCCAGCCACAGTAACTTAGCAAGGCCCTAAGCATTTTAGCAAGACCCTGTCTCAAAAAAAAAAAATAAATAAAAAATAAGGCTGGGTTTGTGGCTCAGTGGTAGAGTGCTCGCCTAGCATGTGCAAGGCCCTGGGTTGGATCCTCAGCACCACATAAAAAAACAGATAAATAAAATAAAAGGTATTGTGTCCAACTACAACTGAAAAATAAATATTTAAAATAAAAATAAAAAGGGCTGGGGATGTAGCTCAGTGGTAAAATGCATCTCATTTGATCCTTAATACCCCTCCCCCAAAATTGGAATAGTTTTGAAATTATAATTTGTCTATAGATTAAGTGGCACATTGGTATGAACAAATTATATATCTCTTTCTTCTCTCTCCCTCCCCGCCCCCTTTCAGTACTAGGGATTGAACCCAGGAGCACTCTACCACTGAGCTACTTCTCCAGCCCTTACTCTAGCCTCCTGTGTCCACCTCCCAAAACATTGGGATTATGGGTATGAGCCACTCCTTGGCACAAATTATGTATTTCCATTTATTTAGGTCTTCATTTATTATTTTCCAGAGCAGTTGTAGTTCACAGCAAAATTGAGTGCACAGTATAGAGTTCCCATATCCCCCAACATGCAGCCTTCCCACTGTCAACATCTCTACTTCCCCACCACAATGGTACACTTGTTACAATATTACCATCCAGAGTCCATAGTTTACATTGGGGTTCATTATATGTATGTGTGTGTGTGTGTGTGTATGTATATGTATATATATATATATATATATATATATATATATATATATATATATATGATTGATTGAAATTGAACCCAGGAGTGTTTAGCCATTGAGCCACATCCCCAGCACTTTTTTATTTTAAGACAGGGTCTCACTAAGTCACTTACAGCCTCACTAAATCACTGAGGCTGGCCTTGACCTGCCTATTCTCCTGAGTTGCTGGATTACAGGTATGAGATTACTATTATTATTAATATTATTTTATCACTCTTGGTGTTGTATAATTTCCCTAAAAATTCTCTATGCTCTACTTATTCATCCTCTCTCTCCCCTAACCCATGGCAACCATTATTCTTTCCCTATCTCCACAGTCTTGCCATTTCTAGAACGTGTAGCTGGGGTCATGAAGCATATAGCCTTTCAGATTGGCTTCTGCTATGGTTTAGATATGGTCTGAGTGTGTCCTTCATGGGTTCATGTGGTGGAAGTTTGGTCCACAATACAGTGACATTGAGAGATGTTATTGAAACTCTGAGAGGTTGGGCCAGTGGAGGGTATTTAGGTCACTGTGGGTGCTGACATAGTGCTCTTTTATTTTCAGGTAGTTCTTGCAAGAGGAGCTGCTATAAAAGAGCAAGACTTGGTCTCTCTGGCTTCCTGTCTTGTCATGTGACCTTTCCCCCTCACATGTGGTTTCCCATAATGCCATCCACTATGAGGGTCTCACGGGAGACTGAACAAATGGGGCCACCTGATCTTGAACTTTCAGATCTTGGCTCATATCCATAATCCTAAATAAACTTCTTTTATTTGCATATTTATCTAGCCTCAGGCATTTTGTTATAACAATGAAAAATTAATATAGTGTCTTTTACTTAATAATATGCTTTTGTTTCCTTGTCTCTTTTTTGTTTGTTTGCTTTGCATTATGAGGGATTGAACCCAGGGTCTTGTACCTGCTCAGCAAATACTCTACAACTGAACTATATCACTGGCCTTTTTAAATTTCATTTGATCTCATTTTATCTTGAGAGGCTGGCCTCAAACTTATACTCTTCCTGCCTCAAGTCACTGAATTTTTTTTCTTTTTCTGGGTTAGTTATATGTAGTCCCACACTCTGATGATGCTGGGTAGCAGCAGTGAACTGTAGTTCCCAGTTGGCCACACAATCATGAGGGTAGCTGGGTGTGGTGATGCATACCTGTAACTAGCTCCTTGGAAGGTTGAAGGAGGAGGATCTCAAGTTCAAGACTAACTTGAGTAATTTAACAAGACCTGTTTCAAAATAAAATAAAAACAGTACTGGGGTATAGCTCTGAGGTAGAGTGCTCACCCACATGCATGAGTCCCTGAGTGCAGTCCCCAGAACTGCAAAACAAAAACAGAAACAAAACAAAAAACATGAGGGTGTATTGTGTTGCTAAACTACAATGTGAGGTACATTAATTGTATTCAATGCATTTTCAACTTGGTATATTTCCAATTGAACATAGATTTATTAGGACATAATCTCCATTGTAGATATAAGAGAATGTGTATTTACCTAGTCATGTTTTTGTTATTTGTTTATATGTTTTTTTTTGGTTTTTGTTTTTGCTATAGGATCTCTTTCTCTGTAGCCCAGGCTAACCCCTGAATTGGTGGTTCTCTTGCCCAGGCTCCTGAGGGACTGGGATTACAGGTGTATGGCACCACGCCCAACTGTTGTGTTGCTTCAATTGACCACTAGAGGGCAGTGATAGATAAAGAACTGGTACAACATATTAAGGGCTAGGAAGAACTAATAACCTAAGATAGATAAAAGGTAGATTTTCCACCCTCCCTGCCCACAAGAGACCCGACATTTAGAGAAACTAAGAAACTTGTCCAAATCATGTATTCCAGAAGATTCCAGAAGATAGGAAGTCTGGAATTTTAACTTAGGTCTGCCTGACTCCAAATTTCACGGATACTAGTCTGGGTACGATTTCTTCCCTCCCTCCCTTCTTTCCTTCCTTCCTTCCTGATTGAGCCCTGGGCTACTTTCCTAGTCCTTTGAGAATTTTTTTTTTAATTTTGAGACAGATTCTCTCTAAATTGCCCCGTCTGGCTTCAAACTTGCAGTCTTCCTGCTCCACCATTAGGTGCTCTGTGCCTCGTTGCCTTACCTGTATATGGGGATATTAGAACTGACCTCATCAAATTATTCTAAAAATGAAATGAGGACTGGGGATAATAACTCAGTAGTAGAACACTTGTCTAGCACACTTGAGACCCTGGGTTCAATCCCCAGCACCACCACAAATAAAAAAGATGATACACACACACACACACACACACACACACACAAGGTTTAGGACAGTATCTGACTCTAAGTAAGTACTTAACAAATTCAAGCTATCATTAACTCAATCAATATTTATTATTCATTAATAATAAGTTTTTTTTTCAGTACTGGCACTGAACCCACTAGTACTCTACTACTGAGCAAAATCCTCAGCTTTATATATATATATTTTTTATTTTGAGATGGGTGTATTGCTAAGTTGTCCAGGCTGGTCTGGAACTTGACATCTTTCTGCTTCAGTGTCCTGAGTCTCTAGGATTAGACTATTGTGTGCCACCATGCCCAGCAGTAACTTATTATTTTCTACTACTGTATATTATTACCGTGTTCTAATGCCACTGTTTTGGGTACTGTGAACAGCAATCAAACACCCAGAAATCCCTGCCCTTGGAGTAATCTAGGAAGGGAGATTCACAATACCCACAATTAGAAAAATTCAGTATTTTTCTTTGCCAATGGCCAAAAATAGAGCATGGAAGGGGACTGCCAGTCCTGGAGCTGGCAGAGGCTGGCATTAAAAACGGGCTGTCATTGGTTGAATAAATTGCGACACTCAAACACTTGAGGTGATAGTTAAAATGATACCAGTATTTGATCCAGCTTCATCTCAACTATGTTAAACCTGGACATTTTAGATGTTTATCAAAGGTCTTTTATGGGGAAGAAAGTAAACGTATGAAATAATAAAAGTGTGACATGAGTAATGTTGGCTCTGAACAAACTTTTACTTAGTTGACAAAATTTTGGATCAACTTAAAAGAAGCATGACTTTTGAAATCTGAATGCCTTGGTTCTCAGTATTATCATTCTTATTGAATTTATTTCTTGTTAAAGTATGTAGTTTTTAAGACTTTTTTCTGACAGTATTATGTAATTTTTAGTGTGGGTAGATGGGAGTGTCGCTGGTATGTTAATGTACAGCTGACATGTATTTTTGTCTTCTTTATTATCTTAGTAGTTTTCATGCTCTATATGTACCATAACCAACCTATTGCCTATGAGAAACATGTAAGATAATGTATTTACAGCCATTGTTACAAGTTTATAATGTATTTTTCTATCTTGTTTTATATGTATGTTATATAACATTCAAAAAGAATTTTTTTCTTGATTGAGAAAAGGATACAAAATGCAAAATCCACAATTTTGATAACTGAAAATTGCCAATTGTTTTGCAGTACTTTATTATATTGGGTGTCTTGTCTTTCTTGGGCTTTTAGTTAGCTGATGAATGAATACATTAATTAGACACTTTTGGGTTTTAGTTGGGATTTTACATAGCTTGCATTTTAATTCTTTGGTTCTTTGCTGTTTCTATTAACCCATAGCATTATTTTAATAAATGTTATAATACCAAAAAAAAAAAAAAAAAAAAAAAAAAAAACGGGCTGTCAGAGAGAGCTGCACCGCAGTGACATCAAAATCCAAAGGAGAGAGGGAAGCCAACTGTGCAGAGGTCAGGAATCACAGGGATGTTTGGGAGCAGAGTCTTTGGGGCAGAGAAAAGTTCAAGGCCCTGAGACAGGACAATGCCCACCTTCACAGAAGGGACTGAAGGATGACCGAAGCCTATGAAATTGGCCCCGGGGTGAGGTATGGGAGTGGGAAGGCAGTAATGCAGGGCTTCACAGCTATAGAGGGCTTTGGCCTCCATGCAAGCTATGAGGTCACTGGAGGGTTCCAAGCTCATCTGACATGTGTTCCTTGTGTTGTTGTAAGAAGCATGGGCTGCAGGGCAGGGATGGTGCTCGGGAGCCCATGAGGAGGCTACTTCAGAGATTCCCAGGGGGATGGAGACGTGGTGAGGCTGGACGGGTAATAGCAGTGCCAGTGGTGACAGTGGGTGAGGAATGCACAGATTCTGGAGAGCAAGAGCGTGAGCGAGCAAGAAAGAATTAGTTTTTGTTTTTTGCTTTTGGGTTTTGGTATCAGGGACACTTAACCTACTGAGCCACATCCCCAGCCCTTTTTATTTTTTTTTATAAAAGTAGCGTCTGGCTAAGTTGCTGAGGCTGGCTTCAAACTTGCAATCTTCCTGTCTCAGCCTCCTGTCACTGGAATTTCAGTCGTGAGCCACTCACCACTCCACCCCGCAGTTCTGGGTATATTGTGAAGAGAGAACTGGTGGGATTTGAGCTGTGAGAAAGCAGAGGTGTCAGAAGCAACCCCAGGGCTTTCACCTTGAGCAACTGGAAAGACTGAGTTGCTGTTTCCTGAGCCCAGGAGGAGTGTGTCAGGGTGGGGGAGTAGGAATCTGGGAGTCAGGTTTTGGACAGTTGGATATGGATGCCTCTGAGACTCTGGCTGTTGGATATCCAAGTTTGGATTCCAGGAACCTGGGCTGAGGATGTCAATTTGGCAGCTTCCAGCCTGGCCTTGCAGCTAACCATTCGAGGAGGCTGACCAAACTTTTCCTACAACTCAGGCATGTGCTCCTTTTTCAGCACCTCATGTGCTGAGTAGGGAACCTGCTTCACCTCTTTCCTGGCCACTCTGCGCCTCTCCAGGTGGGCTCTCCCAACTGGAGCACTGCCCTCAGTGCCTGAGGCAGCATGGGTGTCACTCACACCTCTTCCCCACTGCTCAGCACGCAGAGCCTGTCACTCCAGCCCCCAGTTACTCACAGACTACAGGAACAAGCCTGGGAATCCCCAGACCTGGTTATCTATTGAGTCAGTTCTGAGTGAGGGCCAGATAGGCCTCATTGTCTCACCAGAGCTGGTGACAATCCAGAAAAGGCAAATGGGCTTCAATCTTGATGAGTTGAGTTTGGTTCTGGCAGGGGCTGTCGTAACAAGGGGGTGGCTGTGGAATTGATTGGTAATGTCTGCCACAGGAACAAGGGCAGGGAGTGGCAGCTCATGGGCCAAATATTCATTATTCCTAATGAATCTGCAAATACTTGAGGGCCTTGGCTTCAAAGGGCCCCTTGGGGCACTGTGCAGTGTGGGTTAGTCAGCCAGCTTCCTGACATTCACAGGTTTAATAGGAAGAGCCCCCAAAGCCAGCACCTGCCGGTTGTATTTCCTCTTCCATCTGGGTAATGAGGGCCCCCCAGCAGCCCTGTGGACAGAGACTCAACTGCACAAACAGAATCTGCGGCCCTGGTGAAGGCCTGATTGGCCATGTCCCACAGCTGTCTTTCTTAGCAAGCAGGCAACCTTGAGCCTCAATGAACTGGGAGGGCTGAGATCCTCTTGCTTCTTTTCTTTTTTTTTCTCCTTCTTTCCTCCCTCTCTCAATCTCTGAAAATCTTAATATCTCTCTCTCTCTCTCTCTCTCCCCAAGAGAGATTAACCTCTGTCACCTAGGACAGAGCTTTCTTTCTGGAGGGTTCCTAATATAGGTATACAACCTGGCCTCAGGAAGATTTAAAAGTAAGTATAGCATGCTAAGAATTAAAACCTTAGTTATATTTAATTTTTTTTTTTCAATACTGGGAATTGAACTCAGGGGGGCTCTACCACTGAGCTATATCCCTAGCCCTCTTTTAGTTTTTATTTTGAGACAGGGTCTTGCTAAGTTGCCCAGGCTGGCCTTAAATTTGTGATCCTCCTGCCTCAGCTTTCCACGTAGCTGAGATTATAGGTGTTAGTGATACTGTACCTAGCTGGCTACATTTAATTTCTTGCTCCCCGCCCCCCACTTTTTAATTTTTTTTTTGATAAGAGATTGAACCCACGGGTGCTTTACCTCTGTACTACATTCCCGGGACTTTTCATATTTTTCTTATATTGAGATAGGATCTCACTAAATTGTTGAGGGGCTCACTAAGTTGCTGAGGCTGGATTGGAACGGACGATCTTCCTGCCCTCAGCCTCCTGAGCCTCTGGGATTACAGACGTTTACCACTGCAGCTGGCAAAAATTCTGTCCTCAAGTATTATCGAAATTCTCCATATTCAACATGAAGAATAAAGCAGGGTCATTTTCTGAGGAGGATGTAGGGAGGGGATGGGGCTCTGGGGAAAGAAGACAGTGGCCAGGCAGTCCATCATGGAGCCTGCCAAGCCAGCCTGGTGGAGAAGCAGAGCAGGTTCCTCATTTGAGGTTCTGGTTATCAATCAAGTCAGGTCCATTGATGGGCTGTTTTCTAGAAGGTGGAGATCAGGGTTTGGGATCAGTTGTCCACTGTTGTGTAACAATTAACATAACCAACATGCTTTCTCACAAGTGCATATTGTTATCGCCCAGTTCCTGTGGGCAAGGAGTGTGGCACTGCTTAGCCTGGTCCTCAGGCTCAGAATCTCTCAAGGCTGCAACCAAGTGTTGGCCAGAATCACTGGAAGCTCCACAGTGGGCAGGGGGAGACACTTTCAGATTTATTCAGCTTGTTGATAGAATTCATTTCCTTGAGCCATATGACAGGGCCATGGCTTTGAAGCCTAGATTTTTGTTGGCTGTCAGCTGCAGGCTGCCCCCAGGGCCTGAGTGGCCACCCATGGTCCTTTGCCATGTGGGCTTCTCCAACACCACCCCTGACATGATCAAGCCAGCAAGGAGAGAAGGAGAGCCTCTCTCTCTCACCTAAGAGGGTTTTTTGCTTTTGTTTTTGTTTTGGTACCTGGGATTAAACCCAGGGGAGCTTAATCCTGAGCCACATCCCTAGCCCTTTCTATTTTTTATTTTGAAACAGAGTCTTGCTGAGTTGCTTAAGGTCTTGCTAAGTGGCTGAGGCTGGCCTTGAACATGCAATCCTACCTCAGCCTCCTGAGCTGCTAAGATTACAGGCGTGCACCACTGCACCTGGCTAAGGGGGCCTTAAATAAGGCCTCACCTTTGCCATGCGTGTAGCTGCATCACAGGATGACATATGACATCCCGCACACTTGCCAGATTTTGTTGGTTAGAAGCAAGTTGTGGGTCCTGTCCACATTTGAAGGTAAGGAGTTAGACAAGGGCATGCACATGAGGAACTGGAGGTCATATGGGTCATGCTCAAATCTGTCCTGTACCTGGTGGCTTCAGTGGAAGGAGATGGGATAAGGAGTGAGGCTGTTTGCAAGGGGTGATGACAGAGCTGAGGCCACGTGCCCTTAGCAAGGTGAGGAGGGAAGTGAAGCCAGGAAGAGACCAGATGCTGCTGAGCAGCGGTGGTCAGTGGAAGGACAGCTGAGCAGAGGGAGCTTAGGGAGGGCATGTGGTGGCTGGCTGGGGAACAGGGCAGCTGAAATCAGAATTTCTATTAGGGGCAGGTTTATACCAGGGCAGTGAGTGGATCTTGCTGAGTTGCCCATGCTGGCCTGGAACTTGGGATCCTCCTGCCTCAGCCTCCTGAGTCACTAGATTACAGGAGTGCACTGCCACGCCTGGCGTATGTTCAATTCTTCATAAATGTTATTGAGTGAAGGCAGATGAGTGGCTTCTATATCCTGGAGGGTTGGTGAGATGATACTGAGGGGTCTGAGGCTAAAGTCTCAAGGTATAAGCTAAGAGCTGTAGGCAGGCCTGGGAATCCTCCCTCCATTGTCTCGAAGGGGTGAACACAAGCCATAGCATTTAGTAGGCTGTAGAACTTGGCAGTTAAGAGCTCTACCACTTAATAGCTGTGTTACCTTGGACAAGCTACTTAATCTTTCTGAGCTCTGTTTCCTCATCCATAAAATGGAGATAATGATGGAAGTAAACCCCAAATCACAGAGTTATGCAGATAGATTTTGCATGCAAAGTACTTGGTCCAGTGCCTGTGTGTGGCAAGTGCTCAGTGATTGTTGGATAAAGTTACATTACCTCTCTGTGACTATGGATATGCAATCAATCAATTACCTCTGTAGTCCAAACAAGCTTTGCCATGTTACTATTTTTCCAATCTAGGACAGATTGTTCTGTTTGAAATGCGATTCCGTTTCCTCATCTGCATAATGGAGATAATAATTTCTGCCCTGGCTCCCTTACCCATTTGTTGAAAGGCATAAGTGAGGTAACACACGGGAAAGCACTTTGAAATGGTACTTTGCTATACAATAGAAAGCATGAGTACTTTTTGTTCTTGACTGATTCCTTTTAGGGCTGCTGGAGTTGAAGGCAATAGGTGGTTTACTATTTTTTTTCTCTCCCTCTTTCTTCCTTTATTTCTTTCCTTTTTTCTTATTTCTTTCTTCTCTTTCCCCCCTGCAGTACTAGGGATTAAACCCAGGGGCACTCTATCTCAGAGTTACATCCCCAGCCCTTTTAAATTGCATTTGTGGGCAGGGTCTCCCTAAAATGCCCAGGCTGACCTTGAACTTGCAATCCTCCTGTCTTGGCCTCCTGGATAGCTGGGATTATAAGTGTACATGATAGCATGTGGCTTGAGTTTGAGGGATCAGGTGGGACAGCACTACCTCCCACTCTCCTGATTTAAAATAAAATTTAAAAAAGGATGAAGATGTAACTTAGTGGTAGAGAACTTGCCTAGGATCTGTGAGACCCTGAGTTCAATCCATAGTACTGCAAAAGAAAAATTAAATTAAAGAAGAAAAAAGAAATTGGTCTCTCTCTCTCTCTCTCTCTCTCTCTCTCTCTCTCTCTCACACACACACACACACACACACACACACACACACTCTGAACAATCAGAAACTTCTGAAGTCCCTGATTCCCTCCATTCCTCTCACCCTTCCAGGTAAGGGAAATGAAAGAGATTGTCTGTCACTATCATTTCACACTTATTTCAGAGGACAGTCAACATGCAGTTCCCAGTTTCCTTTAGACTAAGTTCTTATCTGTGGAATATAAATGGAGGTATATGTACTTACTTCTGGGTCTAGGCTTTAAGATTTTGATCATGTTTTTACCAAATTCTTATCCCCTTCCTGCTGGCTTGAACCCTGGGAGGCCTGACTTCAACCATGCAGGTACAAGAATGTCCTAGGGATGGTAGGGAATCAAGATGGAAGGAAACTAGATCTTAGGATATCTGCACAGAGCAGAGCTTTCTTAAGTGGAATGGTCACCAGGAAGTCACATGAGAGACAAAGGAACTATCTTCCTTTCATACAGAGTTATTACTAGGCCTCTTTGTTTTGTTTGGATTTTTCTAGTACTGGGAATTGAACCCAGGGTTGCTTACCACTTAGTTAATCCTCAGCCCCTTTTATATTTTGAGACAGGGTCTGGATAAGTTGCTAAGGCTGGCCTTGAACTTGTGATCTTTCTGCCTTGGCCTCCTGAGTTGTGGGGATTATAGGCAAGCACCTCTGTGCCAGTCTCCACTGGACCTTTTTGTTACAGCAGCCAAGCCTAACCCTTACTAAACACAGGGGAGAAGAGTGTGGCAGACATGAAAGCTTCCCAAGTTAGCACAATGGTCTTCTCCACTAGACCTTGATGACCTGCCACAGAGAATCACTGGACTGTCATCCAAGGGGCAACCTCAGAAGGAAGCAGTGCACTATATTGGTTAAGACCAAATTGGACAGGCCCAAGTTTGAATTTTGGCTAAAAATGCTTATTAGTTTTGTGCACTTTGGATACTTTTAATAACAGATTGAGTCTGTTTCCTCTTGTGTAAAAGGATAATAGTATTTAAAAGGCTATGTAAATATTCTATGAGGGAACATAGATCAAGGACTCAAAAATGTTTACTGTCGTTAATGTGATCAACTTACATTTGGTCCTGATTTTTCCTCTTGGAAAAGGAAGTTAATATTCTGAGTTTTCCACAAAGCCATAAATATTTAATATTCCCTAAATAAATTAAAAGATACTAAAGACTTCAACACACATATATTAATCAGTCTTGTGTCACTAAAATTAAATATCTGACACAGGTTACTCATGAGAAAGAGGTTTTATTAGGCTCACAGTTTTGGATGCTCAAGGTCCAAGATCAGGAAGCATGGGGAGGCAGGGACAGAGGCACACTGAGTTGGCCTCTGGTAAGGGCGTGGATGATGGCGAACCATGGCAGGAGCTTGTGTAGAGCAGGTGGTCACACCTCTCACTGCTGAGAGAGAGAGACTGTTGTCCCACAATCCCCTCTGAAGGCACACCTCCTTCAGAGGCCTTGGGACTTCCCACTAAGCCCCACCTCTTAAGGGTGCACCTCCCAACAGCAGCTCCCTGCTGACCAAGCCTTTAATCACAACCTTTGTGGAGACCAGCCATATTCAAACCCTAACAATACATAACATTTCTTAAGTATCTACTATGAGCCAGGGACTAGAAAGACAGAGATGCCCTGGTGGAAATCTGTTTTTTGCTTTGATCCTCAGAAAGCCTTTTTCGGGATCATAAGCCGGAATCCAGTTCACCTATCTAATGGAAATCCACCTTGATTAGAAAAGAAATTCTTTTATTTTGGTACTGTGGATTGAACCCAGAGCCTTGTGTACACTAGGCAAGCACTTCACCATTGAGCTACATTCCAACTCGGGTTTTTTTTTTTTTTAATATTTGTTTATTTTTTTAGTTGTAGATGGACACAATACTTTTATTTTATTTATCTATTCATTTTCATGTGGTGCTGAGGATCGAACCTAGGGCGTCACACGTGCTAGGAGGGCACTCTACCGCTGAGCCACTACGCCAGCCCCTATATTCCAACTCTTAAAAAAACAAAATTTATTTTGAGACAGGGTCTCACTAAGTTGCTCAGGATGAATTTGAACTGTGGTCCTCCCACCTCAGCCTCTGTGGGATTACAGATGTGTCCTACCACACCGAGCTCAAGTTTCTTAAAATCCAATCTTGACAGACACCTGGAAAAACATTCTGTGCCTCCTGTTGCTCCCTGACTCAGCAGAGCACTTGAGGATGTTTACAATTTGGACACAACATCCTTTTATTAAAGATATTAATGACGTAGATTGATTGTTGCACGACCCAGGCACTACACCGAGGACTTACCATGTGTTGTCTCATTCCATTCACACCTAACCACAGGCACCATGCCGCAGCTCAGTTTTCTCACCCGTAAAATGGGGATATTTTATTTTCCCCACATTTTTATTGGTGCATTATATTTGTACACACTGTTGTGATTTGTTGTTACATATCCATACATACACACGATATACAACATAACAACTTAAGTTGGCTAATAACACTCCCCAGCACTTCCCTGCTCAAAATGGGGACAATCTAAAAAAAAGCACGGGAACAGTGTCTAATATAAAGTTACTATTTACATGACTGCATGACCAATGTAATTCTGCAACCTGTACACTCAGAAAAATGAGAAATTATACCCCATCTGATTCAAATGTATGATATGTCAAGATCATTGCAATGTCATGTATAACTAATTAAAACAAATTTTAAAAAATTAAAGTTACCATTCAACTAACAGTAGCCATTAGCCCATCATCCCTGTTTTACAGATGGGAAAGTTGAAGTTCAAGGAGGTTAAGGAATTTGCCCAAGGCTACAACTCATGAATAAGGGTCTAATAAGGAAGTCAGGCTTCAGTGCCCAAGCTTGCCCCTGAGGATCTGCATTCAACCTCGAGCTGCTCTACAGCTCCCCTGTATGAGCCTCTCTGACTTTCCACCTAAGGGGTCACTCTGCTGATGGGAAGCTTCCCTTCCTGCTCCTCTGGGAAGGCTTCCTTGTGCCCCTTCCCCGTGACCTCTCTAGGCAGAGGCACATACCGCCACTCTGTGGCTCTCAGCCTACTCCACGGGCCTCTCCACTCCCACCTCACCAACTCACACCTGAGAATACACTATTCTCCAAACCTGAGAGCAATAGTGTCCCTGTCCCCTTTGGCTCTGCCAGGCCTGGTTGGCATGGAGCAGACCTGTGTCCCTGTCACCTTTGGCTCTGCCAGGCCTGGTTGGCATGGAGCAGACCTGTGTCCCTGTCACCTTTGGCTCCACCAGGCCTGGTTGGCATGGAGCAGACCTGTGTCCCTGTCCCCTTTGGCTCCTCCAGGCCTGGTTGGCATGGAGCAGACCTGTGTCCCTGTCACCTTTGGCTCCGCCAGGCCTGGTTGGCATGGAGCAGACCTCCATGAATGTTTGTTGGATTTGTTGGGAGCCAACTCCAGCGAGGAGTCAAGCCAAGAGTGGAGAACAATACCTGCTGGAAGGGACAGCCTGCCTGACAGTGTGTACTCCAGAGTGGACATGCTCATGCCCGCCTCTAGCCAGGGCCTCCTGACCATTTTGCCATAATTTCCAGTCCCTTGGCCCTGGCTCTTCCTTTGTCTCCTGCCTGTCCCCAAAGTTAGCCAGTGATGGGGGTTACCCCTAGGGCAGCCTGTACCATCCACAGCATGAGAACAGGCTTCGCACCTCCTTAATTCATTTATTCAACAAAGATTCACTGGGCACCACCAATAAGGCAGGCATAGGGCTGGGTCTTGGGTACAGAGTGGAGAGCGGACCACGCAGTCCCTGGTGTCATGAAGCTTACACTCCAGTGGAGCCAACAGTTAACTAACAAGGTATGTGATTATACAATGGCAATCTCCACAGAAAGGTAAACAATAGTCAATTATTAAGTCCAGTAGTCAGGGAAGGCCTCTCTGAGGAGGTGATATTGAAGACAAGGGTCTGAAGAACTTTCAAAGTGTAGGGAAGAGCATTCTGCGAAAAAGAGAACAGCATATGCAAAGTCCCGGAAATGGGAGTGAGATTGTTATGTTGAGGAAACGAAGGCAGGTTGGGCCAGAATCCAGGAGCAAGTTTGGGACTAAAGAAAAATGACCCAGACATAGCCAGTCTCAGCAACTCAGCAAGACCCTGCCTCAAAAAAAAAAAAAAAAATACAGGCTAGGGATATAGCTCAGTGGTAGAGTACCCTGGGTTCAATTAGCAGTACCCCCACCCCTCAAGAAAAATAATATAACAGGGTAACAGAAGAGGAGTTTGGACCAGGGGTAATACAATGTGATCTGCATATTCAGATTCTCTCTGGTTGCTGTTGAGAACTGTCAGACAAGGTAAGAGGGAAGGGAGGAGACCTTGTGGATTGGGACAGTGATCTGGGGGAGAAGTGATGTGGCCATGCCAGGGTGGTGGCAACAGGTCCAGACAGAAGTGGACAGACTCCAGAGACATTTAAGAATCTATTGGAGTTTTCTAGAAGAACTCAAAAACTCTATTGGCTGTCTACAACACCCCCACAGTGGGGCGGGGTGAGGGGGGAGTTGGGGCACCTGGAAAGCTTGGGAATAGGAAAAAAAAAAAAAGATCCCACTCCCCAGCCATGGGAACACGCCACCACTTTCCCACAATCTCTTGGGGGGAATGAACTTAAGGCCAACCCAGATGCTCAAAGTGCCGGGCCATTTCCACTTAATTTCCGTGGTGGTGATGCACTGTTTGGAGCTGGGTACCTGCAACATGGAAATGTGTTTCCTACAGCCCAGGTAGCAGTGAATGATGGGTTGGATGCTAAAAGATGGCCCTAGCATCCTGGGAGCAGCAGGAGAGCAAGGAGCGGGGGATGGAGAAGTAGAGGAGTGTTGAGGGAGGAGCTGGGGAGTCCTTCCCATCCTGAGTGTGCCCCTTGTGAGAAATCTAAGTCTGGTCTTTGCCTCTGTCACCTTCTCTGTTCCCCTCTCCCCACTTTTGGGAGCCTGTGGATCTGTCCTGCCTTCCCTCCATCCATCTTCCTCTAGCACATCCCCTGCCAGTGGCCCTCTCTCTGCAATGTCACCCCTCCTGGCTGAAGCACTTCTCAATGATTGCCACAGGACGGCGACTTCATCAAACTAGCTCTGCTTAGCGGTAAAAGAAGAACTTACCTCTTTCTCCCTCCTTGAGGAATTTCTCTTTTCAAAAGAGCTTTCTGGTCACTCAAATTGATCTCTGCCCCACTGCTCTGAAAGGGCCCTTTGCCCCATGGTTTCTGAAAACTCTATTGATGGAGTCTGCTCAATGCAGCCTCTGGGGAAGGTGGTTCCATCAAAGGCTGGGAGTGAGAGAATCTTACCCCGGGGTGCAGGGGACATCAAAATATTTAATAACCAGTATGACATGCGCACCAGTGCATTGCCAGCTCCAGGACCCCACAGTCTTGGGTCTATCAGGCATTCACCAGATCATGGTGGTCCTGGGGAAATGCCAGGTGGTGGGGGGCACTGGGAGGCACTCGTGGGAAGCAGGTGTTTACCAACAAGTTCAGAAGTGTTTCTGCACTTTATCAATTGATATGGCAATCCTGAAAGCAGGTTCAGTCTGCTGTTCCTCTGGGAAGGGTCTCTGGGCCATGTATTCCTTCTGTTAGAGGAAAATGGCCCAGGGCAGAGCTGGGGAATGGGAGCTGCCTCTAAGCAGAGCCAGCTGTGTGGAATCTGGGTGAACAGGCTCTCAGGCCCTTGACCCCCTGCGTGACCTTGAAGGGCCCAGATGCCTCTGAATGTTCTTCCTTCTGCCCCTCCTCACGGTTATTTTTGTTCAGTCTGACAGCCCTTGGCTGTGGCGGCAGTCTGGGCTCTCTGAGCCGGATGCAAACCAGGCGGCTCAGACGTCTGGTGCTGAATCCCAAGAGGATGCCTCTCTGGGTGCCATCACGTGGTCCCTCCACACTGTGTCCCCATGGGGAAAGACCACACACCCAGAAGCTGGGTTCTCTGTTCCTCAATCCTGACTCCTGCCTGGCAGTGAGGACACCCTGTCACAGAGCTTTGCCACTGCTCAGAAGCCCCCTGGCCTGGCTTTTTGAGCCAGATGTGAGCAGGGAACTCTTAGTCTCAAGGATGGTGGGTGTCTGCAGCTGGAGGGAAGTAGAGCAGGACCTGCTGGGCTTCCGTCGTCCAGGCTTGGTTGTAATAGAGAATGGGTTTGTCCTGTGGTTCACTGTGATGGGGTAGGCAGGGGCAGACAGGGTGCCCAAGAGACCTCTTAGTGGCCTCTGCTCAGTTACCATCTCCAGGAAATGAGACAGACAGTATGTTCCAGTTCCTTGGCCTAGGATGGTTACAGCCAGTCATTGTTCCTGACTAGGGTCTGACCTCTCCATAGAGGCAGCGAGCCTTGGACCATGGCAAGCTTCACGGTTCAAGCTTCCACCCCAGACCCATGGTTCATGAATTCTGGGCAGGAGAGGGGGCTGGGCACAGCTCTTAGGGTCTCATGAGGCACTATGACTCATCTGTGCAGGTGAGAAACGGGACGGAGCCTCTGAGATCAGAAGGGGTCCATGGGAGCCGAGTGGACAGGCTGGGCTGAGCGGTGAGGAGGAGAGAGCTTCTGATGGGTGAGGAAGGTGCTTTCACATAGAAGCCCATCCGGGAAGCAAAGCAGAAGAGGCTGCATCATTTTTAGAGCTTCTGAAATAAGAACCTTTCTTATGATCCTGGGAACCTGGGGGTGGGGGAGTAAGCTCAGAAAGCTCCGATTTCAGTGATTTCAGAGACCCAGGAGTGGTAGAGCACAGCACCTGCAGGCCTCCCAGCTGGCCCTGTGGGAGATGGACTGGAGACTGGCACAGCCACATAAGCTGCAGAGCCCACAGCACTAGGGGATCTTGGGGAGGAGGACTGCAGGAGGGGAACGGTGTGGCTGCTCCTGGCAGCCCTGCTGCTGGAGGCCATGGGAAGAGGGGCAGCTGGCCTCTCTGGGGGGCGGGCCCTCTGGGTGGAAGATGCCCCTCGACTGGGCAATAAATTCCTCCGTGCCGGCAGGATGGTACCAGTAGCCCTGCGAATGGGTGCGGTTCGGAGGGCTGGGATGGGGTAAGCAGGAGAGGAGGTGCTGGGGAGGACAGGGCCAGGCACACTTCCCAGGATGGCGAGCTGGTTGCTCAGGGCTGGCAGCCCTGGACAACTATGGAAGAAAGACCAGGGCCAAGCAGGGAAAGCCAGGGGGCCAGCAGGTGAGGGCGAAGGCTCCATCTCAGCCGCATAGCTGTTGAGGTGGGAGAGAAGGCGAATCCGGACAGGGTCTGCTCGGCTGCTGGGCCCTTCCAGGACCCCCAGGTACCTGATGACCTCAGTGAGGCACTCCCGAAAACCAATGCTCCTGAAGTCAACTGCCAGGGCTCGGGCATCAAAGAATCCTGAAAAGTGAGGCACCATGAGGGCATGCTGGGGTGGGGGGACAGGGAACCCAGGGTCAGACGGTGTTCTGAACATGCCCCTTCCATTCACTCCCTGGGTGACCTTGGGCATGTCCTCTCACCTCTCTGAGCCCCCATCTCCCCGTTGGTAAAGTGGGAATAAAAACCTCTACTTGGAGTCGGGAGCAGTGGTGCACGCCTGTAATCCCAGAGGCTCAGGAGGCTGAGGCAGGAGGATCTCAAGTTCAAAGCCAGCCTCAGCAAAAAACGAGCTGCTAAGCAACTCAGTGAGAGACCCTGTCTCTAAATAAAATTCAAAATACTACTTAGCTGGGGATGTGACCCAGTGGTTGAGTGCCCCTGGGTTCAATCCCTGGTATTCTCTCCCCGCCACACTCACACACACAAAAAAACAAAAAACAAAAAAACCTTTACTTGGGATGGTGAATTGTGAGGATCAAAAGAATTCAGTAAACTATGCAACATTACTAAATAGATTGCTTTCACCATAATTCATAGGTAATGCAAAAAAGAAACTCTGTGACCAAGTTTACTTAGTTAAGAAGACTGTGCCTGTACAGGTATACATTAACCTGTCTGCTAATGGGGGTAGATTCAGGGAGGGGAGGAGGTGACAGCAGCCATCAGAGCTTGGCAGCCCCTTGGAGGAGGCAACAGAGTGTAGCAGTGAAGCATGAAGTCTTTGGAAGCCAGGCTAGCTGGGTTCAGATCCAGACTCCGCTACTTAGCTGGCTGCCTGACTGGGCAAGTCTCATCTCTCCTGGCCTCAATCTCCTTAGCTCTAAGTGGGCAGACAATTGTTCTTGAAAGTGAAGTGAAATGATTCACAGAAAATGCTCCATAAACAAAAAGTTTGCTATCACTTATATTTCATGCTGCATTTGTTTGTCCCCCAGCTCAAAAGGTGGTCCAGCACTCAAGATCTGATCCTGACTCAGTAGCTGCAGCAGGCCAGGGGCCCTCTCTTTGGCCTGATGTCAATGAGGGTCAACCAGGTGGACTGTCCCTGCAGGCATTCAAACCCTCACTGTCTCTTCACACCTGCCACTCTCTCCATCACTTATGGGCAAAGACAGAACAGCTCTGGCCGGCACTGTCCTCATGACTGGCAGCAAATATCTGGGCCCTAGTTCATGGTTTAGGCTCCTCCAGAAGGACGGCTTGGCAGGAAGACTGTGTTTGGTGTGAGGCCAACTTTCAGATAAGACCTGGCTCTGCTGGATATTTAGCTATGTAACTCACAAATCCCTTTACCTGAGTGTTTTGTTTTGTATCTGCAGCACTGGAGATTGAACCCAGGGTCTTCTTGCACATGCTAGAGAAATGCTTTACCAGTGAGCTACAACCCTACCCCTTTTAAAAATGTTTAGTGAGACAGGATCTCACTAAATTGCCCAGGCTGGTCTCGAACTTATGATCCACCTGCCTCAACTCCCGAGTAGCTGGGATTACAGGTGTGTGTCACCACACCTGGCTTCACCTTGATGTGTTTGTTGCTCTTTTAAAATTAATATCCGCTGAATTCTTACTAAGTACTTCATTGTATTATTTAATATAATCCTCATAAACTCTATTGTTATCTTCATTTTGGAGATGAGGAAACTGAGGAAGAGAGAGGTTAAATCATTTTATGAGGTCATAAAGCTAGTAAGTAGAAGAGCCAGGATTCAAATCCAAAGCCTGTGTTCTCTCTAAACCACAATTCCCTGTTTTCCCATTATTCCTGAGCCAGAAAGTAGTGAGGACAATCCCACTCTCCTGGTTTTCGTGAAAAGCAAAAGCATTTTGAAAGCCATTGAATACTGCCCACATATTAGTCATAACTTTTTTTTTAAAAAAAAAACCAGGATAACAGGAGTTGTAATTTGAAACATCTCCACTGCTGAAAACTTAGTAACATAAATCTCCACTGTTAGCAATACATTCCTTTAACAGAAGTTCTCAAAAGCAAGGATCACCTGCATTAGGTTTACTGGACAGGCTTGTTAAACTTACAAATCCCTAAACTCCACTCCAGATCTACTGCCCCAGAATCTCAGTAAGGTGGCCCAGGAATCCCAGGTGTGGGAAGCTCCAGGTTGGGCTACTCAAAATGCAACTGTTGGTTGGTGCAGTGGCACATGCTTATAATCCCAACAACTTGGGAGACTGGGGCAGGAGATTCACAAGTGTGAGGCCAGCCTCAGCAACTTGGAGAGACCCTGTCTCAAAGTAAAATAAAAAGGAATGGGGATGTGGCTCAATGGCAGAGAACCCCTGGGTTCAATCCCCTGTACTACACACACACACATACACACACACACACACTCACACACACAACGAATAAATAAATATAAATAAAAGAAGAAGCAGCAGCAGCCACTGTCCCTGTCCTCTTCCAGGGTAGCAGGTTACCTTTGGGACTTAAGTCTTTGTGGCCAATGTTTTTCAAGTTTCCCAAATGTAAAAACACCAAACAGAGAAACTTCGGAACATATTTCTTTTTTGTCTGCAAGCCTTTTTAAAGCCACAATTCCATGATTTTTTTGTGGTGGACTAGTTTAGAATAACCAAATGAGTGACATTTATGTTCTACTACAATGCTGACACCTGCTGTGATCAGGGAGTATCCCCACAACACTGCCCAGGACATAACAGCAGGCCAGAAGTCTAGACCTACGGGAAGAGACACCAATGAATCCCCTGTGGCTAAGAATTTCAGGCAGGTCCCTCTCAGGGTTTACGAGGGTCACAGAGTGTGAGACCCCAGTAAGAATTAACTCCCTGAGGCTACTCCTTAGTGAGGCCCTGGGGGTAAGTTTGTTCCACTTACCACAGGGGAATAGTTTTTTACACAGAAGACAGATCCTCCAAGGTCTAAGACTGAAAAGAGCTGAGCTGAGGAAAGGGTTGGGAAAAACGGACACCGGAAGTGGGGAGGCAGATGTTAAGAGACAAATTTGGTGAATATTCAACTAGGTTTGCTTTAGCCCCTCTGGAGACTGTGAGCTCCAGGGGGGCAGAGACCCTGTCTACTTGGCTCATTGCATATCCCCATGGCCCAGCCTGAAAATATTTGTCCTGCAAATGATTCCCAAAAGAGAAGAGCATTGGTACCTGTCCCACCAGTGGCATGGAGCATTTTCAAGTGATCCACGGTCATCTGCAAGACCTCAGCTTTCTCCAGCTTGGAAGAACCCTGTAGGTACAGAAGGCAGGGAGATACGGCTCCAGCTGACTTCTGTCGCTCTCCTCCTCTGCCCATTATCATGTCTTGATTTTCTCAACTCTTCCTGGTTTTCCCACCGCTCGAATTTAGGATCCTGCTTTGGCCAAGATCTCCAATCTCACAGATGCTCTTTATTTCTCACCTCAGTCTTCCTGTCTGCAGCACCGCTCAGCTTCCTTTCTGAAACCTCTTCTCCCTGGACTGCAGCAACACCACTTCTGCTTTCTCCTTTCACTTTGCCTCTTGCTCTGCCTGTCCCTTAAATGGGCTTCCACCAGTGGGCACTGGCCTACTTCTCTTCCAGCTCTGCCTGCTCTCCTCCAGGATCTCATCCACCTCTGTGGATTCATCCCTCACCAGAATGCCACTCCGACATCCCAACCTGCCTCCCAGAGCAGCGCTCCTGGGAATACAAGATCAGCCTCAGCGTGCTCAAGCCCTAGCTCATCATCTTAGCCCCAGAGCACTTGCTCTTCCCCTGTTCTTTCTTGGGAAATGTCTTCTAAGCTCACAGACCATCTGGCCTCTCAGAGAAACCTCAGGGTCAGACACTCTACACGACATCTGAGGGCAGACACCAGGTCTAGTTCATGGCTGGTCCTGTAAAGGTTTCAGTGAACATATGTGGAATGACTAAAGGAAGGCAGATGACCTGCGACAGGTGCCTTTGAGCCTAGGGAAAGAATCTTTGAAGCTGTTGCTTCAACTGCCTGACTCCTCACTGTAGTCCCCCCCACCGAAACATGTTCGTGATATGGCATTCACCCCTGAGCAGCCTGCTCCACTTTCAAACAGCTCTGGAAATGTCAGGAGACAGTCACATAGTCCTGTGCTCCAACTCTACTCTGCTGCTTGCTATCTGGGTGATCTAGTCCAAGTTACTTCTTTCTCTGCTTCAATTTCCTTACTTGTGCAATGGGCAGAACAATTGTTACCCTTCAGGATCATTTTTAGGATTCCATTCAAATGGACGTAAAGCCACAATACCTGAGGCACCTCACCAAGTATGAATTTTCATCCCTTTGTCCCCTAGCCGGTGACAGATATTCAGACATGATCACAGCACCTCAGGCAGCTGCTACACTTCAAAAAGAGATACCATGGGAAACAAACCCTATCTGCCATCCACCCAGTATTTCCAGTGGCACAATCGACAATGTCACATACCTGTTTCTCAAAGGCAGTGGGGACTAAGCGCCGCAATTCAGAAAGGCTGCTGTTTATACGATCTCGACGCCGTTTCTCTATGATCTGAAAAGCAATGACAAGATGTAGGCACTTGTCATGGTTTCCAATGTACCTTGATAAATGCTGATTTATATCTTTTCTCACAATATTGTTGTGAGCAAGTTAATGTTTTACCTTTTTTTTTTTTTTTTTTTTTTCAGTGCTGGGAATTGAACTCAGGGGCTGTCACATGCAAAGCAAGTGCTCAACCACTGATCTACAACCCCAGTCATTTAAAGGATTTTTATTTTGAGACAGGGTCTTGCTACATTGACCAGGCTGACCTTGAACTTGAGCTCCTATTACCTCAGCCTACTGAGTAGCTGGGATTTCAGGGATGTGCTGAGGCATCTGGCAGAAGTAAAATTATTCTTGCTTTATGGAGAAGGAAACCAAGGCTCATAGAGGAACTATAATTTGCTTAAGGTCACAGAGCAATACAGTGCAGCTCAGATCTCTTACGTTGGTCTGTAGGAGTGATATGCAAAATGTTCAGTCACTGGTACTGCAGGACACCAACAAAATAGGAACACCAGCCACAACATTGAAGCCAGCCCGGGGGGCCCCTGTTGGGTCAGGGTTACCCCTTCAGTTGCTGGGTCAGAGGCAGTCTGAAGAGCCCTAGGTATTGTTCTCTCCAACTGTAAAGGGCTCATTCACACTATCTCCTCCCTCACAATCCTGGTAGCAGGCCAGGCGTGGTGGTGCCCATCTGTAATCCCAGTGGCTCAGGAGGCTCAGCAGAACCCTGAGCAAGACCCTGTCTCAAAATAAAATATAAAAAGGGCTGGGGATGTGGCTCAGAGGTTAAGTGACCCTTGGTTCAATTCCCAGTACCAAAAAAAAAAAAAAAAAAAAAAAAAAAATCCTAGTTGCAGAGTACTCATAGTAGGCAGAAATTGTGATGCCCTCCCACCCTCATATATATATATATATATATATATGGTATGAGCTGAAGGTAGAAGTGAGAGGCACAGCTGGTCTCTGCCAGACGCCAGGTCTCTGGATCCAGCATGCAAAGCACAGCTGCATCCTGGGATGGGGGACTGAATACGATGGACAGCAGCAAGCAGCCAGCCTCCAGATTCCCAGTAAGCAGGAAACTGCTTTCCCTCCTCAGCACTGAAAAGAATGGGAAGCTTCAGGGTCCAAAAAGGGACCGAGATAGGGTGGAGGAACAAAAATAAGAACAGCTGATTGTGTGTTGGGTATTGCTCTGCATTGCTCCAGAGAGCACTGCATTAATACACTTCACCTTCAAGCCAGTTCTTTGGAGGCAGGTATTGCCTTTATTTCGGTTATACCAATGAAAAAATGAGGCACAGAGAAAGTAAGTGACTTGCCCCAAATGTCCCGAATAGTTACTGGCAGCGTCAGGATTCAAACCCAGGCAGTTATCTTGGGGTGATGTTTCCGAACAGGTTTATGGACCAACAGATTCTGGATCAACCTTGACTGGGCCACTCCACGGCTGAGAAAGGCACTCACCCCTCTGCGTTTCTTCCTGGCTTGCATCTGCGAAGGGCTGGGAGAGGACAGCGGTCTGGCCATCTGGCTGAGGAGGAAGAGAAAGGCTGGTTTCTCAGAGCTCGGGGACCATCTTCCTGGCCTGGGCTGACCTGGGAGGCAGGGCCATTTTCAGGCACAGCCCCCACCCACGCGGCCACCGGCTCCCAGACCGGGAAGAGCCGCAGGGCAGGCGTGGGAGGGGGCGTCGGCTCCCCCTTTTTCCCTCAGGGCCCATTTCTCCGCCGGCCAAGTCCTCCCAAGAACTCTGAGCTTCCTGCCTCCGAGCCTCGCGGCGGCCGCTCAGACTTATCTGGACCCCGACCTGGTCGCCCCTGGTCCCTCTTCTCTTGCGGCCGTCGGGGAACCGCGAACTGTGGCGTGGCTGCTGGGTCCTGCAACCCGATCCCGGGGGCGGGCCGGCGGAGGGCACGGGCCGGCAGTGGCCGGGCTGGGGCCGGGGCCGGGCGGGTTGGGTTTCAGAGGGAGCCGCCGGGAAGGAGCGTGGAAAGAGCAGATGCCGCCGCTTCCCACGGGCCGGCGCGCCGGCCGCCCGCCCTCTGCCTGGCCCGCAGCTGCTGTCGCCTCCCACGCGGCGCGGCCGGGGGTTGGGGGGAAAGGGGGAGGCGGCATCTGGGTCACAGGCCCCTCTTGCCTGCTCCGGGACACTGTTCTGGGCCTCCCAGAAGGCTCTGTCCCCCTTAACCTCGGCTCCCTCCCACCTGGGACCTTCTTTTGCCGCCCTGGCTGGATTGGATGTTTGTTGATGGATGTTTGTTCCCATCCCGGGATTTCCCACTATAGAGAAGAGGCTCAGACCCAGGGGGTTTCCTGCCCAGACTTTTACCAAAATAATCTCCAACCCAGCAGCTGTCTTCTCAACAGGTTTCTCTCCAGAGGCTCTCTGAGAATGGAGAGGTTCTCTGGGAGGCACTGAGGTCTCTATTCTTGGGAGGCCCTATTAGGGCCCAAGGTCTGGGCTGGATTCCTGAGCTGGCCTCAGCCCTCCAGGTGCTCAGCTCCACAAACAACTTTAGACAATCCCCTGCCGTTTGGGGATGCCAAAGGTCACACAACTTAACAGGAACCCACGAGCTCGACTTCACCTTACACCTGCTCCTTGACCCCCTGGGTTTCCCATCTCCCAGAAAGCATACAGCTTTGAGGTCTGCAGGCAGACACCTGGTATTGTCTTTGATTCTTCCCCCATCCTCACCCCTATCTCACCAAGACCTGCCCATTCTATGTCTAAAATACATCTCATGTCTGTCCTCTTTATCTGGATGGCTCCTCTCAGGACCACACCCCTATCATTTCTCACAGGAGGACTCTAAGAGCCTCCTGTTGAGTCACTCTTTAACCCACACTTCTGGCAGAGTGATCATTTAAATGCAAATTTGATCTTGTCACTCTTCAGGTGGCCCAGCTGACCCTCCTCACCTCTTAGACCCAACTAACTCTTGCTCTGTGTACATGCTCCAGTCTGCGAATGTACTAACTCCTTTCTGCAGTTGTTCCCCTAGTCTAGAAATCTCCAGTCCACCCAGTCTCCCCACCCTAAGCTGCAACCCCTTTGCCTAGTAACTTCAACCATCTTTTATATTTCAAACATCACCTCTCTTAAGGGCCTTTTCTGACATCTACTCTCCTGCTAGATGTCCCTGCTCTATACTCTCCCAGCTTCCTGAATTCACAGCATTTATACCACTTTGTTGTTTTATATCTATATGGTTATTTGATTAATGTTTCTCTCTCCAGCAAAAACATAAGCTCCACAAGGCAACAGACCATGTCAGTTTCATTCACTATTGTAGCTTGAGTTCTTGGCAAGTGGTTGGAACTCTGCAGAGCTCATGGTAGAGCTTCTTCTCATCTTTGCATCACTGAAGAACAGAGATATGCATAAAAATCTATGTTTTAGACTTTTGTGGAATGCTAGCATATGTGGCTCACCAGAAGAGTTCCACCTATGTGACTATACTCTTGGGATTTGAGATTCGATCATTTTCATCAACACCTCAAAGACAGAAGACTGTAAGAGAAACTAGATAGCATTGGTCAGATCCTACTGCTATGCCCTGGCTTTGTTTGGCCACATCTGGAAAAGTATATCTCCCACCCAAACATCTGGCCAAGCAGAACTGGTAAGAGGCCTGGGGAGGCTCCTGGGAGGCAGGGCCCACTGAGCTAGGTCCAAGGCTCAGATGGCTAGATCCTGAGATCTGTAGGTCTGTAGGGCAACTTGTTTTCAAAGCTTCTCTGGTTCACTGGGGACAAGCCCCAAGAGCCAAGGTACACTAAGAAACACAGCCTTTGTTCCCCTTTGCTGGATAAAGCATCTCTGGGGGTATTGGGTTAGTCTTATGCACGTCACTGCCTCTCAGCCTGATCCCTCCTCAGGGACCATCTGTCAGAGGCTGACGCACCCATTCCAGGGCAAGGCAGGTCCGCTGTCCCTTTTTCCAGTCTTCTGGTCAGTTTTTCTCTGCAGCATGACCTGCCCTTTCCCTATATCTCAAAAGCAAACCTTGCTATACAGTTTTACTGATGCTACTACATGTATTTCTCTCCTTTGATCCTTAGGAAAGTGCCATTTCACAGATGAGGATGCTGGACCTCAGGGAGCTAAAACAGCTTGCCCAGCCCACACAGCTGCTAAGGAGCAAAGCCAGCATGGGAATCCATGTCTTCTGGCTCCCAATTCAGCATTGTTTCTCTCCTAAGCCCTACTTCCTGTCTGTCTGAATAGTCCTCCAGTCCCCTTATCCTTCAAACTCCCAGCCAATGCTCATTCCAGCCTGTGATCTTGCCCTGACAGTGGGAGGAGGGGTGGCAGCCTCTCCCCTGAGAGTCTGAAAATAAAAAAGATTTTCATGAACCCAGAGAGGATATGATGACCATCAAGATCTGCTCCATGGCCCTCTAGGAGGCCGCAGCCAGAATTCCACTGCAGTGTCTCTGGAGGCAGGGTCAGCTTTCCAGGTGGTCCAATTGCCAGTCCTGACCACTCTCAGCACTGATTCCCAGCAGAATCCTTGCAGATAACCCCACTCATTTTGCGTCAACCAAAGGAGAATCTCAACGTTCTCAAAAGTGAATTTTGGAAAGTACTGAGCCCATTTGTAAAATGAAAAAACTTAGAGATGGGAAAGGATCTTTCCCAAGTTACATAGCAAATGAGAGGAAAATCCAGAACTAGAGCCAGCTCTACTGTTTTTAATCCAGTGCTCTTGCTAATATACCCCAAATATTCATCATCCCATCATAACCAGTACTTTTTGTTCTAGATATCACTTCTATGTTTGTCTGTCTCATTTGTTGCATAAAAGCCCTCTGAGTTCATTATTATTTGGGCCGTTTCACTTTTAGAAGAAGTGATCATTTCGTAAGTGGGGTGACAGACACAGACTCAGTACTTCCAGGCTTTCCATTAGAGCATGCTGCTTCATGAGCATGCGCCCACCCCATTGTGACCCCTTAGAGAGCAGCATTTACTGGAAGTTACCTTGTTGTGCCTAAGCAAGAAGCTGTGTGCTTTACATACAAACAACCTCATCAAAGCTTCAACCTGTGAAGCAGTATTGGCACCCTGTTTTGAGAGAGAGAAAACTGAGGTTCAGAAAGGGTAGAGTCACTTGCACAAGTAAATGGTAAGGAGAGTCAAACTCAGGCTTATCTAACTTCAAAGGCCACCAGTCCTTAAATCACGTGGGAACAACCCACAGAGCCTGACATGTGACGGGGGCTTATTACATGTTTGCAGAAGGGTAGGGGAGAGGCTGTATACACTTTAGATCTAGAATATGTCCGGGAGCCAGGTTCAGCCAGAAGTTTGGTGGGTGATTCCCAAGGATGGGGCAGATACCCCAGCAACAATGGAACACACCCTATTTTTCCCTCTCATATCTCAGAGTGTGGGGGATTTGTGCCCTGCCACTGACCCTGGCAGGCTGGCTGCCCCAGCCCTGTGGCCCTTGTCACTGTTTATCTGGCTTTCTTTGTACATAAAGCTCTTCTTCCCTGAGAGTTCCCTGAGGGCATAGCCTGAGCAGGATACATCTGGGCCCCGATGCCCAGCCCAGGGTCTGGGCCACAGCAGGCATCGTTCAACAGTCCCTGAATTGAAGCATTTATGTCTGCTGGGGGGAGGGCCTTCTGGGGAGTGCTACAATGAGGCATCTATAAGTCAGTTTCTGCCAGATGTCCAGCTGCTTCCCTCCTCGGAGGGGTCTGCTCTTCTAAGAACAGGCTCTAAAATTGGGGTTTGGCTGAAATGACAAAATGCTGTGGAGGAAAAAAAACTGTACTGACCCTTTATGCCTTAGCTCCAATACACTACCTTCAAGAAGCCCTCACTGCCATCTTTGGTTGTGAGTGACCCCTCCCCATATAGGAATCCCTCTCTCTTTTCATTCTGTTCACAGTCTTTGTGTGACGTGGCAGTCACTGCCCAGGCTGCACACTCATGGAGAACAGAAGCCAGCTCTGATAAACCTAGATCTCTGTTATCAGTTTTGTGCCTCTGACCCATGAAGACCCAATGACACTGAATCTGAGACCCCTCCACCACCACCACCTGGTGTTGGGCCATTCTCCTGCTGGTAGGACAGGCTCAGAGAATTGTTTCTCTAAACAGCAATTTCTGCTAAGCAATTTGAAAAGGCTACTATGTTAAGCTCGGTGTGGTGGTATACTCCTGTAATCCCAGCAACTCAGGAGGATTCAGGAGGAGGATCACAAGTTTGATGGCCAGCCTCAGCCACCTAGTGAGACCTTCCTTCAAAATAAAAAATAAAAAGGGCTGGGAATGTAGCTCAGTGGTAGAGCACCTGCTTAGCATGTACCAGCCCTTGGTTCAATCCCCAGCACTGGTGGCGGGGGCGGAGGGGAAGGCTAATATTTTACATAGGAAATTATATGATACAAAATCTAAACCAAACACAAGATGTAAGAGGGATATCTAAAGTCCTATTGCCTATTATAAGCTATAAATAATTAGTAGTTGGTGGCGTTTCACTAGAATGTGTGTTAAGAGGGTACTAGGTCTCCAATCCAGGGTCCTTCACATGCTTGGCAAGCACTATACCACTGAGCTATACCCCCAGCCAGGATCTGTGATTGAGGCAGGCTCTCCTGGCTTCAGAAAGCTAGAGAGCTTTGAACTTATGAAATGCCTTTAGAAATACCCCTAGAACGAACTGACTCTCCTTCTGTTCTAGAGAGTCAGGATTGGATGAGCTAAGAGACCTGAGGTTGTTTTCCCTTTCCCACTCCCCTCCTCCTTTATTTTACTGAGAGGAAACAGGCTCAGACAGGGAAACCGATGGCTCAAGGATACATGGTGGTAGAGCACTTGCTTAGCATGTGTAGGGCCCTGAGTTCAATTCCCAGCACTAGAGTGGGGGGCTGTTGGGAGTGAGGGATAGGGGTGGAGGGGGAGAAAGAAAGAAGACTACATGGTGAGTTGGTGGCAGATGTGGGACTGGGATCCAGGCTGGCAGATTCCCAGTCAGTCCTGCAGTTCTTTCAGGGTGTGTGTCTGACACTAAGCATTTGGTGACCCAGGGACATTAGGCCCTCTACTAAGCATTAGGCCCTCTACTAAGCCCGTGACATACATTTTCTCATTTGATTTTCCCAATACTCTTATGAAGTTGGTTTTATTATTATATATATATATGCATATGTATATATATATGTGTATTTTATATATATGTGTGTATTTTATATATATATATGTGTGTGTATGTGTATTTTATATATATATATATATATATATATATATATATATATATTTCCCATTTTACAGATGAGGAAACTGAAGCTTAGATAATTCACAGAGCTGGGAGTTGCAGAACTATGTAAGTACAGTTTATTCTATAGGTTTGAAGCAAATCGGAATATTCATCAAGAGAACAATGATTTTGGCAACAGAGTGGTTTGGTAGAAAGAGCTCTGAAATTGGAGTCTAGGTCTTTGCAAGTTGGCTATTACTTTCTTCAAAATCCAATCCCTAATTCCAAAGTCCGATTTGCTCAAAGGAGGAGATATTTTCTTCCCCCTGAAACTTTTTGTGAACTACACGAAACTGCGCCCAATCTAGGGTAAGATTGGGGAAGTGTGATCATTCTGCACGTAAGCACATTCTGGACAGGGAGCGTGGTATCGATAGTCTGTGGGGGTTTCTTAAGGTCTTCAGGAAAACTCTGAACTGGTGACCTACCATGGGGCCTTTCAACAGAAAGACCACTACCAGCTGGCCATCGAGCCCCTGAGCTGGATTCTACCTCCATCCCAGCATCCTGAACCCATAAGTGGCCGAGAGCACCCAGGAGTACCAGGCTCTGGTGCAATCAATGGCACACGCCCCCTCACCTGGCTCACGCCTGCGGGCTGTCGCGCACACCTGCATCTCGGGCCAAGGGGTAACCAAGGACAGAGGCCATGCTCAGCAAGCCCGGCGGGGCGCTCTTGCTCGTCCTTAGGTCCCCCATCCTGATCCTTACCTCAGATCGCCTTCGCGGCCCACGTCGATGGGTCCGTCGGACTCGCAGTCGGAGCCGCTCGGCTCCCTGGGCCGCTTCATGGCGAGCGCAGGCTGCCAGGGGCTCCGGCCCACGCTCCGGCTCCGAATCCGCCGTCGGGCCCCGCCCCGGCCCGCCCCGGCCCCGCCCCGGAGCGCCAACACCGCCCTTTCCCAGGGCCCTTTCCTGCACCACAGCCCCCGGCGCCTCGGCGCCCCCTCGCCCCCGCGGTGACGCGCCACCGAGCCGTGGGAAGGCCCCGGGCGGTCACCGCCCCCACCGACCGCTGGGAGGTCCAGCTCCGCTCCGCCCCGCCGCGGCCGCCGCGCTCTGGGTGGCCTTGGGCAGGTGCCCTGGGAGGCCCTGCGGGAACGCTGAGGGTCCTCGGCTGTCCCTGGGTCGCCCAGGGCGCTGCCAGCCCTTGGAGGCGCGGCTGTGAGAAGCCCTAGCTTCTGCGAGGGCTGATCCTGCACCTTTCTACCTCCCACCCGCGCCAGGGGCAGACACGTTTGGTCTGGTGAGGTTGGGGCGGGGTGGTGACTGTGACCTGATCTTCCACGAGAATTCCCCAGCATCTCCTTCCATAGGATATCAAAGCAAGGGGAGTGTGTGTGTGTGTGTGTGTGTGTGTGTGTGTGTGTGTGAGAGAGAGAGAGAGAGAGAGAGAGAGAGAGAGAGAGAGAGAAAGGGGTGGGGGAGAGAACACACCATGGGTCGCACAGACCTGTGACAGGTTGGGGTCAGCCCCAAAAGGGATTGCTGAAGTGCCTATGCCCGCTGAGAAGGTTGAGCTGTGCACAGGAGGGCCACACTTGCTTTGGTGGGGCGTGTCCCTGGGAATCAACTCTGAGTTCACCAAAGGCAGAGCTGTCCTGGGAGGCCAAGAATGCCCAGAGAGGGCTTATTTCATAAGCCCCAGAATTCAGGAAGGGGAGGGAAAAGGGGAGCCCTATGCCTCTCTTCTTACACCCACCCCCCAACAGCAGACTAACTGTTCTCTGGATGGGAGTTCCAGCTAACCTGCCTGTAGAGGGACTCAGGGAAGATTCTCAGATTCACCCGCCATCCTCATAGGTCAGTACCAGAGAAACCCCCAAGAGGCAGAAGGGAGCTAAATAGAGCACCCTAGAGGGTGGACCTCTTGGGAATGGAGGGAGAGATTCCGTGAAGATTAGTGTGGTGGGCGGGATACTAGAAAAGTCTTTTTCCCTTGCCCTGCCCACCACGACAGGCATAGAAGAAAGCCTCTTTTCCATGTGGAAGAGTGGGGTTGATCATCTGAGAATAACTGTACTTTACCCCATAACAAGACCTGCTTGGGGACACTTGATTACCTGTGTGTGTGGGGGGAAACGTGCCTGTGTTTCCTGCCACACAGGTCCACAAACAGTAGGCCACGGGCCAAATCCATACAGGCAGACCTGCACACTCATAAACAGCTGGGAGGAACAGCCACCCTTGGAGACTCTTGTTCTAAATGTCCTGGACACTCACATAACTTATGTGGGGACATGCCAATGAAGTGGAAACCTCAGCCAGCACAGAAATTATACACTCCATGCACCATGCATCCCCCAGAAAGGCAGAAATCAAGGGAGCCTCCCAGACATTTGCCCTCTGTATTTAGTTGAGAGGGAAAAAAAAAATGGTAGAGGAGCAGATTCGCAGGGGAAGGGGAAGGTCAAGCGTTCTTCACACGAACTATCCCAGGTTATCAAAATATAGTGCACAGTTAAACAGGGGTTCTGGAGTCCAGAGAAGGAGTTTAAGCCAAATACTTAAATATGGAAGTCATTAGATAATAGATGGTATTAAAGCTAGGAGCAGGTGAAATTTCCGAGCAAGTGTGGATGGAGACAGAGGAGTCTAAATGATAATATTTGGTGAGCATTTATTATAATACCAGAAAAGGTTCTAAGTGTTTTGTAAGTAGTTACACTTTTAATCCTTGACAACCTACAAAATAGTACTATTATTATTGTCCCCTCTTTACAGATGAGAAACAGGCAGAGAAGGGTGGAGTAATCGGGTCTAAGGTCAACAGGAACAGGTAGTAAGTGAAAGGGCTGAAATTCAACAAAGCAGTTTGGTTCCAGAGACAAATTCCCAGGCTTTATTAAATAACCGTGGGGGCACTCTATCACTGGGAAACATTCCTAGTCCTTTATATTTTATTTTGAGATAGGGTTTTATTAAGTTACCCAGGCTGGCCTTAAACTTGCAATCCTCCTGCCTGAAGCCTCCCAGTAACTTGGATTACAGGCATGTGCCACCATATTTGGCTCTTATAGAGCTCTTAGACATTAGGCTATCTGATCTAGTACCAAGCCAGGGCCACTGGGCTGGGATGGTAGCTCAGTGGTAGAGCACTTGCCTCGAATGCATGAGGCACTAGGTTTGATCATCAGTATCATATAAAAATAAACAAAGTAAAGATATTGTGTCCATGTACAACTAAAAAAAAATTTAAAAAATGAAGAAGTATGGCCACTGAAAGCTTCGTCTCTGACTGTCCAGCTTCATCCCCAAGCATCTCTGCCCCGCCTCTGCAGCTACTAGAGCCTTCCAGCGATTCTTCCCCTGCTTGTTCTGCCCTCAGGGCTTTGCATTGCCTCAGGGCGTGCCTTCTGCCCTGAACTGCTCTTCCCCACGTCTTCTCAGTTTACCTCTCTTCACTGAGGTCTTTGCTCAAATGTCACATGCTCAGAGAGGACTAGTCTGCCCACCCTATCTAACTAAAATAGCCACTGATCCTGTCAGCCCTGCCTCCCGCAGCACTTTATCTTCCTTTACAGCATCTAGTGACACGCATGTGGCTGTGTTTGTTGCTGTTCATGTCCCCCACAAGAAGGTGAATTAATTGAAGATAGATATTTGTGTCTTGTGTCTGGCATCTAGAACTGTATAGGGTAGGCAGTATGTGTGCAGTGAATACTTGCTGGTGGAACACCAGTTTGAGATTGGAAGAAAGGCCAGAGGGAAATGTGAAGTCCAGGGGGTGTTTTGCTTTTGCTTTGTTTTAAGATGGGAGGGAGTAGAACATGGATCCAGGGGCAGAAAACGGTCATTCGGAGGGGCCTTTTCATAAAGAATTCCACTTTGACTGTGAAGTTCTTGTGGGGGGGGTCCAATCATTTTTTGTTATTTAGTATCATGTCCCGTAGTGCTCAGCAAAGTGCCTAGCACATAAGAAACCTTCCAAACTATCTGTAAAATAAATTAATAATAATAATAAAAATTTTATTGCATTTAACATGTGCTAAACTCTGTACTGAGTACTTTGACACATATTAACTCATTTAAACCTCATAACAGCCCTATAAGATAAATTTCTATTATTATTCCATTTTATTGAGACTCAGAGAGGTTAAGTATCTTACCCAAGATCACACAGTTAGTAAGTAGCAGAAATGCAATCCTAATCCAAAAGGCTGACATCTGAATTCATGAGGGTAACCACTGCATCATGCATTAGAGTTGGGTGGGCAAAACAGGAGATTGTTACACTAGACAGGAATAAGGGCTGGATTCGATGGGGAAGAAGAAGGAACAGATTTGAGTGATGTTGGGCTCCCGTTTAGATGATGTAATCAGGGGAAGTGACAGGAACCACTGCAGAAGATAGGAAGATCAGGATGTCCATGCTGTTGTGGGACTCAGGGGACACCCAAGAGGAGAGTCCAGAGAGCGGTCTGAGCTGGAATAGAGACTTGGCAACTGGTCGTTGAAGTCACTGGGTATGTGAGATATCTGTCCCAAGAGCTAGAGGAGAGAAGAAGGAGGAGAACTAGGATAAGATCCCGGGAAACAATAGCCAAGGAGCAGGGGAATCTGGCAAAGATGGGACACCAAGGTCCAAGGCAAGAAAAGCTTGACATGAGATCCAGAGGTCAGAGAGGACTTGCATGAGTGAATGGAGAAGCAGAGTCCAGGAAGGGCCAGACCCTGTGGACTCAAAGTGTTTGAGGTCGCAGAGGAGGGCTTGGAAAAGCAGCCAGTCAGTGACAGAGGGAGAACCAGGCAACTTGGGGGCCAGCAGGAGGAATTTGCTGGCTGGAGAAGAACTCCAGAGCAGGCAGAGGGGTGGTGACTGAAAACTGAAGCCATGGGAATATGTGAGATGTCTGTCCCACGAAGCTAGTGCCGAGCAAAAAGGGAGGAGAACCTAGGACAGGTTGGGGAGGAGGGGGACTAGGTATGAGCACTGCCGAGCTCCTATCTGGGGCTCCTAGGAGTGTCAGGAAGTCTCAATCCAAAGGGAGGGAGGCAGAGAGGGGACCTCTATATTTCCCATTTCTTATCACCATTCCCTGGAGCTTGTGTAAGCAGGTTTCCAGGGACAGGTTTCAGCTCCAATGATACTTTATTCCTGACCCCACACTAGGTGAGCCCCCATCTTCTCTTAGGACATTCGGATTACTAAACTGAGATGGCCCCGGCTCCAAATGGGAGCTTGCGTGTGGGCCATGTGCTGGATCAGGATTCCAGAGACCTCCATTGGGCCAGTCCCTGGGCCTCTGACTGCTGGTGGAGGGGCTGGGGGGGGGCCTGGAGGAGAGGGTGGTTGGCTGAGATGCTCTTGGCGACAGATGGTAGTTATTAATTGTGCAATAACTTTTGTCTGTCTCCGGGATTGGTCTGTAATCCCCATAAAAGCAGGGACCATGTCCAGTTTGGTCACTGTCTCTCCCTGGTGTGTGACAGTGTGGGGGCACAGTAGATGTTTGGTAAGTATTGGCTGAGAGTCTTGTGAAGGGTGGAGGGGATGAGGGCATCTTCTTTGTGGAGAGGGCAGTGTCTGGCCCTCCTGGGAGAACAGTAGAGTCACAGTGGGGACTGTCTTGGTCCAGGCAAGGCCTGGAGCACCTTGGTGCCACTCAGCCTTCTCTCTGCAGGGCCTTGCTCCTCCCTTTGTGTCTGGAGGGACAGAAACATAGCCGGGGCCACACAGTGAGGCCTTGGTTTTCTCGTTAGTAAAATAGGATGATAACAAAGTTATTCGCTCCATAGGTTTCTGTGGGGATGAAATGAGGTGTTTAATTAATTAATTAATTAATTAGGTACTGGGGATGAAACCCAGGGGCACTATACCACTGAGCACATCCCCAGCCCTTTTAATTTTTTTGAGACAGGCTCTTGCTAAATTGCTTAGGGCCCCACTAAATTGCTGAGGCTGGCCTTAGATTTGGGATCATCCTGCCTCAGCCTCCTGAATTGCTGGGATTACAGGTGTGGTGCCACCACAGCCAGCTGAAATGAGGTGTTTAGAGTGAGTGCCGAATGTTAAACTCATTCACCCCAGTTGAGCCATCTACTCCTTGGCTTTACCGCCTATAAGTCTTATTCTCATCTGTAATAAGAGAATAAGATTGGCCTCATCCAGGCATGGTGGTGCAGGCCTGTAATCCCACCAACTATGGAAACTGAGGCAAGAGGATCACAATAAACTATTCCCCAATTTTTATCTCTAATGCAGACCTTTTTTTCTGAGGTTCGGGTATGCACTCCACTGCTCAGTCTCTTCACACTCCTGCATGCTCAGCCCTAGCGAGGGCCTCCCCAGGCTCTCTGTGCCAAGGCCCAGACCTCGGGCAACCCCATCACTACTTCCCTGTACCATGTTCTAGCCCAAGAACACTCTGAGCCTCCTTCCCTTACTCCCTGACCCCTGCTCATCTCAGGCCCTTCCTGTCCTCCCCCACTCCCCTGGGACCCATCAGCACTCATTCCCCACCTCCACAGCTGCTGCCACAGCTGGTCAGTGACGGAATGCACAGCTGCTAGAAGCCACATGTGTGGAATAGGCAGTACACAGCTACCTCTGGGGCTGGTGGGGTCAGGGGTGGGACCATCTGTGTCTGTTTGTCAGTCTGCAACACATATACATGAACACACACACACACACACACACACACACACACACACGCAGGCATACTCCTGATCCCTTTCTCTCTGTGATGTGCTGGGTGGTATTGGCTTGGTTCCCCTTCCCTAGCCCTGGGCTGCAGAGGTTATGAGGGTCAAGCTTTCCCTATGGGGGTCCCTGAGAGTGACTGGCAGGGCAGGCCTAGACGCTTGATACTTACACCCTCCCTGCTGCTGGACAGGCATCACAAGTCCTACAGAGGCTGCCCAGGGCTAAAGTGACCTACTAGGTATTCAGAGCCCCCAACTTTCCCAGGCCCTGGGGGATGGCCTACCACGGAGGAAGCCAGAGGCTCTGGACACATTCCAGAGCCCCCTTGGCAGCACCCAGGGGTTCCAGAGGAGCCTCAGCCCTGGGGCAGCGCCAGCAGCATCTGTCCTGGTTCCCACACTCTGGACCGTCTGGAATCTCACAGATTTCTCTTCCATGTGTGCATGATGTCAGCAGGACAAGGACACTGGGGGAGAAAAGGAGGGGCTGAGCTACCCAAAGTCAGACAGCTTTGGGGGTGGGGACAGGCACTCCACACACAAAGAGAGAGTGGCTCAGTCTCTGGCTCCCAGACCTGCCTGGGCCCTGACACTGCCCAGCCCATTGCCCTCAGAGCGGGGCCTCCATTGCCTCATCTGTAGCAGGAGAGTGAGAGTGGCCTGGCCCAGGCATGGTGGTGCCCGCCTGTAATCCCAGCAACTCTGGAGGCTGAAGCAGGAGGATTGCACGTTCAAGGCCAGCTGGGGCAATTTAGCAAGACCCTGTCTTAAAATAAAAAAGGGCTGGACATGTAGCTCAGTGGTAGAGTGTCCCTGGGTTCAATCCCAAGTACCAAAAAAAAAAAAAAAAAAAAACAAAACAAACTGCCTCTAACTCCAAGAGAAAGTTGGAGGACCCCGAACCTTTTATACCTGGGTAGAACTTACTCTCCAACCATTCTCCTGACCTCCACCCAGTCTTGCCACTTCTCATATTTTCTGGAATATATATCACAAGTTCATCACAGGTTCATTCTACCAAGTCCCCTGCTGTTGTCAGGGAAACCATGCTTCTATTTTACCACGTGGAGACTATTAAGACCTTCAGTAAGAGGTGACCCCAGGAGGAGGATGAGCGTGGGTCCTGTGGTCCAGGAAGGCTGTGTCAGTTCAGCTCTTCTAGGAGATGGAGGCCGAGGCCAGTCAGAGGTGTGAGAGGTGTGCTTGGAAGAATAAAAGGAAGGGAGCAGGAGGAAGCAGAAGGAGCCCATGACCCCATGCAGCTCTGACTCCTGTGGAGGAGAAGGGGGATGAAGGGGGCTCAGACAGGAAGAGTCTCTGGCTGCCATGGAGCTCTGAGGACGTCTTGATCCAGCTGTCTTCTAGAGAAGCCCCAGGTAGGGCCCAAGTAGCCTGGAGTCAGTGTCCCCACTGTGCCCGGTCACAGCTAGGAGCAACCCAGCTGTGAGTCAGTGACATTTCTTGCAGCAGGTTCTCTTGAAGGGAGATACCAGTGTTGTGCTCTCTGGCTGGAGGGTGTGTGCTTTGCAAGTTCACCCAGCAAGCAAGCAACCAGTTCACACCCCTGGGCTATGGCTGCACCGTGCTCACACTGTGGTGAGTGTTAGATCCCTTGGGGCTTCCAGGGCTTCTAAGAGCGACTTTGCCAGAGGAATGAAAGACTGAGGATTCGGATTGCTGCATTCTAAATGTTGGTGCCCCTTCCCCCATTACAGTGGTGAAGACTAATCACCAGTATGATGATATTAGGATGTGGGATCTTTGGGAGCAGATAAGGTCACGTGATAGATCAGTGTCCTTATAAAAGAAACTCTGGACAGCTCCCTTGCCTCTTAAACAACTTGAGGACTCAGCAAAAAGATGGCCATCTTTGAGTCAAAAAGAAGGCCCTCACCAGACACTGAATCTGTGAGAGCCTTGATCTTGGATCTTCCAGCTTTCAGAACTGTGAGAGGTGAACTTCTGTTGTTTATAAGACACGCAGCTTATGGTGTTTTGTTATAGCAGCCCAAATGGACTAATACACAGATGAGGTCATGTGAGAATATGGCATTTCAGACAGAATAGCACTGAACTGGGATTATCAGCCTGGGGTTAAATTTCTTTTCTGCATCTAATATTGTGTGTCCTCAGACAAGGTGCTTTCTTTCTCTAAGACTTGGTTTCTTCTTCTGTAAAATGTGGACAAGAAAATGTCACTCAGGTCTCCCACCAAGGCAAAAAACAATAGGGCAACAGCAACCAGTCTTTTTATCCATAAAGATGGATCTACTTCTTAGACAGGTGCCCACCAAAGACTGTTCCTAAAACTTTTGCCCAGCGTAACTCCAATGGCAGAAAATAATTTATTCTATTCCTGAGGTTTGAGGAGATATAACTCAAACTAACTTAATTAGAGTTCCAAATTTCTTCTGTGGGGTTTATCTTAAAAATGTAAAAGAGAGTCAGGAGAGTATAGCACTTAAGAGACACTCTGCAATCAGATGACTTGAATTGTCTGTCACTTATTAAGTTGGACCTTGAATGAGTGACTTTACCTCTATGAGCCTCAGATTCTTCATCTGTAAGTGGAAATCAGTTCAGAGAGCTGGGTTTGTTTATTCAGGGCTAGTAGCAGAGGGTACCTGGTCACCACCCATCCTTTGTTCTGCCCTTTCCCTCACCTAGGACATGGTTCACTGGCTACACACCAGCTCTGGTAGTGCTGACCTATGGGCATTGGAAAGATGCCCAGTGAGATCAAGACATCTCAGAACACAGTTTCCTTGAGATTTCTGAGCTGGTGATTCTGGGGCTCCTGGAGGAGGGCTTCTCCTGGATGGGAGGTGGGAGGAAGGAAGTGGGTGAGGAATATCATTTTTCCCCAGCTCTGGTGATTGGGTGGGTGGAGGTGAGAAATTGGAGGGACTTCCTGTTGGGAGTATTGTGGAGGTGCATTTGAGACTAGTTAAGCCAGGAGTCAGAGGAGGCTAAAATAACCCTGGAGGACCCTGGTTACACCAGGTTGATGGAGGTAAGACATCTGGTAGCCAGCCTCCAAGATGGCCCTGATGGTCTCCACTTCCTGGTATTTGCACCTTTGTATGGTCCCTTCCCACACTGTAACAGGGTTGATCTGTGTGACCAACAGAATGTGGTTGAAATGGTAATGTGTCACTTCTGAGGCTAGGTCATGAATGACCATGTGGCTTTTTTCTTGTTCCCTCTTGGATTTCTCACTTCAGGGGAAGCTAACAACAATGTCATGAGAACACACAGGCAACCCTGTGGGAAGGGACTAAAGCCACCTGCCACAGCCATATGAGTGTGCCATCTTGGAAGCGGATCCCTCAGCCCCCATCAAGCCTTCAGATGGCTGGCTGCAGCTTGACTACAGCATCATGAGACACTCTGAGCAAGAATCACTCAGTCTTCAGGATCTGGCTCCACAGAGACTCTGAAATGCAGGAAGATGCTGAGATATAGGGAAAAAGATCATGTGACAATAAGTTTGGAGTTGGGGTTACCCCTTTCTCCTCCATCTTAATCCTTTCTCATCTTCTCTTCTCCCTCCTATGCCATGTCCACCCTCTGTGGTTCCAGATGGGAACACTGAGTCCACGTCAGGAGCCCTACTAGGGAAAGCTTACTTTCTGAGAGGCTCAGGACTGCCATCCATTGCAGATTCTCCCCTCAGGGTGGTCTTCATGAGAGGGGAGAATCTACAGAGAGACCCTCATACCAAGGGATGAAATTGGTCCCAGGCCTGCTCACTACCTATACCCCCATTAACATTTCTCAAGGGCCATACACCAGTTTGTGAATACACTTTTGGGAGAAAAAATGAGACAATATAAATTTATTCAAAACCTTTTCTGTTTATTTGAATGGCTTTTAAGAAGCAGAAGCCCTCGTTGTAAATGAAGGCATCGACAAGCATGAGGAGGGAGAGGGGTCCAGGGGGACAAGTGTGTAGCCCTTGATCATGTGACCTGGTGAATGATGCAAAAAGCCAGACCTAGCTGGAACCATGGGGCGTGCTAAGAGCAGGTGAGGGAGGAAAGCTGGGCAGGGTGTGCAAGGCCTAACCCCAGGTGAGGGGACTCATGGAGATGAAGAGGCACATGCTCTGACCTCTAAAGGAGGCACTTGGGAGGCTTATCATAAACAGCAACTTAGGGGGAGCAGGCGAGGGAGAAGCAGGGCAGCAAATGGTGTGCAGCAAAGGGCTTCTGCCAGGTAGACACAGCCACAATGTGTGTGATGGCTTCACTCTTAATCTTGTTTTAATCTGGGGATACTGGGATGCTTTTAAGGAGAAATCAGAGATTAAGGATATGGGACTATTAAGTCTTAAACACACAGGGACTGAACTCTTGTCGTCCTCAAACTATGAGCCTGAGTTTAATGACCTCCTACTCTCAGTTACTTGGTTCTAAAAATCCCAATTCCCTGGGCCCAGGTAGCAGTGTAAACTGGAGATTCAAGGGCCAGATTTAGCCTACAAGATATGCTTTTTTTGGCCTGCCTGGTGTTTTCTGAATTTGAAATAGTTGCCAACATCTCAAAGTCCAGACTTCTAGGTTCTTGGGAAAAACTGGGTGGAATATCCAGCAATATCAGCCTGCATTCCCACATGGCAGCCATCTGCCAGGCCCTGGTCAGTGTTTTCCATCTCCCTAATGGCTCTGCTAATCCCCTTTACTCATTTCTGTTTGCTGCTCAGCCCCTGTAGGCATCAGGGTTTGTGACCTGTGCCCGTGCAACTGATCTGTGGTGATCTCAGTGATTTTCTATGTGGTGGCAGCTACATGTCCAGCCTTGAGCCTTTACCCTAATTCAGTGGCAGATTTCCCATGAAGGAGTAGCCACCCACAAGCCAGGAGGACAGAGGTCAGTGACCTCCATCTGCAGTTTTGATTCACCTTATGGGGCCTTTTACTTGGCAAAGATGAGTAACTAAAAGTTCCCAGCCATATTTCACTTTCATACTCCTCTGGGACTTGGCTCATCAGAGAGATACTTCCCAATCAAGGTCAAGAGTAAGTCACTTTTGGCTAGAAGTTCAGACTAGAACATCCAAGCAGAGGAAGGAATGCTAGCCTAGGTTGGGCTGGGCCAGGGTTCAGGGAGGAAAGCAACTATCCTAGACACAGCCATGACATGGCCAGGGTATCTGTGCACACTCGGCAGGTTTTGCAGCTTTGGGCCTCACCCATGTCATGTGTGAATGGGCTCCTCTAGAGCTTTGCAATACACAATCTGCCCAACTGTACATGTTGGCTGTGGGCACTATTAGGAGGAGGGAAGAAACAAGTGGAGTTAGGTAGGTAGAGTCAAAAGCATCGTCCTAGCCCAGATTCTATCACTTCCTTGCTAAGTCTACAGAGCGTAGGTAGGGGTGGGAGACAGGTTAAAAGCCAAGGCTTTGGCCAGAGGCTAGAAGTTGCAGAAGAAGGCTAAGGGGACTGACCTCAGTGGCCCCCACGCTACACACATGCAATGTCCATGAGATGATGGGAACTGCCAGAACCAGTTCCAAGAAGCAGGGCTGGCCCCCACAAACTGAGGATCCTCAATTAATGGAGATAACAGTTTGTACACTCCTAGTGAGGAGTGCAAACATGCACACACACACACACACACACACACACACAGCATCAGAAGAAGAGCTACCTGAGCCACTACACATACCCACGTAAATATACACACATGCACAGTTTTTATCTGGTTGCACACACTATGTGCATCCACACAATCACAGTGTTTATCGGCAAGAACAATCAGCTCGTCACTCAGGTATGCTTAGAAAACATTTTCAGAGCACCTGAAGTCCTTTATGGCTGGCAAGGGCTACTTGGTAGGGAAAGTCCAGCATAGTATTAAGTAGAATGAAAGAAGATATAAGTAAACCAGATTCAAAATCACTACAGCTGGCAGCTGAGTGCGGGCATGCAGTGCCACCTACCGGCAAGAGGGAGTTTTGCACTTTGCTTAGAGACCCAGGACAAAACCCAGGACACTGCTTCTCAGGCCCCCTTCCAGATAAGCTGCCAACCATGGGATGCCATTATCCTCCTCCTCACAGTGTTTCACTGGAATCAGGTGAGAGCCTGGTGTCCTCAGAGTTGCAGCACAGTATCAAAGAGTGGACATCCAGGACTCCTGGAAAGCAATAGCCACACTGATAGGACAAACTAGGTTTCATCTTTCACCTCCAACCCACTGGTAGAGACTGCCTGGAATGCTGGGTTGAGAAGGATTCTGAGGCCAAGTCTGGGCTTAGAAGAGAGAACTCTTATGATGGAATGGTGACAACAACCGTGGCTTAGAGGGACAACTTCCACACTGCTATTTCTATGGTGGATCTTGGAAACTTCCGGTCCACAGCTTGTTGGTGAAGGGAAGTTTGTTGCTCACACCCTCACAGCACAAGAAAACTGTCATTCCAACTTTTACTGGACTTTGATCTTTCATGTGATAAATAACCTCTGAGCCAGCCAAAGCCCTCTTGGAACCCTCTTCATGAAGAATTTGTCCTTGTTTTCAGAGCATGTACATGGATGACTCATTGATATGAGGCTCTCAAGTCAACAGTGGGCACTTCACTTTATCCAAAGTTTACATTTATCCCCCATCCCTCTACCAGCACTCATCACTGCCCAAAAGACCCCATGAGGACCATAAAGAGGTGAAAACACAAAGCCATTCTGAGCAGATGCTGGACAGCCAGCACAGATCATCCCTAGTCAAGGGTCCTGCTCCCTGCCCCTCCCACATCAGCTTGGGTCACTTGAGAATAATAAAAATTTGGAATCTTAAATCCTCAAATGGATTTGCAGTGCAGGCAAGGATCAGAGGGGCACAGAGCCCATCCCCCTTGGCAGTGGAGCCAACCTCTGTCCTCATGTGCTTCGGGGCATGTGACCTAGTTCATCCCACTGAGGTGTGGCTGTGTATGTTGTCTTAGCCCAGGGGTCAGCAAACTTTTTTCTGTAAAGGGACAGAAAAAAATATTTTTTTGCTTCATAGTCTCTTTTGTAACCATTCAACTCTGCTGCTGGAGTACAAAAGCAGTCAGAGACATGTGTAAACTAGAGCACATGCTGCATTAAAAATAGCAAGAGCTTTTTGCCAGGCAGGTGTGGTGGCACACACCTGTAATTCCAGTAACTCAGGAGCCTCAGGTGGGAAGACTGCAAGGTCAATGTCAAGCTGGGCTATTTAGCCAGGACCTAAGCAACGTAGTGAGTCCCTGTCTCAAAATAAAACATAAAAAAGGATATGGTAAAGCATCCCTAGGTTCAATCCCAAGTACCAAAACAAACAAAAACCCAAAATTCAATAACACATGCACATAACAAAAAAATCTAGAAATTTGACAAAAATAGGGGGTGGGTCATATTTGGTACAAGAGCCCCTCATTTATCAAATTCTTCATTCGCTCAAACCAGGGGTCTTCAAACAAGGTTCCACCAAATTTGGGATTGTTTGAAAGTGCCCCAGGGATCTGCAAATCTTTGGCTCTGATTTAAATTGATTTTCAGCTATTTATGAATCTATAACCACAATCAACCCAGTCAGATGCATTCCATCAGTTCCACATGCAGGAAATCAACATGTTCACTGGCTGTCCAGAGAGCTTCTCTGGTAAAGATCTCAGAGTGGGACTTCTCTTGCTATCACTACGTGTAGAATGGTATGGAAAATAGCGGGGAGCCTGGTCCCAGCAATATACAGACACATCTGGGAGTCCCAGGGCTGCCACTCACTATCTGGGTGGCTTTGGGCAAGTTACTTTAGCTCCCTAAACCAGCAAGGCCAGGACACCGTGAAACAGAATGGACACTGGCCATGGTGCTAGCACAGCCTCTGCAAGACTGAACCGTGGGAAGATGAAGCATTCACACTGTAGGACCCAGAATAATTGAGGTCACCAAGGGATACTCAGGGGATTCAGGGCAGGGCTATTTACCACCCGGTATGGAGGTATTTCAATATTTTGACCATCAGTTTGGCTGTATGGGTGTACACCAGCTGAATATCATTATAATATTGGATTCATCTTGGATTTGAACTTCTTGCTGGTTTCTTTTCTTTTGTTCCTGACATATTCTGTTACATTCCCACTACTTTGATTTGCCTTTCAGGTAGGGGAGGGGGCTATCTGTAATGATCTTAGCAGTCTTGGTGATTAATAACAGGGCTTCTGCTTTCCTGCTAAGTGGCAGTTCCATTGGGTCACTTCCATTGTTGGCAAACACTCCTGGGTCCAGTGATCTGCAGAACTTGGGGAAGTGGTGGTTTCAACTAAAGGGTCCAGCATTCCAGAAGCTGTGGCACCTCTGCCCTGGTGCTGCAGTCCTAAGTCAGGCCTGGGGCTTTGATGCTCATCTGGCTTTTTAATTTCCTGGTGATTCAATCAACAATGCTCCCCACCTCTGGGTCCCTCTTCAGTACTGAGATCATCAGAAGGCTTGTCTGGTTGTGATGAAACCTGCCCCCAGCTTTTTACTCCAGCTTCTGAAAGCTCTTTTCTAGGCTTGAGGTGCTCATTTGTGGTTTCAGTAATAGAGTTTGGACCTTCAGTGTCTCTTCATTGCCCAAGGCTCTCTATAGCTATTAATGATGCCCCAGTGAAATCCACAGCTTTTATTGTACCTTATCTTTCTGCTTCTAGCATCATATTTTCCTGCTTCCCGAGAGAACTGAAGGGTCTGTGGTGTTCTTCGCTGGGCCCTCGGGATGGAATTCATGGGTTTTAGAATCTCTGAAGTTTATCTCAATTTGGTGACATCTGCTGCCCTCACCATGCATAAGTCCTTCTTAGTGAGGCAGCCTGATGCCATTCTATAAGCCTGGACTGTGTCCAGCTTGGTAGGCTTCTTATGGCCACTGGCTCTGTGAGTCCTGGAGGCTCCTCCAAGAGCATGACTGTGACCCCAGTGGCAGGCAGGCCAGAGGCTTTTTGTCACCTCCTGCCAAAATGGAGGGGACCTGAGGCCGAGTTCCCTCTCTCTTCCTTTTCATTTCCCTGTGACTGTTCTTAGGTTGCACAGCATCCATGGCCAGGCAAAGAGCACTGATTGTAGAGGAAGCTCCATACCAGACCTTCTGCCCCAAGGCTGCCTCTGCTGGCCCAAAGAGTCCTGGTTATGTGATGGAAATGGCTGCGTACAAAAACACCTTCATTACACGCCCATCTGGGTGCCATGATGCCAGTGGCCCTAAGGCAGCTGTGGTAAAGTCTGTCTCGGCCACTCAGTCCAGCCTTGCCCTTCTTCCCTGCAAACAGCCTCTCTGGGCCTCCGACACTCAGAGCACAAGCACAGCCAGCACTTCTTTTCTGGCCCAAACTGATACTCATTTCTGGAAGCACCTCGGTCTTCTTTTTCCTCCTTCCTGGACTATCTTTCTGCAACTGCTACCTGGTGCCACACTGCCTGGGACATGTGTTCACTCAGACCCTGGGCTGAGTGCTCAGAAAGACAAAGGTTGGGTGGGCTTCCAAGGTTGCCCTTCACCCCCACACCTATAGGCTCTTGCCCCCTCTAATGATGCCTTTGGTTTTCTTTGCGAAGTGCCCACTCATAGCTAGGATCCTTGGGGAGATGGGCAATCAGTGCACGCACAGATGTCTGCTCACCCCTTCTTGGTCTTCCATGGGCATCAGCCATTCATGCTTCTTTCCTTTCTCCCAGAGAGCCAAGGCTGCTCGGCAAAGGAGGAGACTGATTCATCAGGGCTCTCTGGAGGTGGTGAAGGAGGTGCTGCAGGAACTTCTGGAAGAGTGGAGGTTGCCTCATTCCAGAATCCCTTACACAACATCCCAGTGACAGAGAGCTCGTTACTTCCAAAGCAGCTCTGACTGCCTTCGGCTCACTATCCACAGTGGGAGAATTTTGCCTGGTGCACATCCAGCTCCTTCATAAGTCATCACTGCCTTGGTACTTTTGGGTCTCAGATCAGACCTCCTGACACTTCCTACTTCACCCAGGCTGTGCCTTACCCTCTGGGTCAGCATGGACAACTGCTCACTTCAGACACTGCGGTTTCTCTTCCTGTGTTTGGGGCCACAGATATTCCACCTCTTTCCCCATTGGCAGAGCTGCTTAACAGCACAACAGGACCAAGGGCCAATAAGAGGGGGTTAGCAGGCACAACAACTGAATCTTGGCTAAAATCTGAAGCAGCTACCAAAACTCCTCTCCAGGAAGAGCCTGCAGTGCCCCCTGCTGGCTGAAGGAGAACTTGCGTGCAGGTTCAATTTCCTCCCAACTCCTTTCTGCAAAACTTCCACCTTGGCAGCTGACCCCTGATGGTCCAGGTTAGAGAATTCTAGGAAGCAGATGGGTCACATTGTCCATTGATTTCCAAACATGGAAAGATATATACAGGGCTGCTATGGAACATTGTGTCCTTTAACAAAGGCCTTTGGGCTGAGGGGGTACTTGGGGGCTGAAATCCAGCCTATACCTTGTTAACAAAGCTGTGTAGCCCAGCCTCAGCCTGGGTCTGGCCACAGGAAGAGGTATCATTTTATAATTGGCCTAGAGAAAGTGTCCCTTTGTGTGATTTGTACATTCTAGGCTGCATCCCAGCAGCCCTGGCACAGAATGCTTTCTTCAAAAGGCAATTTCATTAAAAAACAAAAAACAAAACAAAACAAAACCCTTCTCTGGCTAAAGGAGAATTTGGAAACCACCTAAAAGATGTGGGAAGTGAGGACCATGAAGGGAAGGAGTTAAAGTCAAGCAGTTAATGCCAGGGCAGAGCTCAGATGCCAGGTCCACCTTCTCCACTTCTTGGCACTGCACTGGGCTGGTTTCTATCCCAAGCCCCTTCTGAAGCATCCTGGCTTTGCTGACCCTCCCCTGCTCAGTCCCATCAACTTCTCCCTGAAACCAAGCTACTCTGCATGATCCTACTGTCCTAGCTAGGATCATGGCACAGTGTTTGCCCAAAAGGGGGCATGGTCAGTCAGTTCGTTGACCCAGTCTGTGTGATTTCCTACAAGTACCTCACCCAAAGGGATGAGGGCAGACATACGGAAGGACAGAATGGCGAGGAACTAGAAGGGGCCACCAGACAAGGTGTGGAACTAAGACAGGGAGCCTGAAGTGAAGTGGCTCAGCTACTGTGCAGATGGGGCCTGCTTTGCAGGTGCAGCCCGCCGGGGTGTCTGTGCCACGCCGTAAGGCACATGGGCAGCCACGGTGCCCATCTCCTGAGCCCCAGCCACGTGGAACATCTGATCATCAAAGAAGATATGTGGGCGAATCTTCTCCAGGAGGGGGCCCTTGGGTGCTCCAGCTAGGAACAAGGCCTCATCCGTCTCCAGGCCCCAGCTGCGAAGGGTCTTGAGAGCTCGGGCCCCAGAACTGGCTGCGCTGCGTGCTGTCACCAAGTAGGTGCGGATTGGGCATTCTAGCCGCAGGCCCTTGGAGTAGAACTTCTTCTGTAGCCTACCCAGTGCCTCCAGGAAGCCCTTTAAGGGGCCCTGTGAAAAAGTAAGGGAACACTGTGAGCTCAGCCTCCCCAACGAGTGCTCCCCTCCTCTCCCTGAGGCACTAGTGTCCTCCTTGTTGGTATGAGAAAACTTTTCAGGATCCCTACATCTCTCCGGTAGTTTAGCTGTACCTGCTGGGGTTCCTGTGTGCATCAGTGGGGCTGTAGGAACCCACAGTCTGGAGTCTGTCTTACTGAGATTGGAGCTGTGCCAGAATAACTGTACCAGGGCAATTGTGAGTGTGCATATCTATCCATGCCCCCATCAGCAGGTGTCTGTCTGGCAGCTCTGTAAGCATGGCCTTCTGTGCCCACCAGAAGGGAAGATATTAAAATTAGTAACTATGGCATGGACACCCTCCAGCATCTGGGACACAGGGGCCAATGTGTATCTGGTGAATATGAACCTGCCCCTGGGCACACAGGTGGCTCAGGATGCCAGACTCAAGCTTTCTGAGGGCAGGGAAAGGATTTATTTCTCTACAGTGCCCAGAGCAATGAAAAGTCCCAACTCTTCAATTCTATACAGTGTGATGAGACATGAGTTAATGAGGATATATGAATTAAGAACTGGAAGATGATGAAGACTGCTTATTTCAAAAGTAGCTGGGAATAAGTTGGGCTTCTAGGCTTAGAGACTTCTGCCTTGCTGGATGACTCAGAGCAAGCAGTAGTCCTTGGACCTCTATTGACCACTTAGTGGGAAAATTGTCTTGCTCTGAGAAACTGATTTTTGGCAAAAAATTCAAACTGGAGCTCCCAGGAAGACTGGAGAACCCCACAGCTCCAACCCCAAGAAATTTTCAACAAGTATTAAGACATGTTCCATTCTCAGAGGGCCATTGAGCAATCTGAGTGTGACTGAAGTCCCTGATCCCACTAACCGAGGCATAGCAGGAAGTGGCCCAAGCATACAGTCTGTCCCAGTGCCCCACCCCATGCCCCAGCCAGATGTCCCTGCTCCAGTGGGCCTGCCCCATGTGGGCTGCCAATTCAGTTCTTCCTGTCCTCCAGGAAGGGGAACGGGAGTTTCTTCAGGAACAGCTTACTCAGAGGTGATACCAGAGAGGAGTTGAGGGATCCAGAGACAGGATGGTGGATTCAGAGGGAGGAGGTAAGGCCTTTGGAGAGCAGTGGGAGTTTCAGACAAGATGTGGGGACTTAGAGAATGAGAACTTCAGAGAAGGGGTGGAGACCTCAGAAAGGGGATTAGGCTCCAGAAAGGAAGGAGGACTTCAGGAAGGGACAGAGCCCTCAGAAAAGGGAATGGAGCTGCAAGGAAGGGGAAGAGGTTCAGAGATGGGGCTCAGAGAGACCATGGAGACTTCAGTGAGGATGATGGGGACTGAGTGAAGGGGTGGGAGCTCACTGAGGGGGCTGGGGCCCAGCGAGAGGGACGAGGGATTTAGGTTAGGTGAGGGGATCTGGCTAGAGTCTGGGCTGAACCCAGGTTTGGTTCTGACCAAGGGCAGGTTCTAGGGAGCCACCTTGTTCTTCTCAGGGGTTCTGGGACGATGTAGAGCACCTGGGCCAAAGGTTTGTTCTCATGGGCCTTCTCATGCTCGAAGAATCTGTCCAGCCCATGCGCCTTGACAATGCGCTCTGACTCGTCTGAGAAGAGCACAGCATCCCCATCGAAAGCCACGCGCAGTTGACTCTGGGACACAACGACATCCCTGCTGGGGCTGAAGATGGTGGCAGCTGCAATCCCTGGGCAGAGAGAGGCAAGCATTGTCTGTCTTCAGGGCAGGCAATAGGGGCCCCCTGGGTGGTGCAAGAGAGGGCTGTCTCAGGCTATGCCAGAGAGGGTTCACTCTGACTACGCTCACCCACCTGCTCTCCCCCACCAGGACAGAGGGCAAGGTTAATGAGAGCTAGTGTTAAAAATATCTAAAAAACAGTAGTTAGTTCATGGACATTGGCCATAGGAGTAGACAGAGCTGTAGCTTCAACACTGGGTGCTAAGGGACCTCACCTATGTGGAGAGGTCTGGGACAGTCCTGGAGGCAGGAGGAGGCTTCAGAGGGCTCAGGGCAGGAGTTCTTTACCAAATAGTATGAAGGAATTTTAATACCAAGAAAAATCATGCTAGGGATCAGCCAAAGAGCTGGTCCTGGGAAGAAGGACCTGCTCTCCTGCCCAGGGCTCCTCACAGACCCCTGATATGGATCTACAGAGGGTCTGGAAAGGAGCCCTTTACTCTGGCTAGCCCTGGTCACTCCCTTGCTGTTCACTGTGATAAGTCACTCACCTTTTTCTGGGCCAAGATAAAATTAAGGTCCTTATGGCTCTGTCTGGGGCTGAGATTCCAGGCTGCATTAGGGATGGGATGGGTGTGGGCACCATGTCTACAACCACAATGGTTCCCAGGTATGCCCTACTCAGGGCAGGTTGGCCATTCAGGGTTCCATGAAACAATACAGGTGGCCCTATGGGGTGGTAGCACAAGCTGCCTTTGACTGTGTGCAGCCTCCATAACTGGGTCTTCTCTGTGGGAACCCAGGCTAAAGGCTAGAGCTGCCCTGGACCCAGAGCACAGGTGCTAAGAGGCTGGAAACCTGGCAGCTTGTCTTCATCTTTCTGAAGGCCACTTCTGTCCTGCTCTTTGGGAATCCAGGATCATAGAGGCAGGGCTCAGCAGAGCTTTAGGAGGAGTGAACAGTACAGGCCTCACAGCAACCTCACAAGCCTGAGGATGCCAACAGCAGGGCAGCCCCTGGGCATCAGGCTTGGCACCTTTTCAGCTCTGCTAATGCCAAAGCCAAGGTGATCCAGAACCATCTGACCCTTAAGCAGGGCCTCCCTCCAGACCACTCTCCTGCTCCCTAGCCTGAGGTCAGGTTACAGGCTCACAGAAGCATGCCTACATGTCAGCACTCAGGCCTCAACCAGGGAGTGTGACATCTGCCCAGGAAAATGGCTCCTGGGTCCTGATTAAAGAAGCCTTGTGGAGCTCCCAACAGCCCAGGAGCGGGAGGCATCAGGAGAGTGGCCAGGCTTACAGGCAGGAGAAAGCAAGAAAGAGGAAGAGAAAAGTGGATATGAATCCTGCCACTGTAGTGTTCAGCCTGGGGAGTCTTCTCAGGCAGCCGGGCAGTCCTTCTTCCTCCATAGCCTGAGTGAGTTGGATACACACCCCATGGGGAGGACTGAGTCTATCCTGGCCACCATAGTCTCCCCTTGAAAAGGGCTCATAGAGAGAACTCCCCTTTGTTGGAACTTGCCCCTGGATTTCCTGGCCTCACTTTAGCTCTGGCCAGCCCAACTGCTGGAGATGCTGGCCATTTCCTGAGCCCATCACTCTGGCTGGACCGGATATGGATCCCCCATCCCACTGGCTCAAAAAAGGGCAGGAACTGCCCATGATCATACAGGAATCAGAACTCTCACTGACCTGGAGGAATCTTAGAAGGAAGTAGCTTTCTGGGCTGTAAGGAGGGTTTCCATGGAAACAGAAGGTTGGGTAATGCTGATGAATAAATCCATCTTTAACACAGTAGAGCAGGAGGTAGGGAAATAGAATAGGTGGGGCCTTGTTTTCAGACTTTATAAACAGATCACAGGAGTTTAGGCACAGGCCCCTCTCTAGTTACCATAGCAACTCCCAGTACCTGTATAGTTTTAGGACCCAGGCCTCCCACCTCTTAGACCACTTTGCTAGACTTCCTGTATTTTCCCTCCTCATTCTGACTTACCCTCATCAATGGCTTCTCGCACTTTTTCTGCATCAGCTGACAAGTAGAGGTTGGTGTGATAGGCCTTGAGGTAGCAGATGGGGCTGTTCCCTCCTGTCATGCAGAACCTCTCGATGAACAGATCTGGGGAGGAGGCAGAGAGCACCCAGGTGAGGCCAGGGTCAATCCTCCAGGTTTTAGAATGGGTTCTCTGTGCTTAAGGAGTGCCATCTTGGATTCGTGTGGTGGTGGGCAGCAGAGTGATTCTCTGTGACTTTAGGCCAGCATTTCCCTTCTGAGCCCCTTCACCCTTCATCAATGACATGGAGATGAAAGTGCCCAGCTCACAGAAATTCCCTCTTGTCAGGGAATCAGGATGCTATAGACACCTGACCCAGCTGTCAAACAGTTAGTCCCCATGGCTGCCAAGGGTGTAAAATATTTGCTGGTCGACGGCTGCTGTTGTTTTAAGTGATCTATCACTACTTCAGCCCCTCACCCAGAACCCCTGTCCTCCTCACAGCTCACAGTCCACAGTCCAAAGTCCACAGAAAGGTGAAATGCCCAGCACCACAGAGGTCTTTCAGGGCCAGCTCCAGCACTATCTACTTGGTGCGTGTGGACTGCTCAGCACCTATCATACAGGCGATTAAATATTTTTAGTATCACTCCTGCTCCCATAAATTTGAAATTAATATTTTAAACATGCCAACTGGTGGCTGGGGGCATAGCTCAGTGGTAGAGCTCATGCTTTTACGCACAAAGCCCTGGATTCAATCCCTAGCACCCCAAATAAAGAATTATTAAAGTAAATTAAATAAAGCCAACTGGATTAGCTTGTTTCCTTAAAACAAGGTCTTAGAAATCTGTCTCTCTCTCTCTCCCTAAACTGGATTTCTCTGCTTTTCCTTGTTTTATATTCAGAAAGCAGAGAAATCCAGTTTGGGGGCCGCCAGGGAGAGAGAGAGAGAGAGAGAGAGAGAGAGAGAGAGAGAGAGAGAGAGAAAGAGAATGTTAATTTGCTAGAGAAGCATAAGTAAGGGCTTTCCAGAACTTGGCTTCCGGCCTCTGTGGGCCAATTTTACTTCCTGCCCCAAGGTTCTGAGACACTCTGGAACCTAATAAATTATTTTCTTCATCTGAAGCCAGCTCTGGAGGGTCTAATATCTTTGTTGAGGGGTGGGTACGTGGAATTGAACTCAAGGGCACTTAGTCTCTGAGCCATATCCCCAGCGCTTTTTCATATTTTAGAGACAGGTCTTGCTGAGTTGCTTAGGGCCTCACAAAGTTGCCAAGGCTGGCTTTGAACTCACGATCCTCCTGCCTCAGCCACTTGTGCCACTGGGATGACAGGTGTGTGCCACCACACTCGGCAAGTATTTTTAATCAAAAGTGTGGACTGAGACACAGAGCACTTTTACTCTGGCAACTGCCTATGATTCTCCCAGCAGCTTTGTGTGGCCTTTAAGCTTCATTGCAGGTAAAGAGGCATGGGGGCAGAAAGTACTGCTGTCACACAGGGAGTGGGGCCTGTGTACTGTGTGTGGAGCTGACTTGTGTCGGCTTGGGAAAACCTATGGTCAAATGAATTCTGTGAGATATTTGGTTGAATTTTGTTCAACCATGGGTGGCTTGAAATCAGCCACTGCAGGAATATTGACACCTGAAAACTGGCAACATATCAAATCAGGGTTTTTTGTTTTTGTTTTTGTAAACAGCCAGTTCACCAGCATACCACTGAACTTAGGGGTCCAGTGGGTACCAACTGATGCTGCATTGGTGTGGCCCATCCCCGGGGGTGTGGTAGGGCCTCCTGCTTACCGTAGTGGTTGATACTGTTGATGAGGCGGACTCCCACTTGAGCATGGTTGTTGGTCATGAGCACGATGTCAAAGACATCCTCACTGTCGGGGTACAGCTCCCGAAGCCGCTTATTCACAGCCTCCAGAGCCTGGAAGGAGAGGGCACCCTGTTGCTCAGATTCTTAGATGGATACCTGGGGCTGGTGGCCAGGGATCCAATGAGAGGAGGGGAGGAGAGAACAGGGGAAGGGAGGGGAGGGGAGGGAAGGTCGGAGGCAGACCTGGGATGAGAACAATGCATAGGGACAATCTCCTAATGGCTTTCTCCACCGCTGTGCAGGGTGTTTGCTCTTCAGGAGCGCCTCACAAAAGAGGTGAGTGAGGGCCACTCACTCACCAAACTGGTTACCTGGCACAGGGCTACATCAGTCCAGAGGAGGGGTGGCCTCTTCTTCCCACAAAGGCTCTGTTCCCTAGCCAAGCCTGTGCCCCGGTGGGGTTGCATCTGTACAGAGGGGGCTCCTTTTCCCTGCTCAGACAATCATGGGAGTGTTTTTTTCTAATCCCCACGAAGGCACTCTGTGGGCAGCTGCAGGACCTGCCCCTCACCTTCACGAAGGGGAAGGCTGGCCCGGGACTGAAGGGCTCATTCTCGTGCTCCAGCTGGTAGCGCACGTACTCCTCCACGCCCTGCTCCGTGTAGATCCGCTGCTCCTCGTCCATGCGGAACAAGGCTCGGGAGGACACAGCAATGGTGACAGCATTCTGAGGCCTGGGCTGTAGAGGTGCAGGAGTAAGGGCTGTCACTCAGACTTGCTCCGGGGCAGGTGTTCCTATGCAAGCCCCTCAGCTACTGAAGACGTAGAAAGGACCCAGGCCCAGGCTTTTCCCTAAAGAGACTCAGTCTGGGAAGAGGAAGACAGGCTAGGACCCTGTTTACAGAGAACCCAGAGGCAGAGGACGGCTTGCCATCTAGAGTGCAATCTGAAGGAGGGACATGCCCTCAGGGAGTTCGCAATCTGGTTGGGACATCTGAATACAACAGAAAAATGAATATGATGTATGTGGCCCAAGTATGACTGATGCTTGAGATCCAGGTGGTTTCCATTAGGAAATGAGAGCTACATGCCCTAAGGAAGAAATTGATGGCCAGGAACATAGCAATTACATAAGAAAATTTATCTCCAGCCCAGATCTGTCTCCTGAGCTCCAGATTCAAATATCCAACTGCCCCAGCTTCAACTCATCATGCCTGAGGCTGAATTCCCACCACTTCCTCCACCCCCAACTTGATCCCTCCTTCTTTCCTTCACCTCTGGGCTCAGCACCACCATCCACTCCAGAGCTCCACCAGAAGGGTAGACAGCACTGCTGCTGGGTTTCCATTTTAGCGACTAAATGGCTCAGGGATCACTCCAGGTAAACTGGGCTAACTGGGCTGCGCAAAATAACCACACAAGAGACACAAATACCTTTTTCTTTGGGTCACTGTGACAGCTCCTCTGACCTTAAAGGTCCACAGGAAGAGAGAGCGCGAGAGCACCTGCTGACCCCTTTTATTGAGGAGAAGCTATTCAAATGAGGCAAGGGGTCAGGTTTCAGGGGGCTGAGTCTATCTTCATGATGTCCACTGTCAGCAGGTTGACTGACACCTGGGTAGGCCACACCCAAGGCACAGTAAGAGAAGGGGACACACATACAAGACATTTCCATGGAACATTCTATCCTAAACAGGGCAAGGGGTAAGATTACAAAGGAACAGGTGAGCATAGCTCCACCCATGGGGCTGTAGGAAGACACAGCCTGGGCAGGAAGACACAGGTCACTTGAACCCTAGAAGAGCAGGGCAGTCTAGCAGCATGGGTGCCTGAGGTCACATCGCCCAGCAGGGGAGTTAACAGTCACGTGCGAGGTTGGTCTCCCACACACCACTGTCCACAGAAGCAGAACCCTAAAGTGAAGCCAACGCGGCTTCACTCCTTCTTCTTCCCCGACTCCATTCTCCATTAGTCAATCACCCCAAGCAGTCAACACGACCAAGGTCCAGCTTCTTTCTGTCTTCTCTACCAGACACCAGGCCATCAGCACCTCTCACCCTCTACAGTTTCTCTCCCATGCTGCTGTCGGGGGATTTTCCTCAAGTGCAGATGGGAGCACAGCCCACCTCTTCAGTGGTGACCACTCTTTTCAGAGTGGAATTGGCAGCCTTCGGTACGGAGTTGGAAGTCCTTCCCAATAGACCCCTTTCTCTTTCTCCACTCTCAGCTTCTGCTTTCCCAGTCTTGTTCAATGTGACCTTTCTCACAACTGACACACCCTCCCATTCTTCCTCTGAGCCTTTGCACATGTCGTTCCCTTTGCGGATATGCTGTTTCTCATACTCTCTGTCCAGCTAACTTCTACTCAACCTACAGGTCCCAAATTAGACTGTCACCTCTAGGAGGACTACCCTCACCACAGTCTCCATTTGATACCTCTCCTGTGGGTTTTCTTCTTAGAACAATTAACATTAAATTATAATCGCTTATTTAACGTTTTTCTAGGTGAATTCTAGGAAGGAAGCAGGAACATGAGTATCTCATCTGTTATTGTTATTATTGGTACCAGTAGTAGTACTGGGGATTAAACCCAGGGGCACTTTACCAGCAAGCGAAGCCCTCAGAAGTTTTTTATTTTTTAATTTTGAGACAGGATCCTGGACTGGGGATTTAGCTTAGTTGGTAGAGTGCTCGCCTTGCATGCACAAGGCCCTGGGTTCAATCCCCAGCACAAAAAAAAAAAAAAAAAAAGAGAGAGAGAGAGAGTCTTGTTAAATTATTGAGGCTGGACTTGAACTTGTGATACTCCTGCCTCAGCCTCCTGAGTCGCTGGGATTACAAATGTGTGCCACCATGTCTGGTTTCATTATTATATCTCTGTGCCTGGCACAGAGAGGTGCTCAGCAAACCTTTAATACCTCTTGAATTTTAACATATTTCAAAAATATTTCACACATATACATTTTATATATGTTTTTAATTTTTTTAAAAAATTATTTTTTCTTTTTAGATATACATGACAGTAGAGTTTATTTTGACATATACACATGGACTATAACTTGTTCTAGTTAGGATCCCATTCTTGTGGTTGTACATGATGTGGAGTTTCACTGGTGGTATATTCACATATGAACATAGAAAAGTTATGTCACATTCATTGGATTGAACCCAGGGGTGCTCTGCCACTTATTGCCGTCACCCAATCTTCAAGGTATTGGTAGTAAGAGGTGAGGCCTTTGGAAAGTGATCCGGTCATGATGGGTTTAGTTATTCTTATAAAAGACACACCAGAGAGCTTGCCTACAACACTCCCCTTTTAAAAGTTTTTTAAATTTTGAGACAAGAGTCTCACTAAGGTGCTGAGGCTGGCCACAAACTTGCAATCTCCCTACCTCAGCCTCAGAGTCATTGGGATTACAGGTGTGCACCACTGGGCCCAGCATCAATATACTTTTAACATATTTCAATAAGAAAGTGTGTGCAATAAAAAACTTCACATGGAGCCAGGCACAGGGGCACATGCCTATAATCCCAGTGGCTGAGGAGGCTGAGGCAGAAGGATCTTGAGTTCAAAACCAGCCTCAGCAAAATTGAGGCGTTAAGCAACTCAATGAGACCCTGTCTCTAAATAAAATACAAAAAAAGGGCTTGGGATGTGGCTCAGTGTCTGAGTGACCCTGAGTTCAATCCTTGGTTACGAAACAAAGACGAAAAACTTAACATGAAACAGAAATTCCAATGCAGTGCCCTCATCTGTTCAGATTGCTTCAAATATAGCAGGTGCCCAGAAAATATTTTGTTAGTTGGTGTAAAACTAGCGGACATTGACCAGTTTTTTATGCCAGGCACCTGAGCTTGGGTAGAGACATGGCTCCTGTTCTCAGAGCTCATGGTGTGGTAGGGAAGGTGATGGTAGTAAGAGGTGAGGACTTGGGAGGTGATCAGGTCATGATGGGATTAGTAGTCCTACAAGAGACACCAGAGAGGCAAGAGAGCTTGCCTTGCCTGTTCCACCGTGTGAGGACACAGCTAGAAGTTTCCATCTTTGAATCAGAAAGTGGACCCTCATCAGATACCGGTCTGCTGGTATCTTGATCTTGGACTTCAGCTTCCATAAATAAATAAATTTATGTTGTTTACAGTAAAAATCACCGAGTTTATGGCACTGTTTGTTATAACAGCCCAAATGGTCTAAGACACTCAACTTCTGGTGGAAAGGGGAGAGGAGTTTGACACCACAGATAGCAGCTGGACTCTTTTTAGTCCCTGGCAAGGATCAGAATGTGGGTGCCCAAGGGATTCATGGACACCCAGAGAGTCCTTCCACATCTCTGTGACCTGGGAAGTCCTAGATCATGATTCCTACTTTATAGATAAGGAGACAGGGGCTCAGATTGAAGTAAAGACTTGTGAGTAGACCTTAAATTCTGGCCTGTTCCTGGTAGCCCTGTGGACTAGGGATCCCACCCCACTGGTTCTTTCTGGGGTCAAACCTGGGCTCCAAACAGTTGATAACGCTGATCACCATGTGACAGGCACTATGCTGGGGACATAGCTGAAAACAATACAGGAGACCCCTGCCACCGTAGATCTTACTTATGATTTTCTTCAAGGCAGGGATTCATGCCATTCATAAGAAGAACACTGTCCAGTGGAATTTCCTGTGATAATGCAAATGTTCCATTATCTGTGCTGTCCATGTGGCTATGGAGCAATCTGAAGTGTAGCTAATGAGACCAAAGATCTGGGTTTTTAATTTCGTTTAATTTTAATGAACTTATATATCTACATATAGTTAGTGGCTAGTGCAGCTTTAGAACCTAAAAATGGAATGGAGAGCCAAAGAATTCCCCAAGGTCATGTGACTGACTGACTTCAGTTTGCAAAGCATTAGTTTTTAACCCCAACCAAGATGGTGTATGTGGCAAGTAGGGTCAGTGTAAGGACTGGTGGAACAGGTCCTCCTCCTAGGCTCAACCCAAATGTCTTTCCCAGTTGCTGAACATTGTATGTCTGTGTTTCCTTGGGCTGGGCACCCCCCTAGCCCCATCAACACTGGTGATCCTTCAAGGAAGAAGCTAAAGTCAAAAGCCCTAAAGGAAAAGGGTGATAGGGTGATGGCCATGGATGGTAAGGGTAGGGTCAGAGGTGCGGACATTCACTCTTCATGAATCTAGGAATTCTATATGCTTTTGAGACAGGGCTTAGCCTACCCTATCCTCTGGGCGTACTACCCCAGGGACAGACCCATGCTCCCTTGAAGGACAGAGAGCCAGCTGCTCCCCCGTCCCTTCAGGCAGGTTCCCAAGCCTGTCATTCCAGCCCAGGCAGCCAGCCAAGGTCTCAGTCCCTACTTTCTGTCTCACAGTCTCTGCCAGACTGCCAAGTCCTGAGTCTCCTCTGGCCGAGCTACCCAGACCCCATCTCATCCCACTCCTGACCATTGCAAGAAAAATCATCCTGGCTGCCTTGGCCCCAGGAGTCTCTACTTCCCTCTTTTCCAGATAGGGAAGTAGGCTAGTGAGGGGCAGTTTTGCTCTACACCACACAGCAAAGTCAAGGCAGAGCCAAGATGAGATCCCAATTTTCGACTTCTATCCTGGCCTCTGTCCACACAGCAGTTCCCTTGATATGGCCCTCCTCAATGGCTCCCAGAAGTCCTCAACCTCTGTTACTTTAGTGACTTCCCTGGATATACCTTCCCTAGCCTCCCTTTCCAGATTGGGAGAAATGGTGAGAGGCAGAGTCTCAGGACAGGGCATCTTTTCCCTCTCAAATGGAATTCCCAAGACAAGGACTCTGCTCTCCACCCCCAGACCACTCTCAACACAACACAAGTAAAGTGGGGTCAAAGGGCCTCCAGGGCATGTGCTGCTATAGGAAATGCGCTCCAGCTGGAATAGGTGAATGGCAGTCAAGACTCCAAGCTGACCGGAAGAACAGGTGAGGGGGTGCTTAGAGACCCTCCTGAGCCTGGCCAAATCTCTAACACCTGGTCACGCGTTGTCAGGTGCACCAAAATCAGAAAGCAGCCCACATCTCAGACTGGGAAATGGGTCAAAACAATTCAGTGGAAGCTCTGGCTCTAGGAAGCCAGAGTCCTGCCAGCTCCCTGCCTTCTGCTGGGGCTGAGGCATTGCTCTGACTTAGGGGGTGGGGAAGGAAGATTAATAGAGGGCAGCTCAGCTACCACTCCCACTCCAGCCTGCCTGAGAAGCTTCCATATAAATCAACATGATTCTGCCTAGTGCACCCAAGATAGGAACAGAGCCAAAACCTATTATTTCTGGAAGGACTTAGAGAGAGAAGGGTGGCTGGGAGAAAGGGACAGAAGAGCTCTGGATTGAGGAAGTCCTCTGACCCCATAAGGTGAGGGCCTCCTATGTGCCTTCACTCAGTTAAATATTTCTCTCAGGCTCCTGGGAATAAGAATAAGTCCGGGCCAGGCCCTGATGGGGCCCAGGAGGCCTAAAGCCCCCAAAATAGCCTGTGGGAAGAGGGGCTACTACAGGAAGGAATAGGAGCTGGGAAGCCTCCAGGTTCCTTGCCTCCCAGAGATCCATGAGGGAGGCTGGAGGGGTCATGACTGACCTCTGGGCCTGAGCTCCCTGGTTCTTGGTGCTTGGGGAGGAATAGGATTTGGAACACTCCAATCTCCAACATCCATCTCCTCTCCAGCCCCCAGGCCACAACATCAATCTAGCTTTGCCTTCTGTCTATTATGCCTTCTGCCAGATCTGCCCTTTCCAATCCATCCAGCAAACAGCCCTAGAGTGATCATCTAGAATGAAACTGGGATCAGGAAAAAAAAGTGTGTGGGGGGGGACCAATTTAATCCCCTGCTGAAAAATCCTATAATAGGTCCATTATGGTCTCCATGTTTTTTTTTTTTTTAAATGTAGGTTGTTCTTTTATTCAGATGAACTCTTAGGCAGAACCTCAATATGAAAATCATATTGCCATAAATAATAGGTATGAGCTTATTTTACAAATTCAAACATATAATATATATTTATGAATGTATTTATTATAAAGTCAACCAACAAAAACAACACAGTTGTTTTGATGAGAACAAACATAAAACCAGGGGTGGGGACGCCAGGGCAGACTTAAGCTTTAGAATCCAGCCAATTTATTTCTGTTTTTGTTTTGGGGCAGGGTTGAGAAAGCCCTGATTCATACAGATAAGTGGTTGCAAGTGGGAATGGTTTTAATTTTGTTAAATAATGGGGCTGACAATCTCAAGATGCTTTTCTATTAAATAGAACTGAGGAAAAGCTTTATTCTGAGGTTTGCTAAAAATGTAATAATAATAAACCTGTGGCACAAGTTAATATGTCTCTGGTCCCCATAGTGCTGAAATCTCCAATGAACACATTTGAGTGAGTTGGGCTTTATCACATATTTTTAATAGTTTAAAACATAGTTTAAAGAAGAAAGAAAATTGTATTCAATTGTCTGCAGGCCCCCTGAAACATGGGTCTCCACAGAACCTAGTTTGAAAACCTCATCTCACTAAGGCCCTGTCCACAAGCCCCAAGTTCCTCCACCCAACAGCATCTCTGTTACTCTTCTCTGAATTACCCCACATTTTCCTACTGAGTCCTGATTCTGAAACACAGTCCTTGATTTCAAAGACATCTCCATCTTTTCCCTCTCTGCCTGGGAAACTCCATCTACTCAAGTTTTAAGGTCAGCTGAAATACCAACTCCACAAAGCCTTTCCTGGTGGGCAGCCACTCCCTCCTCTATGCTCCCACTGCACCATGTGGGATCTTTTTTTGAGCACCCACCATCTCCAGAGCCTCCAACAGTGCACTGTGAACTCCTTTGACTGGGACACAGTTTAATCAATATCTCAATGCTATGGATGACCAAGGCCTAGAGATGTCCAAAGAATGACTGTTGGGGTGAGCTTCCAAAGGCTCTTTGAAAGGAAGCTTAAAGGTCTTTGGTGAATACATCCGGGCCAGCCTTTATCCTCAGTCCCTTCCCCAAGCTCTGTGATCTGGGAAGATGGACTGAGCAAGGCTAAAGGCAGACCAGAGCTTTATGATTTATCCCACAGGGGAAGAGGAGCTCTTTCCTCTGTGTGAGGTCTCAAAGGTTGGACTCAACTTTAGGATGTTAATGTCCATTTCAAAGGGGGAGCAGAGCTTGCTACTGGGGTGCAGAACCCAGCGTTGGGACCCTAGAATGAGGGGCACAAAGGCCTGAGCGCACAGAGCAGATCTCCAGTGCCTGGAGCAAGAAGGGAGGGCAGCATCCCGACACCGACAGCAGGGCCCCAAGCTATGGCCCGAACACAGAGGTCTGGGTCCCGAGCCCGGTGCCCAGATAAGTGGAGAGGGGAGCACACAGAGAGGAGCCGGGTTTCCAGTTTCGAGTTACCGGAGCCTGGGACGCTGCTTCAGGCGGGGTTGACCAGCTTTGCCAACAAGTGCACCCGAGCACCCCGGATAGTGGGGAAGGAGGTAATCTGGGGTCGCAGCCCAATCTGAGCAGTGATAACACTTGGGGGGAGGGGGATCCTGGTGTGGAAACTGAGCCCCGGGTGGGGGGGGGAAGAGAAGAAAGAAAGAAACAACAACACACAACCACCAGAACAGAGCTCCCAAAATAAACCCGAGCCTGAGCCAACTGCTGGGCGCATTCTGGAGCAGAGGAGCTGCGTTCCCTCCCAGAGGGGCACTACGGGTCCCTTCCCAGGGGCCTTGCAAACCCGCCTCTGGGTGACCCTTTCCCGGCCCGATCTCCCCATCCATGCATGCCCCGCTTTTACCGATTTAGGTTTCTTCTTGGGCGCGAGGTTGTCATAGAAAGTCTTGGCCTCCTCCCAGCGCGGGGCCGCGGCGGTCTCTGCCCCGGGTCCAGGTTCCCGGGCCTCCCGGGACTCCCCGGGTTCCATGCTCCAGCTCTGACCCTGCCGGGCCGGAGCAGGCGGCTGCGGAGACGCGGAGCTCGCGGGGCTGGGCTGCGGGAGGGAAGGCGCGGCGGGGCGTGAGAAGAGGGCGGGCAGCAGCGGCCAGGGTGTCCGCGTGAGCCGCCGCCCCGCCCGCCCGCCCGCCGCCGGGTGGGGGACCCGGGAGGTTAGGCTCGCCCTCTCTGTCGCCGGCGTGCTGCTGCTGCTATAGGTGCGGGGTACAGCTGAACTCTCCTTTCCCGACCGACCCGCGCCTGAAGCAAATGGAGGGATGCGGTTCCAGATTTGCAAGCTTGTAGGGTGCTGCGGATTCGGGATTGTCAGGATGATGTTCAAGGGCATGGAGAGAGGGGAGATCTGACAACTTTTCTCACCTAGAGTGATCACTAAAAGAGAAAATGGAAAGTGACTCTCCACCCTCCTTTCCAAAGCTAACCGTCCCTCTGAACCCCTCGGATGCCAGAATGCTGGAATCCTAGGACCATGAGCAGTCCCCTTCCTTCAGACCCTAGGCATCCTGCGGACTGAGGAGGAGGTGGATGGACAACTCCAACTACCAACAGGGACCTGCTCCTCAGCGGGGGGCAAGTGGGAGATCCAGCCAGCAGCCCTTCTATACCATGGCGGAGGCGGTCGGGACACTGCGATGCTGCCTCTTCTGCGCCCTGGCCTAGAGGGAAACCCAGATGGAAGAAACTGGGACTCTGAGCCCAGATTCTCGCTGGCTCCTTGTTGGCCAGCAGAGGGCGCGCGTTCCCAGGTCCCACCTGCCGAATTGGGAGTGGTTATTTACATGTTATGGAGGGGCTGGAGGCGGGAGCTTAGAAGTAGGGCCTAGGAAACAAACGTTAGGCTGCTGGGGTTTTTTTGGAATTCCAGGGTATTGTCCCTTTGGTGCAGAGCCCTGAACTATGAATATCATCCATTCCAAGGAACAGGCCAGGAAGTCTAAGAGTGAATACAGAAAGGAGGGATCTTCCTGGCCTCCACTGTATGAGGAGGAACCAACCAAACCTTGTTTGGGAAAAAGAGGGAAATTATAGTAACCAAAAACAGTTATAGGAGTGAGGGGATGTGTGTTTGTCCTTCCCAAGACTTAGAAAATAACTTCTAGTTATGACCCCAGGCCTCTCCCACCCTGCCTGTCCTTTGCTAATTTGATGATAACACTCCTCCTATCCTATCCGAAGGTGGAGTTGTCTGAGGTGGCCTTGTGACTTGCTTTGACTAACAGAATGCAGTAGAAATTACCGTTATATGGTTTCCAAGCTGAAGTCTTAAGAGGCCATGCAGATTCCATTTTTTGCCCTCTTGGGAACCAGCTACCATGTAAAGAAGTGTGGACCATTCTACTGCAAAGAGGCCACGGAGTGTAAGAAGCCAGTATAGAGGTTGGGGATGTATTTCAGTGTAGACCATGTGCTTAGCATGTGTGAGGTCCTGGGTTCAAACCCTAGCACCCCAAACAAAGGACAGCAAGAAGAAGCAGCAGCCAGTGAAGAACTGGATTTCCCAGGTGACAGCACATCAGTGAGGCCATCTTGGCTGTTTCAACCCCAGCCTTGCCCCAGCAGAATTCACCTACATGACTCCAGTCAACATGAAGGAGAAAAACCAACCAGGTGGTCCTAGCCAATTCATGAAATTGTGAAAAATAATAAAGTGTTGGTTTAAGCATAAGCTTTAGGGTACCTTGTAACATAGTAATAAATAATTGAGGGGGGGGTGCCAGGGATTGAACTCAGGGGCACTCAACCACTGAGCCACATCCCCAGCTCAATTTTGTATTTTTATTTAGAGACAGGGTCTCACTGAGTTGCTTAGTGCCTCGTCATTGATGAAGCTGGTTTTGAACTTGTAATCCTCCTGCCTCAGCCTCCCAAGTCACTAGGATTACAGGTATGAACCACCATGCCCGGCATACACAGTAATAAACAATTGAAAGTCTAATTGGGTGTCATGGTGCTCATCTGTAATCCCAGCAACTCAGGAGGCTGAGGCAGGAGGATCACAAGTTCAAGAACAGCCTCAGTAATTTAGCAAGAACTTGTCTCAAAATAAAAATAAAATAAAAAGGCTTGGGGATGTGGCTCAGTTGTTATGTGCCCCTGGATTTAATCCCTGGTACAAAACAAAAAGAAAAAAAAATAAAATCTAGGAAGACATCCAATATCTTCATGGAGAAAGATGAAGTCACTTAGGAAGAATGTATAGAGTGGTTGTGGTTATTTGGATGAAGATGAGCACTTGCCACAAAAGTAAACCATCCTCAAGCTGCCCAGTGATTTTGACCTATATGATTGACTTGAAAAGATGACCTGGGCCAGTCAATTCCTCTTTCTGGGGAATTTGGAATTGAAAAACAGGAGCTCAGGAATGATTGAGGATGCTGTAAAATATAATTGGTTCCCAAGAGATTCAGATGAGCCTCAGCAGGTTGTAACTATATGTAAAGTTAGAGGGATGGGGGTAGAAAGTCTCTATGAGCAGAGTGAACCAACCAGCAGATAAAGTTGGGAAAACATATGCAGAGGGCAGCAGAAATGCTTAGAGTTAGCCGCCTCTGGTCCTGACAATTTCCCAAGTCCCAGATGAGGACCGGCTAAGTGCCCATCCCCAAATTTCCAAGGGATTCTCCACATTGCTTCAACAAAAGAAGAAAGTTGGTGGCCACTGGTGTTGTTGGACCAAGCCACCTTTCCCAGCTTCCTTTAATAATGAGACTTGCCACCAGACAAGGAGTAACATGTGCCTAAGACTTGACCATTGTTTGCCTGCACACAGTGACTGATCCAGGGATGACCATGTGACCCCTTTTGGGCCTTCATATATGGATGTTGGGAGATTTGGCTCTTTTTTCCCTCTGGGGTTATTAATTTGGGATATGAGCTGGACACTCATCTTTTCCTGTGGCAGGTGAAAGAACATAAAAAAAAAAGCCCATCTGGAAGGACAGTGAGGTCACAGAGATTGAGAAAAGCAGAAGCAGGAAATAAGAAAGGGTGTAATACAGAGTTTCTGGATCCAGCAGGGCCAGAACTTCCCAATTACATGAGTCAACAAGTCTCTTTTTGCATAAACTTGTTTATGTTGGATTTTGTTCACTTGTAACCAAAAGACCTAACTAATCTACTCCTCTTTACTCATGCTGACCTGAGTAAGGCTCTGTTCCTTGCCATCAAGGATCCTGCCCCAATTCATGGTTCAGTCCCTTTAAGAATTTTCCTAGACCCTTGGAAGGGTTATAGAAGTTGGTCCTCAACTGTTCTTGCCACCTTTCTGGGGATCTGGCCATCCTATCTGACTTGCCTCTCCCTGAGAGCTGGCTGAGTACAGGGATTCCCTGGCTCTGTATCTCTGGACTTCAATCAGTACTTTCCCTCTGGGGAGGGAATAAGTTGTGAACAGACCCCTTTGAGCATCCCTGCCCCTGAACTGCTCCCCTGGGCACCCCTGCCCAGCTTGCCTGGTCTTGTTGGCTAGAACTGAGGAAGACTCCTGGGCAGTTGCCACCTCTTCCATGAAACCATCTCCCCACTTTGCCTTTACCTATCCTCACACCACCCTCGGGCAAGACTCTTCCTCCTCTGAAGCTCAGAGCTCAGGGTTTGCTACCTCTCTTTCACATTCTGAATTGGGTTTATTCCCATGGCTAAGAAAGCACAATAAGCAGTGGCCTTGATGTCAGGAGGTCCAAGTTGAAGTCCCAGATTCTTTGTTTTGTTTTTTAAAATGAAGACTTGAATGTGCTTGGCTCAGCTCACAGAGAACCACATGGGAAGGTTTGTTGATGATGATGGACTGTGTACACGAGGGGCCATTGTTGGGAGGTAGGAGGGCTTCACAGGAGGACATCCTTAAGGCTGAGGAATGGGTGGCCCGGGGAGAGGCAATGATGTGTACATGCACAGAGGCCTAAGAGACTTCCCTCCTATCCCCCTTAGGAGAATGGGGGAGGACAGTTCGGGGGGGCTTCAGTGCAGGGAGAAGGAGAGGGAAATGAGACAAAGAACAAGTCTTCTGAGATCAGCTGGTGGCAAACCACGCAGGACCTTGAAGGACATTAATGTGGGTATCCTACTGAGGGGAGACTGTGAGGAGCTGACATGGCCAGATGTGTGTTTTAAGATTATTCTGGTTTCTCAGTGGCAGCTAGATGATGCAGAGGGCAAGACAGAAAGTAGCAAGGCAAGACTGGTGGGTAAGAAACTATGAGGGATTTGGGGAGAAGGTAACTCAAGACATTTACACCCCAATGCTGGCAGGGGATAGCACTTCCCATCCCCCCAGCATGGTTTCAGCTGGAAATAACAGTCCCCAGTTCTCAGACTTCTGAGTCACTTCTTCAGGTTCATGGATACCCTGAGGCCAGGTCACCCTCCTTCCTCTGTCCTAATTGCTTCCTGCCAAGGGAGCTCCCCCTCCAAGTGTCCTTGAGGAAACCCTTGTAAAAGCAATTGAGCATAGAAGAAGGAAACAGGTACCTCCAGCTGCCACTGCCCCCAATTCCCTTCAGAGACTAGTGCCTCTCTGACTGTTGGGGTGTGCTGAGAGGGGAGCTTGACTGCCAACCCCCACCCCACTCCCACCATACCTGGGCTAGCTTAGGGAGGGTCTCAGGACTGTGATTAATGGAGAAGCTTCGCACTACACAGGGACCCTTGACCAGCAGGGCAGGTGGGGGTTCAGCTTAGCTTCATTTGCTGAGCTGCATGCCTTGGCACGACAGGGCCGTATTTGTGAATAGGGGTATTTTTTCTAATCAGCCCATCTCTGCCTGGCTGCATACTCATGGGGCTGCTTGCTCTCTGAGAGGGTCCCTTTTCTTAATATGGACCAATTGTCACCCTGGCTCTGAGTCCTTCTTTCTTCCCACTATCCACTCATTTTTGCTCTTATGATGCCTTCTACTGGACAGAGAAACCAACTCCTGGTATGGGCTACCTTTGGCTTCCTTCTGGGGGAGCTGTTCTGCTCACAGGTCCCACACATCAGAGTCCAGTCGCATCTCAGAAGACACCTGACTTATGGGATCCCCCAAAAGCTGAGCTGAACCAAGCAGATTCTTTGGATTGAACAGACACACAAGGGAGATATCAGTAATATCAGGTAAGTCCTGACACTGAGTTGGATATCAGGTAAGTCCTGACACTGAGTTGGATACCCGTTTGTGAAGAGAATTCAAGGAAGTCTGAAGAGAAGCCTCTGAAAAGAGCAAGATGCAAATATTGCCCAGGGGGCAAGAGCCCCAGAGCCCAGAGCTGAGGAGGGAGAGGCCCAGTTGCCAATTTCGGTTCTCTTGAGGCTCAACCATTTGTGATTTTCCATCTTTCGGGTCACTTGTCATCTTCTTTCCTCTTTCTTTGAAACAGCTCAAGTGGGTTCCTGTGCCATGTGATCAGAGTCCCTGCCAGAATGACTTTGATCCCAGTCACATTCCTGATGGCCCCACCGTGAGCTTCCCTGGGCCCCTCTCTCCCTTCCCCTTCACCCCATCCCTAGCCCAGGGTAGGGAAGAGCAGGAGTTCTCTGCATAGTCACGCCTTTTATTCATTATCAGTGGGAAAAAGACACACCACACAGCACAGGGTCGACCAGTGGGGACAGTCACTGAGGGTGCAGCCAGAAGCAACACTCTATAGACAAGGGCTACACTGGGAGCTCATGGTGAGCTGGGGTCCCCTCTCTGCCACACAGCCCCTCTATTCCCCAGTCCTCCTCACTGCCGCTGCTTAGCAGACCATGAGCCTGGCCAGTGTCCACCAAGCAGAGAGGGCCATACACCCAGTGAGGCCATAGCCTGCCTACATCCTGGCAAAGGCAAAAAGGAAACCCTGAAAATATCAGAAAGAAAATTCCATATGTTTTGAAGACTTTTAAATTTAGGATTTGAATTATTTCATTTTTCAAGAGCGATGAATGAAATATGCAAGAAACATATTCTTGCCTCAACAGTGATCTCTAAAGTCAACACAAAGCCTCACCCAGGGTGTATCTTTGGAAATATTTGTTGCTTTAATAAATTTTTGTGTAAAAATATTTACAGTGTCAGCTTACTACCCTGCCTAGGAATACCAGCGTCTCCCTTTCTCTTTCCTTTCTCCTTCCACCCTACCCTAATCTTTTCTCTCTCTCTGCAGCAGGATGAATTTTCACCTCTAGGGACTCTGCCATGGTCAAGAAAAGATTCAGTGCCTTTGCTTTTAAACTTACTTTTTCTTAACTTTTGATTTAAAAGTAAGTTAAATAATCCTGACTGTGCTCTAAGGACTGGGATGGTCATCTAAAGTAGCCCATGCTGATGATCTTAAAGATAAGAAATAAGGTGCTTATTGATTAGCCTAAAAGGATGAATGAACAAGGACAGAAAATGTGAGAAGAAAGATTCTGCAACCTTGTAATTCACAAAGTTGCTATAAGACATCGAATTGCAAAGGATAGTTTGGCTATATTAATGTTTTAACTGAGTAATTTTTAAATTTTATTTTAGTGGTCAATGGACCTTTATTTTTATTTATTTGTATGCAGTGCTGAGAATCAAACCCAGTGCCTCACACATGCTAGGCAAGTGTTCTACCACTGAGCTACAGCCCCAGCCCCTGTCTGTATACTTTTGTGTCTGTGAAAGTCAGATATAAATCTCTGCTAACTTTGTGCTTAGTGGCAAGTCCCTCTAAAGTTGAGGCAGCAATAGGATACCTGCTTCTGTTCTTGAGGCAGGGCCAGTGCTCTACCACATGGGCTCCTGGGTACATAGTCCTTGAGATACCTAGAAGAGAGTGGGAGCAAGGTCTGGCCTGCCCATGGCTCCTCCCATCAGCAAGATGGAGGTGCCAGTTTCTGGTCTGGCATTATGTTCACTCTGTTGGGCTATCTGAAAACCCTTGGCCTGACCAGCAAATATCACCCATGGGTATGCATCCATAAAACTGGAATGATCAAATCTGCTTTCATGGGTAGGACTTGCCCACCAGCTTGATGGGGGGTGGGGTGAACAGTTCTCTCAGGGAAGAAGACAATGTAAGATGCTTCCAGGGTTCTAGGTCAGAGGCATCCCAGGATAGCATTGGTCCATTAGCAGAACTGCCCAGTAACAGAAAACAAGATTCTTGAAAATATAGGGACTTCAAACTTCTGTTTCTTTTTGGAAGACCACACCCTTAGAAACTTCTAAGCAGGAAGCTTATAAAGGACAAAAGCCAACTTGGCTTGCTCCAGAGTCAACCTCCACACCAATCAGATACAGGAATAAGCAGGGAAGAGAAGAGTCTCTTTGCTCTTAGAGAGCCATGGGTTCAAGTTTTGACACTGTGTAACCTCCTGACTGTGCTCTTGCACAAGAGACTCCCTTTCACTAAACCTCAGCTTCTAAGTCTGAAGAAAGGGAATGAAAAATTCATTCTTCATAATCTCCATAGATTATGAAGATAAAATGAGATGGGTTTGTTGAAAAGCCTTTAAAAGCCATGGAATTTCCGTGTGATTTTGAGTTAGGTTCGATCCAACATTTTGGTGAGAAAGAATTTCACTTAGCAAAAAGCCTTCCACCAGAGATTCAGGTCCCAGCTGAGCCAGGCTGTTAAGCCTTCTGTATCTGGCTTGCTGACTGACAGCACAAGGTACACCTATTCAGCTCCTGAGAACAATGGAACATCCCTGGAGGCATTGCAGGATAAGTACCTTCTAGTTATTGCCTAACAATGTGAATTCCCTAGCCTCATCTTTCGGCTGGGTCTTGGTGGTCGGCAGGATAGAAAGAGAGTGGCAACCCAGTGGTCCTGTTACTTCAAAGGGCCACATAAAGAAAGATCCAACAGACCTTGGGATTACTGAAACTCTTGCATCCATCCCCAAGAGTTTCCACTTGTAGAGAGGAAGGACAGGTGAGTGCTCAGAAGTGAGAGGCGAACTGCATCTCTTTCCTGTAGAGGCAAACTCTGCCATCACATGCGCTGGCACTGCAATCATTCCCTACTCCCACTCTAGGCTGGCAGCACCTGAATACTAGACTGTTTTCACCAGCAGTTCAAGAGGAAGTCAACTGTCACTGCACATCAAAGATAATTTCTGATCACAAGTACAGGAGAAAGTAAAATGAACGACTTGATGAAGAAGCAAGAAGAATTTTTCTTGCTGTCAAAGCATGCAGCTGTATATCTCACGGATTCAAAATCAGAAAGCAAAGCCTGTGCTCTTGGGAAGGGGTGAATTTACCTGGCAGATCTAGGATTGAGAGTTAGAAAAAAAAAACCTTTCAAATGGAGCATGCCCAGCACACCTTTAGGCATTTGGTCCACAAATGCAGCCTGGGAGCCTAAACAGTGGCCAGGTGGTCACTTCTCCTTCTGCATAGAAGGCAGTGAAAGAACAAGGCCATCTCTGAAACTGAACCAAATTCAGAAACAAGCCTCCATGATGTGGAACGCACACTTGTCTCACTCTTGGCACACCTATCGTTTCTCTCTCTGAAGCCAGAACCCAACCAGAGTCAGTGGGCAACAAAGAGTTACTTGTTCACTTGTTCAATCAAAAAAAGTTCATTTAAAAAGAAGCAGTGGAAGCAGCAAAAACTGCTGATGGTGACAGCTCAGGACTCAGCCTGACAAAGAAAAGGGTTGTCTGTTAAGTCTGGTGGTATTTTCCCCTTTTATCTCAACTTTTTTTCCCCCTGAAAATTAGCATTATCTATAATCATTTAATCATTTTATAAGAAACCAAGTAATATAGAGTATCTTTAATATCCTAACCTAATAAAATGACTTTAGCTCTTTTAAAGGGTACTAAAAAAATAAGTATTACATAAATTTCCATTTTCCTTAAAACTTCCACTCACATGGCTCCTAAACATCTAAGTGCTTTTCATTTCAGCCTTCTGCAGCTTTGGATGGAGCTAGTTAGAAGATGCAAGAGCTCCTCTCAAGCTAGTCGGCAATCCTGTACCTCTTCTCAGATATGTTTGACACTCCTGTTTGAGACCCTGACCACTGAAGGATGCCCCATTGCCAGCTAGGAGCTTTCAGAGGGTACAGACTGTGTCTTGTAAACTACCATATTCTTAGCACCTAAAGGTGCATGGCACTGAACAAATGTTCAATAAACATCAGGGGGAGAAAGGACTGGGGCCAGAGGGGTCAGGTAGAGTTGAGGGGGCAGGGTAGAGACTACCTTTAAGGAATCTGGGTCCTTCGGAAAGGACAGATCCAATCTGACCCTTTGACTGGGGCCTGTGGGACCCACATTTTATAAAGCATAAGCCCAGAAACAATAAGATTTCAAAGAGTACCCCAGCACCCCTCCTTAACCACGCCCCTTAGGGCAAAGCCAACTCCCCTGTGCCCAACTGATGTTGGTTCTGGGCCAAGGCTAGGGGTGAGGCTAGATAACAATACACCTGAGGACCTGTTTCTTTTGGGGGGTAAGGTGATCCTTCAAGGAACCTGACTGGGGAAGAAGGGCTTGGGCAGAGGAATGAGTGGGCCAGAAAGTGAGGCTGGAGTATCCCTTTCCCTGGGGAAGGGCCAGCCAGAGAGGTCACCAGGTTGGGAGATGGCATGCCCCTCTTGGCCAGGGGTCCTGCCCCTCACCAGCCTCTACTTCTGCATGTCACACTGCAGCAGCAACACAATGGATGGGTCGCTTTTGGCTGCCTCCTTGAACTCCTCCAGTGTAATATGGTCGTCCTTATCCTGGTCCATCTTCTTGAAAATCTTGTCCACGCGCTGCTGGGGTGTGAGCCCATCCTGGTTCATGCGCATCATGATCACGGTGCCCACCATCTTATAGATAGCCTGGTGGAGCAAAGAGGGAGGTGTGAACACCCACAGAGGGAGGGAGGGCCGAGAGTAAATAAAAGGCATCTGCAGAAAGGGAGGGAGAATACGGGGAGGGAGCCAGGATACTGGGAGGTGATATATGGTCATTAAGACACCTCAAATTGGGGCTGGGGTTGTGGCTCAAGTGGTAGCGTGCTTGCCTAGCACACGTGAGGCACTGAGTTCAATCCTCAGCACCACATAAAAATAAAGGTATTGTGTCCACCTAAAACTAAAATAAATAAATAAATAAATAATTTTTAAAAAGACGCCTCAAGGCTGGGGATGTGGCTCAAGCTGTAACACGCTTGCCTGGCATGTGCGGGGCACTGGGTTCAATCCTCAGCACCACATAAAAATAAAATAAAGATGTTATGTCCACCGAAAAACTAAAAAAAAATAAATATTAAAAAAATTCTCTCTCTCTTAAAAAAAAAAAAAAGACACCTCGAATCAAGCATGTCTCAAACCCAACTCTTCACCCCTCCGCCTGTTCTTCCTCAGCGTTCCCTGTCTCCGTAAGTGGCAACTTCACTCCGACAGCTGTTAGACCAAAAACTTTGATGCCATTCTTGATTCCCCTCCTTTTCACACCCCATGGACACACCCTTCAGCAAACCTTGTGGGCCTCTAATTTTGCAGTAGATCCCATATCCATCCATCCATCCATTTCCTTCCACTTTCCCAGCTCCTTGATGATTGCAGCCTACACCAGCTTTTGACTACTGTGAAAGGCTCCTACGTGGTCTCCCTGCTTCTGCTGTCCCCTGCTGCTCATGGTCTATCCTCCACACCCACCTGACAGGATGAGTTGCTCCTGGCTCCCTATCAGACCACTTTCCTATCACTCTCCACTCCACTCCTCTCCAAGGATTCAGCCTCCTGCCCCTCCTTGAGCCTTGCAAACACCATCTCACCTACATTTATTTTCCTTCTGCTCCCTTGCCTTATTCAAGTTGCTGCTCACTTTTCCTCTATTGTTCTCTGCTCTTACTTTGATTATTCCCTTCACAGCACTTGCTGCCGGACCAACACAAGTTTATTGATAGATTTCTCTAAGTTCTCTAGAGGACTTAGTTCTCTAGAAGGAATCTCCCATGAACAGTGCCCTACTGCTGGTGATACTCAATGTTTATTTGTTTAAAGAATAAATGAGTTAAGAATTTAGGCTCTGAGCAGTCATTATGGCACACACCAGTAATCCCAGAGACTCAGAAGGCTGAGGCAGGAGGATCTCAAGCTCAAAAGCCAGCCTCAGTAATTTAGAGCGACCCTAAGAAATTTAGCAAGATCCTGTCTCAAAAACTAAAAAGGTCTGGGGATGTGGCTCAGGGGTTAAGCATCCCTGGATTCAATCCTTGGTACAATCAATCAATCAATAGAATTAATTAGGCTCTGGAGCCAGGTACTCTGGATTTGAATCAGGAACTGCTATTTGCTGCTTCGTTTTCCTCCTCTGTAAAACGGAGATTCTGACAGCATCTACCCCATAAAGACCCGATCCTGAGAAGCAGGCATGAGCAAGCTGGGAACCCAGCAGCGAGGCCTAAGGGAGGATGGCAGGAGAAGCCTAGGGACACAGAGTCAGGGACGCCCACCGGGCCCGCCGGGCCTCGCCCTTCCTAGCGCACCTCGATGATCTCCAGCATCTCCAGGCGCGTGATGCGCCCGTCGCCGTCCAGGTCGTACATCTCAAAGGCCCAGTTGAGCTTTTGCTCAAAGCTACCGCGGGAGGTGACCGACAGGGCGCAGATGAACTCCCGGAAGTCAATGGTGCCATCACCATTCTTGTCGAAGGTGCGGAAGGCGTGCTGAGCAAATTTGGAGGCGTCGCCGTAGGGGAAGAACTGTGGAGCGAGTGGGAGGGGTTGGGGCGCAGCGACAGCCTCGCCACCATGTCCCCCCCTCCCTGCCGCCTCCCCCCTCCTGGGGCGCCCTCCCTATCCTCCTCCAGCCGTACTGGGTACCCGGACACCTCGCCTCGCCCCGCCCCACCTTGATGTAGAGCTGCTGGAACTCCTCCAGGTTGAGGATGCCGCTGGGGCAGTCCTTCAGGAAGCCCTTGTACCACTGCTTCAGCTCCTGCTCGCTGAACTCCGTGTTCTGAACCAGGTCCTCCAGCACCTCCGGGGCCAGCTTGCTGTTGGTCTTCCCCATGGCGGGGCCTGGGGACAGAGAGCTACCTCAACTTGGTCTAGAGCAAGAGTCTCGCCTCGAGAGTGGTCCCCAAATCCCCTTCAACACCTTTCTGCACCCCATTCCCTTCCATAAATCCTTCCGTGGCCAGGATCTCTCCTTTCACAACAGGCCCCCTCCTCTGGCTACCCAGCTCAGCAAGCCCCACCTGGGTACAGCAGGCAGTTCTTCACCCACCCCTCCTACAGGAGGCCACCCTCCCTTCCTCCCCACCCCCTAGTGATCCCCCTCTCCCCTACATGGAAGGGTTTTTTTCCCTTTGGGACACTCCCCCATAACAGGACCTCCTTTCTCCCCATCACATCCTGCATCCCAAAGTAGGCCTTCCTCATAGGGGGTCCACAGCCTTCACATTCACAGCTGGCCGTCCTGCAGCAAGCCACAATTTTCATCCTCTCCTCTTCCACTTTCGACAGCTCCCCACACCTGTAGCATAAAGCCCCAACTCCTCTCCCTCCTATGCAGAGCTTTCTGCACTCAGTCCCCTCCCTCCTTGGCAGGCTGCTGTCCTACCAGGGACCTGAGGCAGGTTCCTAGTGTGACCCCCTGGCTCTGTCTCACAAGTTTTTTCTCAAGGCCTTCCTGGGCCACCCTAGCAGGAAGCTTCTCTTCCTCTTTCCTGTGTACAAATAGAAAATCTTCGCCTGGAGCATTGATGACCCTGATTACATCAATTTTCATTAACCCATTCATTCCCATAGCACTTTTTGAGGCTGACTATGTGTGCTAGGCCTTGTGCTAGGGAGGGAGATAAACACAATACAAGCCTTCAATAACTCATAATTGGGTCAATTGGGTAGAAGACTGGGGCTTTCAACCCATGTCAAGGAATTTGACTTTACCTATAGGAAACAGAACCTGGGGCTTTAAAACCAAGGACTTTGAAACTAACAACACTTAAAAGATGTTTTAATATGCCAGGTGCTGAGGATCTAGAAAGAAGGGATGCATTTTGGAATTTTTCTTTGGCTACAGTATGCAAAATAACTTAGGATGGGGGTAGGTAGAGCAGGGAGGGGCCTGCCACACAGTTTAGGTGACATAATTATGCTAGGGCAGGTGCTGTGGAGACATGTGGATGAATCAGGAGATGTTAGAAGGGGACATTGGTAGGGCTTGGTGACTGGTTGGATGGAGGAGTAAGAAGGGCACAGAAGTTAAGGCAAATGCTCACATTTGGGACTGAATAGATGGAGGTGTTTTGTTGAGAAGCAGGCTTGGGGAGGATTGAATCAGTCCCACACTGGGATGGGAGCCCCTCTAGTGACCTGTATAAGGGAAAGCATTTGAAGAGGGTAGCCAGGCCCTGAAGTGTGGGTGGGTACTCCTATCTGACTCCCATGGAAGAAATGTCCCTCAGAACCTGGGTTTCCCAGGACACAATCTGGGAGGTTGGGTCTTGGGATGTAGCTCCATGGTAGAGCACTTGTGTAGCATGTGCAAGGCACTGGGTTCAATCTTCAGCACTGCATAAAAAATAAATCAACAAATAAAATTATGGAACTGTGTCCATCTACAACTAAGAAAATATTTTAAAAAAAAACCCTAGGAGGTGATTTTGACCTGCCTAGAGTCTCTCTGGAGGGAAGCCAGGCTGTCAGCCACCTGATTTGACCCACCAACCTCCTTTGCTGTGTAACCTTAAGCTAGTTACAGGATATCTCTGGGCCCCAGGTCCCCCCCCCACTGGGCCATGAGGAAGATCAGGGAGCAATAAAAGTGGCAACATCCTTCCCCACCTACCACCCCCAGAGAATGAGGAGTCCTATGCAGTAAAAAGCCAGGGTGGGGGAGGGGGGTGAGGCACATCATCTTCAGGAACCTGGGTCTATGAGGTCCTAAAGAGCTGCATTGGGGCCAGAGACAAGGGTGCTTCTGGGACACTCATGGGCAAAAGGAGTCAGAGTTCATACTTAGCTGCCCCCTCCCCAAGTCCAAAGATTCTGTAGTCTCAGGGTATCAGCAAGGAAGCTCGAGAACCCAGAGGCAGAGGTGTCTGATGGGGGAGGCACAGCTTCTCCCCATTGTCTCCTATGGCATGTGTCTGAGTGTCTGCGTGAGGGGCTGAGTAGGTACGTGGGAGGATGTCATTGTATCAGGCTGCAAATCTGTCAGAGCACACATGTCTCTGTGTGTGTCCTGGTGCCTGTGTGGCCCTCACCTGCTGCCCTCTTTCTCCTCCCTGCCTTGCGCTACATTTCCCACAGTTCTGTCTCCTATTTGCCTCTACTGGGTCCCAGACCCAATGAGGACCAGGATTCTTCCTTTATTTCTGCTCTTCTCCTTTGCTCTTTGGTCAGAAGATGAAAGCTGGCAATCAATCATCCTTTAAGCTCATCCCCTTATTTTAGTGAAAACTGAAATCAAGCGAGAGGGAAAAACTGGCTCAGGGTTACCCAGCAGGTCAGTGCCCAAGCTGAATCCTTGCCAACTGCCTGGACCATCCTCCATACATCATGGCTAATCGTGCTCAGCTCAGACTTTCTCCACCCCTACCTGGCTTCTGGAAAAATCCACTCTGATCTTCCTTTTGCCTCAGTGAGACCATCTTGCCTGAACTCCAGGCCATAGTCTCTGATACCCAGGAAATATCCACACTAGTGTTGATTCCCCCAGCATTTCTGAGTCAATCTGTCTACAGCCAAACTCACTCTGGACTTGGGACTATTTGTCCTCTCAGTTGAATCTGTTCTCTCTCCTCATCCCTGGGGTTGGCAGAGGTAAACTCTTTCAGTTTTTCCCTCTTTCTTTTCAAACCCAGATCAAATTTGCCATCAAGTCCTCTTCCTTCCTTCCTTTCTCCCTCCCCACCCATTTCTGTGTTGGGAGTTGAACCCAGGGACTCATGTGAACCATGTAAGGACTGAGGTTCATCTACAACCTTCTTTAATTTTTATTTTGAGAAAGGCTCTTGCTAAATTGCCCAGGTTGGCCTCAAACTTGCAATCCTACTGACTCAGCCTCACAAGTAATTGGGATTGCAGGCATGCACCACTGCACCTGGCTCTGTGGTTTATTCTTATTATTAGTAGTACTGGGGATTGAACGTAAGTGTGATTAACCACTGAGCCACATCCCCAAGCTTCTTACTTTTATTTTGAGACAGGATCTTGCTAAGTTGCTTAGGGTTTCGCTAAGTTCCAGAGGCTGGCTTTGTACTTGCAATTCTCTTGCCTCAGGCTGGTTTCTTTCTTTGAAACACTCCCGAAACATTCACTATCCATGTCCAGGGGCAGAAATCCAGATGGTGTTCCACATGCCAAGCCAGGCCCATGCCCAAGGGGGTTCACCTGCCTCACAGGAAGTGCCTTCCCTCTGACTCTTCTGTTCAGAGGAAGTACACCCAGCCCCCGGAGTTACAATAAGGGCAGAGGCAGCCATGTTCGTTGGCCCTTTGAAACTCCAGAATCTTCTAAAATCTGGTTTCAGGATGCTCAGCTATCTCACCTTACCTCCCATTGCTCCCCTCACTGCCACATCCTCTTAAGCCAGACTTCTCACAGATAGAATAGACCTCACCTATTTGTTTGGCTAATTTCCTTTCCTCCACCATCCTTTTTCTCTTCTGGGCTGACACAAAGCTACAATCAGCCTTCAGGGCCCAATTCCTGATGATTATCCTTTTCCAGCCTGGACAGTGGGTAGGCAGCAGCACAGGCTCAGCACTCTGAGTACCAAAAGACTGTGCACCCTATGACTCTGTAGCAGAGACCTCACCTGGTGCTCAAGAATTTCAGGGGAGGCCTTTCCTGAGCTAGGAAAAGTTCCCCAGGACTTTTGCTCAATGGTAAAGAGCTTATCCCTACACAGTAGGACCCAGACCACTTTTGAGAAGCTTGGTTACTGAGAAAAGTGCTCTTCCCATTGTTCCTGAATCTGCCTTCTTGTACCTCTCCCCCGCGGTTCTCTGTCCGATATGCATATATGTAGCACCCTGCAGAGGCTTGGAGGCACTGCCCAGGACTCAGCCATATTCAATGAACATCTCTTAGTAGATTATGTGAGAAGAGCAGAGCCCCTTTCTTCCTTGTAACTATGTCACACTGTCTTTTTTGGGGGGGGGAGGGGTGCTGGGGATCGAATCCAGGACCTTGTGCATGCACGGCAAGCACTCTACCAACTGAGCTATATTCCCAGCCCTAATACATTGTCTTGTTTACCTGTGCTTTTTCTATGGTACCCACTTTAGAGACAATGAATCCAGAGCCAGGGAAAGGAAGGGTTCATCCAAGGTCAACTAAGCCCATGAGCAGCAAAGCAAAGGCCAGAACCTAGCTTGGGGCATATTCTGTTGGAGCCATGGCCTCTGGAGAGCTGTGCTCCAGCTGAGAAGCTGGCACTGCCCCCAAACACAAAACTGTTGCTCCTCTGTGCTTAGAGGTTTCTTCTAGAGGGCTCAGGGTTATGGGCTTCGAGTGGAGAGGTGGCAGTGAGGGTGGGAGGGACTGAAGGAGGCAATAATCCCACACTCTCGCCCAGCTTCAGAGAAGCTGGTGCTGAGGCGGTTGCTATGGTGACAACAGCTCCCTGGTCAGGAGATTTTCTCTTTGCTCTCCTCCCTTTGCTCTTCTTCAAGCAGCAGCAATAACAGCTGCAGCCAGGTCTTCTCCCTCTCCTTCTTCATGAGAGGCAGGGTGTGAAAAATAAAGGGTAAGCTCTATTGGTCACCTCCTATTTGGAGCTGTCCAAATCAGGGTGGACTAGTAGTCGAGGAGAGACTCCCTAAGAGAAGGGGCCTGGAGGAGGTGGCCTGTATCTAGGCCTGGGTAAGAAGTAATGTCCCTTCAGTGAGGACTGAAGTTGTTCAGGCCTCCTCTGTGAAATATCCTTATGGTTCAGAGCCCTGTTTTCCCATAATCAGCCATAGAACCAGAGTGTGTCAGTGTGGAAGGCTATTCAAGATCATCTATCCTGTGCCTGCCACCTTACCATTCAACCAAAGATCAGAGAGGAAAGTAACTTGACCAGGGTCAAATAAACCACTGAGGCAAAGGCAAGATTTGCACCTAGCTCTTCTGCCTTCCAGGTTCAAGTCACCTTAGGGAAAGGAATGACACAGTCCACATGGAATTTTGGCATGGTCCCTGAAGAATAGCAGGAAGACAAGAGAGGGAGCAACAAGGCTTAGGAAGGCTAGAGAGATACAGATTAGATATTTGAGAGGCGGAATGAGAGGACTTGGTTCTTTGGTTGTGAGGGGTGAGAGGAGAAGGAAGTATGGAAGCTGAAGCCTTGGCAGCCAGTGACAGGGTAAGGATAGTCTACTGTAGGGTGGCATCCCTGGTTCATCCTCCATCCAGAAAAAAGAGACCAAATATGGGGACTTCTGCCTAGTACTGGGGACCACTGGAGGTGGGCTGCTGAGAGAATGTCTGGGTGGGAGGGTGCTTCTTCTCTCCTTCAGGTATGCTGGGAGCTGTCAGCTTGAGGGATGGGAAGTGGTGACAATGTAAGCAGGGAGTGGGCGCCCTGTGGAGGTGGGCTGTCTTTGGGGACAGAGCCCATGGTGTGAAGGGCGATGAGTTGCCGGAGGAGCTGGTGGGGACTCTCTGGAGGTGGGAGGTTGCCATGGGGCTAGGCAGACTAGCCATCTCCAAAGGCAACAGGAGGGTGACTGGTGCCTCTAGCACCAACACCACCACACCCCCACGCCCCCAGGTAGGTGTATGTGTGAGCCTGTGAGCTCTGGGAGCCAGAGCCATGGATGTTCTTACCTGAGCTGGGGGTAACGAGGCGGCTTCCTTCCTTGCACCAGGGGACCGGGTCTGAGGTGGAGGTCCCCTGTCCCCGGTCCTCCAGATGCTACTACTTATGGAGGACCCAGGATCGGGAGAAGAATTAGGGGACAGAAGAACAGGTTGCAGAGGAAGAGTGGAGGGGGAGGGGTCTAGGGCCTCCGCCCAGCGGGGTTGCTCAGAGGGCCCGGCCCCACCCGCGTTACCTGAGGCCGCTCGCCGGGTCTCCGGATCGCTCTGAGCCTCGGCGGGCCGCGGAGGCTAGGCTGGCTCGCGGGCGGGCAGCTGGGCTTCCCAAGGTCCACGCCGGAGCCGCCTCCCAGCTCTTGTATCACTATGTGCCCCTGGAAGGCGACACGATTTGCATAAGCCCCGCCCCACCCCGGGCAACTTGGACGTCGATTGGCTCTGCGGGGCCGAGTGGCAGGCGGGGTTTCAGGTGGGGATGGGGTGGCCAGTGAGGCCCAGGCACAGAAGCGCGCCCCGCCCGCCAGCGCTGACCTTCTCGGAGTCTCCAGGATGCGGGAGGACTGTACCCCTATCTTTACCCCTTCCCTGAGGCTCAGACCCCGGGTCACAGTCTGGGGTGAAAACTACAGACAATTGAAGTGGATTCACAAAAACAACCGCACCGTTGCTATGGAAACGAGAGAACCACAGCCGAATCTCTAAGCCCTCTCTTCCTGGGCCCCAGCGGGGGTGGGGGTGGAAGAGGGGATGACTCACAAGATGAGACCCCCCCACCTCTCCATATCCCACCCGAAACTGGAAAGAGAAAACGAGCAGTGCCGAGTGACAGGTGGGGGAGAGAAGAGTCGGGATGGTCAGCAGCTCCTGCCTTTGCACCACCCGCCCCCCATAACCCACTCTCCTCACTCCGTGAAACAGAGAGGAGGGTAGGTGTACGCAGAGAGCGCAGTATGGATGGTGAATATTCAACCTCTACCTGTCCCCAAGCTAGATTACCCCGGCAGCTCTTAATTCCATCCCTTCTCAGACAAGCTCTATCCTTATTTCTGGAAGACCCCCAAAAGGTCTCTCGTATTGTCTCGTAGAAGGACCCCTCTTCCTACCTTAAGGACCCCTGCATTCCCCACCCTCCGGTGTTCCCTGCCCTAGATGGAGCCTGTCCCCAGCCGCCGCCAGTCTCCGGCTTCGGATGTTGACACAAACCCGAGGCGGTTTACACTGAGCGGGTCTGGAAGGTTTCAGGGCCCCGGGAACACCTCCTCCCCGCGTTTGGGGGTCTCCCCCAAACCTGGCCACGCCATTCAGGCAGCACCGGCATGTGAGGGCTCACAACTTAAGGAGGTAGAAAGGAACCCTTTTATGCCAAAGTGGGGGTGAAAGGCGAGCAGAAATGCCTGGGCTGGGCCGCGTGCGAGGGAGGGCCTTGTAGGGATCTATTAAAAGTGGGGCGGGACGCCTGGAGATTGGTCGAATGGGATCGCAGATGCTAAGAAGCAGGTCTTCTGTCCAAGCAGCAAATGTAGAATTGGGAGAGCGATGGGGGATGGGGACAGGCCTGCCACCAGTGGAGATGAGGTTTCTGGGGCTGATCCAGAAACCTCCAGGATAGGCAGGCTGAAGAGGAACCAATAGGCCCCCGTTCCTGCCTTGATTTTGCTGTCCCATTCTCCTGGCTTCATGATGTGTCTCTATGGGTCTCTCTGGGGCCCTAGCTGGGGTTTAGGGGCTCCTCGCTGGAGCCTAGCAGGGAGCTAGGGACCTGCCCCTCCAGATAGGAGGCACTTCTCTGGCACCTTTTGTTGGTGACTATGAGGGACAGGTGTTAGAAAGCCCTCTTTTGCTTTCCAGGCAACTCCTCTGCTCTGGGCCCTGGGGACCCAGAGGTGGGCAGAAACTGTCCTGCTTTCAGTTAACCATAGTACAAGGCACAAGGAAGTGGGGATAGGCAGCATTTGCTGGAAATAGTATCTGAAACCCTAAAATGGAGTCCCATTTTTGCAGATGATTCTATATGTGACCATGAGCAGGACCTTTCTCACTCTGGGTCTCCTAGTCTGCAAAATGTGGGAGCTAGTACAGAAGATCCAGTGGAACAGAGGAAGAATTTCAAGTCGGAAATTCTTTTGGGGGTCTTCCAGAAATAAGGATAGAGCTTGAAAATTTCTTTAAATTAAAGAAATTTTAAAAGAAAAGAAAGTATCACATTGAACAGAGTTAGATGGGACTGAATCTCTACTCTATGAGGCAGGTGCTAATGTTACCACTAGGCAACATATTGAGAGCTTACTTTGTGCCAGGTGCTATTCTAGAACTTTACAGTAGTCCCCTTTACTGGTGTTTTTGCTTTCTGTGGTTTTAGTAACCTGCAGTCAATCATAGTCTGAAAATATTAAATAGAAAGTTTCAGAAATAAAAAATTTATAAGTTTTAAAGTGTATTCTGTTCTGAGCAACATGATGAAATCTCATGCCATCCCTCTCCATCTCTCCATCCTGCCTTGGATATGAATTATCCTTTTGCCCAATGTATCCATGCTATATATACAATCTGCCTGTTAGTTATAGTTAGTGGGTTATCATAGTGCTTGGTTTCAAGTTATCCTTATTTTACTTAATAATAGCTGCAACCAGAGTAGTGATGCTGGCATTTTGGGTATGCCAAAGAGAATCCATAAAGATGTCCTTTAAGTAAAAAGGTGAAAATTCTTGACTTAATAAAATTGTATGCTGATTGTTAAGAGCTGTAACAAGAATGATTCTTCTATCCATGAAATTGTGAAGAAAGGAAAAGAAATGAGTGTTAATTTTGCTTTTGTACCTCAAACTACAAAAGTCATGGCTTAGTTAAAATGAAACAGGCATTAAATTATAGGGTTCTATACATCTGCAGTTCAGACATCTTCTTAGAGTCTTGAAATATATTCATCATTGATAAAGAAGAACTACAATATATATGCATATTACTTAATTTACTCCCAATAATAACTCTATCAGGCAGGCCCTATTATTACCCCACTTAACAAATAAGGAAATGGAAGCCAAGAATAGTTAGGTAATTGCCCCAAGTTCACATAGCAAGGAAGTCTACAGAGCTGGGATTTGAACCCATGCAGTCTGTGGGCTAGAGCCCACAGTCCTAGCCGTACACAATACTGCTTCCTTAAGGTCCTTCAATTCTTTGGATTGGAATATTCATATGTGATTCCCCAAGGCATTAGAAAACTCCTGAAAATAGCTTCTCATTCTCAGGCAAGTAAGACATAGGATTCCAATAACATAAAAGAGCTGGTATTAGTGAGGATAGGTCCTCCTAAATGGCAAGAGAGCCAATATGTGGTTCTCCTGATCATCCCCACTTTTTGTATTTTGGAGGTACAGGGAATTGAACCAAGGAGCACTTTACCACGTAGTCATATCCCCAACCCTTATTATTTTTTATTTTGAGACAGGGTCTTACAAAGTTCCTTAGAGACTTGATAGTTTGCTGAGACTGGCCTTGAACTCACGATCCTCCTGGGTCAGCTTCTTGAGTCACTGGGATTACAGGCATGCATCACTGCACCTGGCCTGTCCCCATCTACTGGGCAGGACCACCCATGCAGCCTCACCCCTAAATCATCTTGAGGCCCAGAGACTATTCATGAGCCCATCTGTACCTGCTTACAATGCTCAACTCTGAGACCCTGGTTCCCTTAGGTTTGATGTTTAAAGCAATAATAGCTGACATTGACTGAGTTATTTCACTGTGCACCAAACTCTCTGCCATGTCCTTTATCTGAATCTTCTCATTGTATCCTAAAGATGACCATTCTTGGAGTTAGTATTCAAAATATCTAACAAGCCATTCCATCTTTAGCATTACCAATCAGAATGCATGCTGGTCTTAGTGGTAGATCAAGGTCTTGGTAGCTCTCTGTTCTGTGAAGAGTTAACAAGAATTATTGGATCAAATAAGGCAAACAGGGGAGATGTCAGGGTCCTCTGAAGCCAAAGGATATGATTGTCTATTTACCAATCAATGTGGAAGTATTTTGATGTTTTCACAACCAGTTTAGCTGTGCTGGTGCATAAGAACAGAATTTCAGCCCCTTTATTTCATGACAGTGGATGGAGGTTCAGAGGGGTTAGATAACTTGCTTATTTTAACACGGTTCATTAGCAGCAGAACTGGGATTCCATCCTAGGTCTGACTCCAAGGCCCATACTCCTAATCACGGACCATTCTGTGTGCCTGGGAAGGAATAGTGACAGACTATGTTGTGTAGCTGGAGGTTAAACCAGAGAGTTGTGGCTTACGTTCTGAGACTCTGTCATGGCCTTGCTGTTCTCAGGGGTGGAGTCTTGGTGAACACCAGTTCTACATAGAATGAGGAAGGCAGAGCAAACTGCCAAGAAAGAGAGCATGGTTGTGCAGGAGACCTCAAAAGAGGACATGGAGGGAATTGAGGCCTGGTAGAGTTCCTGTGAGGGTAGAGAGTGGTCACTTCAATTCACTCACCAAACTGCTAGCATTCCTCTCATCCCCAGTCTAGTACAGCGCATTTATGACGGATAATGTTTCTCTGATTCCCTGGGTTTTCTCCACCAAGGCTAGTGTAGCCTGGTGACAGCTGGAATTCCCCTGGGTCCTAGATAGTTCACAATCTCCTCTGTGGTTGGGAGAGAGTGAGATCACCATAGTTGATGTCCTTCCCTTTTTCCTATTGGCTAAACAGGACTTTTTTTTTTTTTTTAATTTCTAAAACAGAAATCAATCACTGTGTGTGCATGCGGGGGTGGGGGGCGCATTTGTCTGTCTGTCTCCCCACCCCTTTGCTTGTTAATACATGATGACTAAAATGGTTGTACAAGAATAAAGTTTTCTGTAATCCCTGAGTGATAACTTCAGGGAACCATGTGCTTCTACCTACCCTGTATGTATTGCCTCTTCTCCTGGAGAAGCCTGTGTGTGGTGGCGTAAGTGCATAAACTCAAGCCAGCCTGCCTTCGTTTGTATCTCAGCCCTGCCACTTACCAGCCACTTACCACCGGCGTACCTCGAGTTCAATCCCCAGTACCCCCCCAAAAAAGTTTATTTTTCTATGTCTGTTTCCTCATCTATAAAATAGGGATAATAAAGACAGTACTTAATTTACAGGGCTATCCTAAGAACAGATTTTTTCCTTTAGGAAATTACCAAGTCTTGGTTGTGTACTGTCTTGGTGGGAACTGTCAATCCAGGTGTCTTGACTTTCCTTAGCCAAGGATTGGACATAGGTTCAACCAAATTATTCTCCCTCCCTCTCTTCTCCAAGCTAATCTGAATCTTGGATACAGTGACTCAAGGGTAGGAGATGGTTAATACCTGTTTATTCTCTGACATGCCCTGATGACTCCTTCCATTTGTTTCTGCTATCTGAAGTCCCCTTGGGTTTGGCTTGTCCTTTCCAATATCTGTATTTTCTGCTTTTTCCTTTGGTTTTGTAAGCTACCCCTCAAATTTTATTTCTTTTTTATTTCCTCCATGGATTATCTAGCTGTGATTTCTGTGTGCTTGCAAAGGAATATATATATATATATATATATATATATATATATATATATATATATATATAAAATTGACATATTTATCACCTGTTGCTCTTGGGTGACAAGTGACAGAGAATCCAGCCCACAATGGGTTAGGCAGAAAGTGAATGTAATGGGTCAAGCAAGGGGAAAATCCAGGAATAGATTGGACGTGAGAGCAGGCTGGATTCAGGGGCTTAACCAGAGTGATTAATATTTAATTTCCGGGACTTGGTTTTGCTCTCCTGAATGTTGTCTTCTTTCTTGAGATCCACATAAAGGCAAGATATCTTCCAGCATCTCTAGGCGAGCACACTCTCTACTTGGAGTCCTATAGATGAGTACTTCTCTTTTCCAGGGCAGCCTCTCAAAGTTGTGAGCTGGTTCTCATTGGCCTGATTTGAGACCCATGGTAACCTCAAAATCAATCCCTGAAGACAGGGACATATATTGCTCTGATTGGCTGGGGTTGAGTCACCTGCCTGTCCCTAAAGCTGGCAAAAACAACAGAGGTGACTAAAGTTTATAAAAACACATACATGCTGTACTATCAGAGTGCAGACTGCAAATAGATGGCACTCAAAGAGATAACTGAAGATAAGTTAAGGAGGAAACTATTTGCACAGGTTTGGGTAGGGTTATTTGCCAAACTCCCTGGAGCTAGAACAGTGGAGAGCCATTACTATTCCCAGGCCTCAGGGGACAGGGGAAGGAGCAAAGCTACTCCTGTCCAAATAGATTTCCAATGGGAGCTGTGGCCTTTGGTAAAGAAGCACAGCCACTACCCCATAGGTGACCTGGTAGAGATTGGAGGGATATAGAAAAATTACCTTGACCACCCTCCTTCTCTTCCACACACTTTCCTATTTGTGTCTCCCACATCCAAGGGGAAGAAAGAGGGTCACAAGCCTAGTGGATGCAATTCACCTGAAGACTCTTGGGAGCAGAGCAGAGTGAATTAGAGAGTGAGGACAAGCAGAAAGTATAATCTCCAAGTGCATAAGCTCTCAAGTCAGACGAACTTGGACAGGTGACTTAACCTCTCTGCAATTCAGTTTCCTAGTCAGTAAAGGGGAATATTAACAGAACTACTTGCTATGTGAGGATAAAGGTTTAGCAGAGTGTCTGACATGAGTAAGCAATACATTCCCATAAATATATAAATCATGGTTGTTAAGATACTACATGCACTGGGATAAAGTCTAAGCTGCTATAACAAATAGGCCCAAATGTACAATGATTTAAATGCAATAGAAGTTTATTTCTTGTTTATATACAGTTTGCATACTTGTTTACAGTTTAGGGTCATTGTAAGTTGATGGGTGGTTTTCCTTGTGGGGACTTAAGGACCTAGGCCCTTTCTCCCTTGTAGTTCTGCCATCCCCTCGGGTCTCCAGTGAGTTAAAAGGGAAGGAGAGTAGAGAAGGCATGCCTGTTTCTAAATATTAGCCCTGGGCTGGGTGCAGTAGCCCATGCTTATAATTCCAGCAACTATGGAGGCTGAGAGAAGAGGATTGCAAGAGTGAGGCCAGCTTGGGGAGCTTAGCACAATCCTGCCTCAAAATAAAAACTAGAAAGGGCTGGGGAGGGCTGGGGATGTGGCTCAAGCGGTAGCGCGCTCGCCTGGCGTGCATGCGGCCCGGGTTCGATCCTCAGCACCACATACCAACAAAGATCAGCACCACATACCAACAAAGATGTTGTGTCTGCCGAGAACTAAAAAATAAATATTAAAAAAAATTCTCTCTCTCTCTCTCTCTCTCTCTCTCTCTCTCTCTCTCTCTCTCTCTCCTCTCTCACTCTCTCTTTAAAAAAAAAAAAAAAAGAAAGAAAGGGCTGGGGATGTAGCTCATTGGTAAAGTGTCCTTAAGTCCCACCCCAGTACTGCAAATAAATAAATAAACAATTATAAAAGCTTTGCTCTGGAAGGAGCACACAGCATTTGCTCTCACATTCCAAGAAAACCAAACACCATTCTAGAATTTCAGAGAAGGATGTAAAACAAGAGACAGTATTCAAAAGTATTTGAAGGATTAAAGGAGCAAAAGGCAGAGATTACAAACTGTAGGAAGCCACTACCACCCTGAGGCTGGAAGGTGATATGCTATTCAGAGCCCAAGTGCGTTGGATCAGGGTTGGAGCTCCTGATTCCATGGACTCTGTAGGGTTGCTGCCCTACAGGAAACCAGGAGCTCACACTCTTGCAGATGCTGTGGTCTGGAAGTCTGAAGTCACCCCCTTCTGTTATTATCACTGCTAGAGCTAGAATTAGTGAGTTTCATGCTGCTGAGGCTACTGGAGTGCAGGCCACCACCAACGCCCCCCCCCCCAACACCACCAAAAAATGCTGGATGAGAGTTTTTATCTACCCTGCTGTTTTGCTGCTATGGCAGTTGCTGCTCCTACCATATCTAGAGAAAGGGAAAAAGCTTTTACCTTCCAAACTTCTACCAGTGAAACTCATTGGCACAACATTCTAGGGAGTCAGTTGATAAAGATATCTGAGAAATGAAGTGTACAAGCTTCCAGCCCCTTGCTGTACAGAGGGGAACATAGGATGAATAGCAGTGGGGGCAAACAGTGACTGGTACTATAACTTCAGTGTATTAAAGATTGTCATTTCAGCCACCTTTCTGAAGTGTTTGCCCAGCTTCAAAACTAGTTTGACAATCTCCCTATCCCCAGTGCTAGATTTCTATAAAGGAAGGGGAGGTACTCACCCCAGTTGCAGAGGGAGATAGGCTATTCTCTCACTTCATTCCTCGTATGTTTTTATTGATTGATTGATTGATTGATTGGTACTGAAATGCTCAACCACTGAGCCACATCCCCAGCCCTCTTTGTACATATTTTAATTTATTTATTTATTTAGTAGTGCTGGGGATTGAACCCAGGGACTTGTACATGCAAAAAAATTATTCTACCAACCGAGCCATATCCCCATCTCTCTCTATATATATTTTTTATTTTGAGACAGGGTCTTGTTAAGTTGCTTAGGACCTCACTAAGTTGCTGAGGCTGGGTTTGAAGTCGCGATCCTCCTGCCTCAGCCTCCTGAGCCTGCCTTATGGGTATATTTAAATGGTTTCTTTTCCTAAAACTCTGGGAAGGGGGACACCAAACAATTAGCTCAAAAAGTTTTGGAGTATCACCAAGAAGAGGAATGTGACTTATTTTCCAGTTTTATCTCAGCTGATGGATGTAAGGTTTGTTGATCTGCCTCAGTGTTGCAATAGCAGGGGTGAGATGAGGTGGGAAGATGTATTGGAGATAGAAGACGTGGTGGCAATGTCAACTAGAGAGAGGATGAAGGATGTGTCCTTGAATGGTAAATCCCTACATCCCTACAGTTATAAAGGATGGAACCTGTAGCCCAAGCACTGACAGATGAAACTTTTTGCAATGATGGAAATATTCTATATCTACACTGTCATGTCTAATACTAGTCATGTGTGGCTATTGAAATGTGGCTAATGCAAATGAAAAACTGAATTTAAAATTTTTATTTAATTTAAACTTAAGTAACTACACATAGATTATGGTTACTAGATTAGACAGTGCAGCTATAGATCTTAAAGCTAGGGGGAAGAGGAGAGCTGAAGGATTACTGGAACCTTTGCTAAGGAACACGATGTGCTGCCAATTGGGGATGTGTAGAAAAAAGATGTAGTTATATTCCAAGGGACCATTGATACCTAAGAGAATAGTTTGGGTTTGAGCATCTAACCAGCAGGCCTGCAGAGACTCCAAGTATTTAGTGTTCTATCCGGTATTCTATTCCTGACTCTAAGTATACAACTAAATTGTATTCATGGTGGTAAGACTGAAAATTCTCCTGGGCACAACAGAATAGCCATCCTGATTATTAAAATATCAAAACCCTTCCATACTACCTGGTAAACACCCACCTCCCCTAGTGCCTCCCTCCACCCTAGCCACTCTGCTCCCACCCCCAGGATTCCCTGGACTCTTGAGCTAACCTAGTCGGGTCTCTATTGCCCCTCCTTGGCCAGGGGCTTTCAGGATCCTGCTCAGGAGACTGGCCATTGACTTCTGATAGGTTGGTGCTGGCATCATCCTGGTTGTTACATATTTGGAACATCACCCTGGTCTTGGGCATTGAAAGCACAGTCACTGATGTGAGGTTACTCATGTAGGAGAACACTGCCATGACCCTAGTGAGCTGCTGGCCCCAACTCATTGTGGGCAGTCACAAGAGAAAAACCTTTTTCTTCTCTCTTTCCTCCTAAAATTGACACCAGGAAAACAATCACAAGGAGTGGGACAAGTGTGTAAGAGCTGCCTCCTGCTTCCAGCCACGAGAACCTCAAGTCCCGCCCTTCATGGAATGGGTCCTAGGAAAGATTAAAAGTGATATTGAAAACTAATTTGGATGGAATTTCACTGGCTGAAAGTGATTGAAATTATGGGTTGGGATGTGTTGGGTAGGAGGGAGACAGGAAAGAGCACCTTTGTTCCTGGTACTAACTTCCATATTGACCTCCTTCTTTTGTCTGCCATGGCTAGTCCCTGGCATAGACCCCTTCCTCATCTCTCATCACTGAGCCTTATCGTCCTATCTTTTGGACACTACACACACACACTCACACACACACACACACACACACACACACATCCCTACATGCCTGACATTCCTCAAAACCTTCTTAAAACTTCCAGAGGCCTCTGGAAATCTAAAATGGGCAGATCAAGTATTTAGGGGCCAGCCTAGCTCAAGCTTGAATAATTAGATATTGTATTCTGCGAGTCTGGAACTTTGAATGGAGAGGCACAGAAATCTTGTCATCAGAGCAGAATTGTATGGCTGGTGGTGCTCTAGGAAAAAAATAGTCCTGCGATGTCTTGCTATGGGGGCTCAGGTTCTCATCTTCTCTTTTGTGATGATTTCTTGGTTTTTCAATCTTTTCATGGAGTCCCTGAGGTTTCCCATAACCCTTCTAACATGTCACCTCCCCACCCCTGCTTCCATCTCGCAGCCTCCGCCCTTTTTTCCCTTAAGTTAGCCAGAGCTGGTTTCTATGGATCGCAGCCAGAGGCATCTCAACTAATAAAGGCCATTCAAGGTCAGAGACAGAAGATGCAGTGAGAGCCAGCTGCCAGCAGAGGGGGCTGCGGACTCACTTTGAAGGGACCTTTGAGTGGCCCCAAAGGCCTTTGAAAGAAAGGTGGGTGGGAGAGCCAGACAGTGGCCAAAAAGTTCTTTCTTGCAGCATTTTATCCCATCAAGAGCAAGGAGGCTGTACAAAAAGATTGTGAAATGGAAAGTCTGGGCCTTTGATCCAATCACAGCTACATCATTCTCTTCACTTACTGGTGACCTTGGGCAAGTCACCTAATCTTTCAGTTTTGTCACAGATAGAGCACCAGGATAGCACAGAGATGTACTTCAGGCCATGGGGACTCTTTCAAATACCTTGAGATTTGTGGTTCTAAAGCTGGGTAGGTGGGACAGCTGGATTTCTTCCTGGGAGAATTTGTGGTACTTCTGAGAACAGAAAATCCTAGAGCCCAGAACATGAGGATAGCCTAGGTAATCGAATTCATTCCTGATGTTTAGGATGATGAGAATTGGGCTGGGCCATGGCGGGGGCTGTGAGGCATCTTGGTGAGGGTATCCACCACTGAACATCTATGGCCTCCAGGGATAACCAGTTTGCTAGGAGGACACAGTGATGGTCTGATTGACTCACAGGTTCTCCCTGGATAGCCCTTAGGTGCACAAGGGTTAGAGGTTGTGGGACATTAAAGTGTTTTTACCCAACCAGGATAACTTTTTTTTTTTTTTTGCTTGTTTGTTTTTGGTATCAGGGATTAAACCTGGGGTGCTTAACCACTGAGCCCCATCCCCAGCCCCATCCCCAGCCCTTTTTTAAATTTTGAGACAGTGTCTCGCTAGGTTGCTTAGGGCTTTGCTAAACTGCAGAGGCTGGCTTTAAACTTGAAATTCTCCTACCTCAGCCTCCCAAGATGCTGGGATTTCAGGTGTGTGCCACTGCACCCAGCAGAACTGGTCTTTGCACCTGGTTCTCTAGGTACCATGGCCTTATATATAGTAGGGATTGACATAAGGCCCCCATCTGTCCAGTTCACCAGTTCACTGCTCTGGAACCACAACTGGATCTCTCTGGGTCCCCTCCATGGGTGATGTTCCTGCTGATGTGGAGACTGAAGTCTCCTCAGATTGTCCCAGGGGCAGCCTCAGTGGAATCAGTGTGTCCTATCATGGCCCTCAGGGAAGAGACCACATTATAATCGTCCCAGACCATGGCCATCACAGCCCAGAGTTCATGTAGCTGATGAGCGTTGGGTAGAATAGCTTCCTCCAAAGGTCCAGGTAATGCTCAGTAAGTAGATGCTCTCTGGTTTCTGCAGCATCTTCATGCCAACCAGCTTGAAGCCCAGCCTCTCAAAACCCCGGATCATAGCTCCAATGAGCTTCCACTGCACCCCATCGGGTTTCATTGAAATCAGAATCTGCTCTTGGGTCCAGGAGAGCCCTTTTGAGCCTGTGTGCATGAGCAGGCACAAGTTATTTCTTCACTTTAAAACTCATTCAAGAGGCTGGGGTTCAATCTTCAGCACCACATAAAAATAAAATAAAGGTATTGTATCCAACTACAACTAAAAAACAAAATAAAACAAAAACAACAACAACAACAAAAAACTCATTCATTTAGCTGGGGATGGGGCAAGTCTGTAATTCCACTGACCTGGGAGGCTGAGGTGGGAGGACTGCAAGTTTGAGGCCAGCTTCAGCAACTTAGCAAGGCCCTAAGCAACTTAGCCAGAACCTGTCTCAAAATAAAAAGGGCTGGGGATGTGGCACAATGGTTAAGCACCTCTGGGTTCAATCCTTGGTACCAAAAAAAAAAAAAAAAAAGGTTATTACAGCACCTTCCCATAGGGTTGTTGTAAGGATTTTAAAGCATTAACCACGTAATGCAACTAAAATCTGGCATATAGTCAACATTCAACAAATGTTAGTTACCATGCTTGTCATTACTGTAAGACACTTGTATTTTTTTCAAGATGAAGAACTGTTGTGCAGGGGCACCCAGATGGAGCTGCATTTTAGATCTCAGCCTCCTTCCTTCCCACTGGACCAGAGCTGAGCTTTGCTGACTTCCACACTTCCACTGCCCTTCCCAGCCCAGGCAGACCCCTGATGGGCCAGCTTCATGGTTACCCAACCTGTGCAGCCACACAGGGCCCCACTCTTGATTCAATGCTCAGCTGTTGCTATTTTGAAATTCTTAGTAACTTTTAAATAATGGCCCCATATTTACATTTGCATTGGGCCCCTGCAGGTAGGTGATTTTTCTTATTCTCTGAAAATTTGTGATTGCTTTCTAGTTGACCAGTTCCTCAAACAGTTTTCTATAGAGTTTTTCCCTCTTTATTGCTCTATTGAGGATTTACGTGTTAATATTTTATCTTCAAAATGCTTGGGTTTTTATATTATTTTATTAACTTTTTATCTTTCAAATTGTTTAGCTTTTGGTTCTGTGTGTTTATTATGTTTCTTCTTTAATGTTATGGCTTCTTTAAAAAAGTTCTGGTTTAATGATCTTGCATTTTGTTCTTACAACCTTCTTAGCCCTTTAAATTGCATTTCTCATAAAGTTTAATTGCATTACCTTTATAATATCTACTTCCATCTGACAGATACTGCCTTGAGAGGGCTGTTTCTCAGCCTTTGTCTAATGTATTTCACCCACTGATCAAAATACAGCAGCCTAATAATACCACTACTAAGTCAGAAAATGCTTTTAACATTTGGTGGAGACCCTTTCAGGTTATATAATATCTGTCTATTAATCTGCCTATCTATATAAAACTACATATGTGTCTCTCTATTAACCTGTTTTTCTGATATAGTTAATTCATCTTTCTAAAACAATGTACATTTTTTTTCTACAAAAATCACTTCTTAGTGTCTATGTCTTCCATTTCATAAACATGTCATAGTTTATTCAACCAGTCTGCACTTTGGGGATTTTGAAGTATTGCTTACTGTTGTTCATTATTATAAATCATGGTATACAGAATATTCTTATGGCTAAGCATTAGTTCACATCTATGATTTACTCTTAGGATAAATTCAGGAAGGGGAAATTGCTGGATCAAAGAGTGTAAACTGTTTAAGAATTTTTCATCAAATTTTTGACCATGAAATATATCCTCATGCTATAAATTCAAAACATACAAAAGGGATACACAGAGAGGTCTCTCTCTGCCTCCCCCCCCCACAATTCTCCAGTCATTCATTTCCCCTCCCCAGTCATTAGGAACATCTTTAAAGTTATTGACATAGGTTGGGCACGGTGGTGCACACCTGTAATCCCAGCAGCTCAGGAGGTTGAGGCAGGAGTTCAAAGCCAGCCTCAGGAATTTAGCACAGTTCTGTCTCAAAATAAAATTGAAAACTTTATGGGGATGTGGCTCAGTGGTTAATGCCTCTGCATTCAATACTGGATACCAAAAAAAATGTATTTCATATTCATTGTAACACATCCAAATATCAAAGGAGAATATAGAATAAAAAGTAAAAGTCCTTTCCCTACCACTCAACCTCAATCCTGCTGCTTCCCCAAGGGTGTCCTTCACTAAACTTTGAATCTTTACTTCCTTCCAGGCCATTTTTTCACTTGCAAACACACACACACACACACACACACACACACACACATCTCACACTTGCTCCTAATTCATTTGATCATTCCCCTATTAATGGATATTTTCTTGATTTGAAGATGGTTTGAGTATGCCACCAAGGATTCAGGTGTTAAAATTTGATCCCCTTTTGTGAGCTATTAGGAAGGTGAAAACTTAATCTGACTGTGATATTTAGAGGTGGGTTTTTGAGAGATTGTTAGAATTACATAGGTCATCAGGTTGGAGCCTCATGATTGAATCCTGGTGGCTTTATAAGAAGAGGGAAAGGGACCAGAAGACACACATGGACATGCACATCTCTATCTCTCACCATGTGATACCCTGCACAGCCTTGGGACTCTGTCAGCAAGACGATCATCAGGTGTGGGCCCTTTAGACCAGAACCATGGGCCAAAATAAGCTTCTTTTCTTTGTAAGTCAACCAGCGTTAAATTTGGTTATAGTAACATAAACCAGACTAATATAGATGTTTATAATTATGCTCTACTTTTCACTTATAGAAACTTTGCTATAGTAAACCTATACATAAACCAAGTCTCTTCTGTAGGGTGACTAATAATGCTCTCTACCAATTAACACTCCATCACAGTGTATTGAATTGGTTATTTCCCATACCTTTACCCAAATTGGGCATCATCTGTCTTTGACATTTGACAATTTAATTAAAGATTATATCTTGCTATTGATTTAACTTATGTCTCCTGATTATTACTGAAATTGAGTATCTTTTTTTCTTTAAATATATATATATTTTTAGTGTAGGTGGACACAATACCTTTATTTTATTTCTTTATATATTTATTTTTTGGTACCAGGAATTGAACTCAGGGGCACTCAACCACTGAGCCACATCCCCAGCCCTATTTTGCATTTTATTTAGATACAGGGTTTTACTTAGTTGCTTACGGCCTTGCCGTTGCTGATGCTGGCTTTGAACTCAGGATCCTCTGTCTCAGCCTCCCTAGCCACTGGGATTACAGGCATGCACCACCACCACACCCAGCGCCTTTATTTGATTTTTATGTGGTGCTGATGATCGAACCCAGTGCCTCACACAAACCAGGCGAGCACTCTACCACTGAGCCCCAGCCCCAGCCCTGAAGTTGAGTATCTTTCATATGATTTTCTATTTACTTATGACTTCTATTTACTTATGACTTGTCTTTTTTATACTCTTGGGCCAGTTTTTATTCAGTTATCTTTTTCTTATTAATTTGTAGTATCTCCTTATGTGCTATAAATCAAACCTCTTGCCTATCATATAAATAGTAAATATTTTTCTCAGTCGGAGCCTTTTAGCTTTATTTAAGACATTTTTTGGCCCACATAAATTTCTCATTTTACAGAGTAAAATCTCATCCATTTGTACAATTCCTTCTGGTCTTTTTATAGTTATGTTCAAGTCTTTGCTCAATCTGGAATTTATTCTGACATGTTGTAAGGTAAGTACTCAACTTTATTTTTATCCTTCTTTAACTTTTTAAATCCATTTCTAGGTGGGTTGAAATCATTTTTGTATCATCTAGGTGAAAATAGCAAGATGAAAATTCCTTAGGAAAGGATTATTGGAAATCTTATGGGGGCCTACTGGTAATCTCTCTGTGACATTCAAATTTCTCTTTGACAATGTTCCACATTCAAATTATTTTTGGCCATACACTAAACTGTGGGTGTCAGCTGGTTGATACCTATGAAGACATTTTCTAAAAGTTCTGATCTGGTTTCAGGGAAAATGGAGGCCAAAGGAAGAGAAATCAAGGAAGGTAATAGATGGGTTTGGGGGAACTTCTGGGGGTTGAAATTGTCAACACTGGGTAGGAAAGAGAGGGCCCAGAATAAAATAAATCTGAAAAGAATGAAGACATTGTTTTTGACTGCATAGTGGAAATGTTTTCCCTATTTAAAAAGAACAAACAAATTTGAATTTTGAAAGGAGAATTTACAGATGGAATACCTCTAATTAAATCACCCAATTCTGCCCACCTCCTTCCTCTACAGTGGTAGGAACCCTGCTGAGCAGGGCCATCAACAGGTAGGCACTCAGGAAGTTTGTGGCCATTGATAAAATATTGAAATACTAACATGCTACTTGGCAAATGGAAAATAGTAACTGCAATAAATAATCAAATTAATTATCAGTAGAAGTTATAAGTCCATTAGGATACCGTCACGACCACTGATGAATGAGCTTCCCAAAATAGCAACTCTTGAGAAACAGCTACACTCTCTGTCTCTTCGCCCACAAATCGGCAGACAGCACGACAGCATTGCTCATTCTTTATGAGGAACTCTGGGCTTCAGCGGAATCGTCAGTTTATCTTTATCCTAAATTACTCATTTGTTAGTGCTTCCAAAGAATGTAGCCTTTACTTAGGTTTTCTTGTTTGCGCATTGTAATACTTTCAGCAGGTGTGCAACGTTTGGTTTTCTTGAATGATCCAGCATGTCCAAAAACATTTAAAAGATGGACACCCAGGATGAAGATGCATCTCTTATTGCAACTGCCACTACCTCTGGTTAACTGAAATGGCCTCAGTTTTGGTTTGCCTTCCTCCACGCTTGTTCCTATACAGAAACCAGAATGATCTTTCAAAAGCAAAAACTATTCTTTCAGGCCACCTTCCTACTTCCCCTCTGGCCCCATTTTATAGATCTCGTCCCATCATTCACTTTCCTCTGCTACAGGAGTACTCAAGAGAAACGGAACCAATGGGGTGTGTATTTACACACAGAGAGAAAGCTCTATTCTAGGGAATTGGCTCATGTGATTTGGAGGCAGGCAAGTCTGAAATTTGCAGGGCAGGCTGGCAGGCTGGAAAAAGCTGATTTTGCAGTCTTGAGTGGGAAGTCTGGAAACTTGAGTAGAAGTTCTATGTTGCAGGCTGGAGACAGATTTACCTTCGTTGCCTGGGGGACTTGTCTATGCTCTCAGGACCTTCAACTGATGGAATGAGACCTACCCATATTACGGAGGGTAATCTGCTTTACTCAATATCTACTGATTTAAATGTTGATTAAATCCAAAAAAGTACTTTTATAGTAACAGCTAGTGTTTGAATGAACAACCAAGCACCATATTCTAGCCATGTTGACCCATAAAATTAATGTCGCACAGCCTCTTTGCCACCTTTGGTGGGACTAAGTGCTATCTCAGGGCCTTTATGCTTACTTTTTCTCTCTGCCCAAAGGTCCTGCTCCACATATTCTTGTGGTTCCAAGGTAGCTAGCTGCCCAGCTGGCTCCCTCACCTCCTTTCAATTTTACTGGATGCAGCCCTCTCTGATAGCCCTGTTGCAAGCCTCCTCCAGCTCAGCACTCCCAGCCCCTTCTGCTGGCCTTCTGTGTAGTGGTCTCAAGTGTGGTGAGCCTCAAAGGTGCATTTTCTACTCTGTTACATTCTAGACACAAACAATTTTGTCCTGGATTATAAGCTCCTTAATAGTTTGGACCTTATTTAACTTGCATACTGGGCCACTGATTAAACTGTTATCCTCTGCTCCAAACCCTCCCTTCTATAATCTGCTTTGTGAGACTAGGGTCGGGGCTCTGAAAACTACATTTCTGCTCTACTAGCTAGCTCCCTGTTGGGCTCTGTCCATAGGGGACACTACAGGGTGTTCTAAGGGAACCCAGGGAATTGGTTTCATCACATATGGTAAGACATGAAGAAATTATATCACGAAGGAAGAAGCATCTCACAGCCCCCTAGAGCAGGAGTCATGCTGCCTTGTGGCATGGGAGGGGGCACACAGAAAAGCACCAGGGTCAATTAGAAGGCAGAGGGAGCAAGAGGCATGTGTGGGCCAGAGTGTTTTTACTGTAGTTTTCACTGGAAGGAACAGGAAAGGCAGGGTAAGCAGCCATGGGATCAGGTAGTTGGGGACAATTTCAGCAGACCTGGGGGATAGGAGTTGTCCATTTTGTGGTCCTGGTGATTAAGTCAGATGGATAGGGGCCCAGCTCCAGAGCCTGATAGAGTTGGCTGTTGGGGTTCTAGACTCCAGTTTGCTTGGTTTGCAAATGAAAGGCCAGCTCTAGGGGGAGCTGTTTGCTATCTTTAGGAATTTGCTAATCCTGGAAGGGACAGGCCCTCTACTGTCTGTAAGGGCCCAAGATGTCAAAGTATCAAATAAAATAAAATTAAGACATGATTAATGCACAGGGAGAAAACATGAAAGGATGGAGGTGGGAGAAGAGACTCACTTCCTCTGTTGGTTCCCTGTGAACTTCCTGCGGGCTCTCTGATGGTTTACATTTTATGAGCATCACTCTCAAAGGGCTCTATTCCACTCCCTAGCAACAGCAGTGTCTTCCTGTAGCAGAGACTAAGACTAGTTTACAATTTCCCACCACATGCAGAGCCAACCCCACTGTGATCTTCTCAGAGACACCAGCATCAGCCCTCCAGTATCCCATCCCCAAGAGTCTGAGTCTCAGACCCGTGGGACCCTCTTCCAGATTCAGAGATAACAACTTCATCCAAGCAGTGACCCAATCTCCGAGGTCTGAGTTTTAGCTCAGCAGAGTTTCCTTCTAAACTTACAAATTTTAATAATTCAAACTCTCTTATTCCCTCAGCCTAGGGGTGGCAGCTCCTTCCTAAAATTCCCACCCATATGTCATGCTGGTGTTTTTTACTGCCCTTTTAGCTACCATGTTAACAACTTCATACATAGCTAGCAATTACTTATATTCAATTCTCTTTCTTTAAATTATTAGTGAGGTTCTTTCTCCTGATAGGGCCATGGCTGACTGAGAAATCAGCGCCACGAGTAGTTCCAGGAAACAGATCTTCAAATATAGGACTTTCTTTCTTTTTTCCTTTTCTTTATTGTTTTGCTTTTCTTGAATTTGAATTCAGTGCTGAGTTCCTTGCCCATGTAAAACGGGGTACTAGCAATCCATGGCATATAGCGACATTACAATTAATAAAATCATTACTTACGGTTAATTGAGATGAAGTGTCTATTGCAAGTTCCTTGGGGGACAAAGTAGCTATTCCACTGGTCACATGGACCAGGATGTGAGATGGATTGTTTTGAATGCACTAGACTGCTTATAGAAAGAAAATGATAAGTTCAGCGGAATAGTTGACCAAATTGGAGGAGTAATTAATATAACTTAGAAATGGATGCTATGAATATCCCCCAAAGATGGATACAATGATTACTGAAACAGCATCCTCTTAGTTAGGGAGAGGATTAGGCATTGTTTATCCTCTCATTAAGGAGAATGGTATCTTGTTAGGCAGAAAGATTGTTTTCATTGTCTTATGCAAGTTTAAATACGTGAACAAAGGTGAGAAGCCAAAGTGATGGATTGTTCCTGTTATTACGCTGTTGTCTGTTAGCTCCAATCCACTGTCCTATACTCTGCTGGGTTGGGAACTCTGTGAACCACATATCTTCTTTGCCAAAGTAAGCTCCCTACAAGGCTTTGTCAATGGATGGTAGCAGAGGAAGATTTAACACTGGAGGAGGATTCCCTTGTGAGCATCACCCAGCAACCTGGAAAGCTCCTTCCCATGGAGGTTGCTGAATCCAGTGTGCAGTCTTCCCAGCACCTGCAGGCCAGCCTCAGGGTGCTTCCTCCAGGAACTCCAGCAGCAGCTGTGTAGCACGGCTTCTCAGAGGTCTGCGTTTTGACTCTGCAGGGCCCCTGAGCTAAGCTTGAGTTTTAATAATTTAAGTACCTTCCCTTTGTTCTCCTAGCCCAAGGAGTGGCAGTTGCTTCCTGTGATTTCTGTCTGTAAGATACTTTAATGTCCTTTTCTTGCCTGCATTTTATCACCTACCCAGGCTCAGAGCCTTGTAGTGGGTAAGTCCTTCTGCATATGCTCAAGGCTGAGCAGAAATTTCCTTTATCCTCTCATTTATATGGATGTAGAACCTAGGTCACAGAGCAGTTAAGTAATCTTCCCATGGTTTTACAACTGGTAAGTGATAGAGCTAGACTTTAGTGGGTCTGGTAGATTCATTTTTTTTCTTTCCTCTTCCTATTTTTTTGTTGTTGTTGTTTACTTTGTGCATATATGTTACTGAGAGGTTGAATACAGGGGAACTCTATCATTTAGCTATGTCCCCAGCCCTTTTTTTTTTGAGACAAGGTCTCCCTAAGTTACTGAGACTGACCTCAAACTTGAGATCCTCCTGCCTCGGTCTCTGGAGTCTTTGGAATTACAAACATATGCCACAATAATTTATTTTTCATATGAATTGATTTCTTGATGCCATCCCAGTCTTCAGGTACCCATATGAACCAAGCCTTCCTGGTCAAGCACATTGACTTCAGAATTGGTGCATTTATCCACTTTGGTACACTGCTTCTATGGGTGGTGGGTGGTAAAGATAGATATTGTTAAGAGCATGGACTTTGGTGGCAAATAGATTAGGTTAAAATCACAGATCTGGGGCTGGGTTTTTATAGCTCAGTGGTAGAGTGCTTGCCTGGCATGTATGAGGCACTGTGTTCAATTCTCAGCACCACACTTAAATAAATAAAATAAAGGTCCATCAATAACAACAAATTTTAAAAAATCAGATCTACCATTTGCTACTTAAAATTTACACGAACTAAGCAAGTTTTTTCACTTTTCTAAGTGTTATGGTTTGGATGTGAGGGGTCCCCCAAAAGCTCACAAGTGAAAATACAAGAAGGTTTAGAGAAGAAATGATTGGGTTGTAAGAGTCTTAACCCAATCAGTGAATTAATCCCCTAATAGGGATTAACTGAGTGGTAACTGAAGTGGTGGGGTATGGCTGGAGGAGATGGGAATTAGGGCATGGCTTTGGGATATATATATATATATATATATATATATATATATATATATATATATATTTGTATCTGGCAAGTGGAGAACTCTCTCTCTGCTTCTTGATCACCATGATGTGCGCTGCTTCCCTTTGCCACACACTCCATCATGATGTTCAGCCTCATATTGAGCCCTGAGAAATGGAGCTGGCCTCCTGTGCTCTAAGAGCTCTGAAACTGTGAGCCCTCAAATAAACTTTTCCTCCTCTACAGTTGTTCTGGTCAGATCCTTTAATCACAGCAGAAAAAAAAAAAATTACTAAAACACTAAAAATCCATTTCCTCATCTTTAAATGTGAAAAATAATACACATCTACAAAAGGACTCAGTTGAAGTCATTCTAGATATTTAAAAAAACAAAACAAAACACAAGACTATACCAGCTGGGCATGATGGCATCTGCCTGTAATCCCAGTGGCTTGGGAGGCTGGGGCAGGAGATCACAAGTTTAAAACCAGCCTCAGCTAAAACTTAGTAAGACCCTGTCTCAAAATAAAAAATAAATTAAGGGCAGGTGGGGGGCAGTGCAGCTGGGAATGTGTATGAACGATTAAGTGCCCCTGGGTTCAATTCCCATTACAAAAAAAAAAAAAAAAAAAACTATACCAGCTAGTACAGCGGTACACACATAATTCTAGCCATTCTGGGGCTGAAGCAAGAGGATCATGAGTTTGAGGACAGCCAGGGTGACTATCTCAAAATAAAAATGTTTGAAGGGCTGGAGTTGTGGCTCAGTGGCAGGATGCTTCCCTAGCATGCTGGAGGCTCAATACTCTGTATGGCAAAAATAAAAATAAAAAAAAAATAAAAATGCCCATTTATGATCCATGATTGCCCCCTAGAGGTAAAATTTAAATACTGATTCCATAACTAGGCTAAGCAGAACCCCTGAAAGCCTTTTTCATTGCATGCTATCCAGTCTAAAAGCCCCGCATTTCTGCAAGTCAAATGGCCTGTTAATAGCTGGGATAAATATCTCCAATCTTTTTAAAATGTAACATCAAGCTTCCTCTAGGTAATCAGGAAGGGGCAGCATACTGGGTACTGCAGGCACAGGGGCACCAGAGAATCAATTCAATTTCCATGTGAAAAAGTAATGTATACACACTCACACATACCACAAACAAATAAAACTTAAAGCCCACACAGTTTCACAAATACGTTTCCTACACCTTATAAAGAAACAAGTTATAACCATTTTATGCAAACTACCTCAAATAACCAAGTAAACAGATAAAAAAAAAAAAAACAAGGGCTCAACTTACTTAATTAGGCTAAAACATGTCCAAATAGCTTTATTTTAAACTTTGGGGATTGGGGAGTTTAGAAAGATACATAGCATGCATGTTATACTACATTACACCTCAGCACAGTCTGGATCATTTCCCCATAATCAAATATTTATGGCAAAACATACTAAGGGGGATAAAATAAAAACTGAACAGCATCACATTAGTTCAGACTAGGTTTTGCTGCCAAATGAATTTGCTGAAACTCTACTTCCACCTGCCCACCCACCCACCCCCAAAACACCTGCTGCTAGTTCAGAATTTCTTGAGTTTTGGAATTGCAGATAAGCATTATAGACCAATATAACTGAGCTGAACCAATCTAAGACAGCAGTTGAAGAAATTATAGCCCAAACTCAATTCTGAATATATGGCCAAGAATTCTAAAATAAAATGCTGGTAAATAGAATCTGACAGAGTATAAAAAATTAATACAACCTGCCCATTGGGATGGAAATGGAGCACCATAGTGTGGTTATGCTAAATTTGACAAGACTCCTGAGACACAAATCGATTGCAATCTAGAATTCTAGGCAAGATATGGAAGATTCTGCAGCTGCATCTTCATCTCACTGGAAGGCCTAGCAGTTACTCAAGTCTAAATACATAAATCTGGCTGTCACTCACTCACCAGGCACGCACAGCTGCCATGGGAGAGCCAAGGAATGCAGTGGTCACCTTGACTCAGAAGCCTCTGTTTCCACCAATATTTTCTGTGTAAACACACAGCCTGCACGCCCACTGACAACACCTCCAAATCTACTCTACAAAGGCTGTATACACAGTAGCCCTCATTTATCTTAACTCTCAGTTTCCAAGGAAACAGTATTGTGGAAGATCGAGGTCAGTGTCAGGAAAGCTTGCCATTAGCCCTACCCTGATATTAATTTTCCTTTATTTGCAAAAGGATCATTTAACATTAGGAAATTTGCACTGTGGTTGCCAGTTAAGGAAGAAAATCATATAGTCTCTTCAAAGATGTAGAAAACTCATCCAACAAAACTAAATATGGATTCATAATAAAAACTCTTAGCAAATTAGGAATGGAAGGGAACTTTTTCAATCTGTTAAAGGGTATCTACACCAGACCTAAACTTTACGCTTCAGATGAAATTTCAGAAAAAAGATAAGATTATTCTGTATCAGCACTACAACCTACTTCTCCTGAAGTTCCTAGCCAGTGTAATAAGAGGAATAAATAAAAAGTATAAGGATTTGAAGGAGAGAATACCATCCCTAATTGCAGGTATTACTGTCAATTTAGAAAATTCAAGAAAATTTGGAGTAAAACTATATGAACTTATAAGAGAATTTGAAAAAGATGCTAGATCCAAGATCAACATATAAAAAAGTCAATATATTGGTATATACAGAAATAAGAAACTAGAAGGTATGATAGGCAAAAAAGATAACATTTGCAGTGTCAATAAAGCTTCTAGGAATAAGTTTTGTAAAATTGTGCTAGACCATTGTAGAGGATGATATGAAATATTTCTAAAGATATAAAGAGTATGAAAGGGGGGGCTGGGATTGTGGCTCAGTGACTGAGCGCTTGCCTCGTACATGTGAGGCCCTGGGTTCAATCCTCAGCAACACATTAAAAAAAAAAAGAAAAGAAAAATAAAGAGTATAAAAGAATAAGTAGATCACAGGTAAAGTTTAAATTTAAGTGACTGCCATACTCTTCAAAGTGTTTATACCATTTTACATTCCCATCAGCAAACTATGAGGCCTGTGGTTCCTCTGCAACTTACCAACATTTGATGTGTTTGTTTTTTTATATACCGTTATTTATTTATTTATTTTTATGTGGTGCTGAGGACTGAACCCAGAGCCTCACATGTGCTAGGCAAGCGCTCTACCACTGAGCCACAACCCCAGCCCCTTGATATGTTTTTTTTTAATTGACATTCTAGTGAATGTATGGTGATATCTTACTTTGATTTTAATTTGCATATCCTTTTATATCTTCTTTGGTGATATGTATTCAAACTTTTTTGCTCATTGCTAGATTGAATCTTTTTTTTATTGAGTTGAAGGAGTATTTTATATATTCTGGATATACATCCTTTATCAGTTATTGAGAATAAGCTATTAAAATGCCCAACTATAATTCTTTAGTTATTTCTCCTTTCACATCTGTCAGTTTTTGTTTTGTATATTTTGGGATGTTGTTATTAGGTGCATTTGTGTTTATAGTTGTTACATCTTTCTGATGTCTTAACATTTTATCATTCTGAAATGTTTCTCTTGTCTCTAGTAATATTTCTTATTTTAAAATCTATTTTGTCTGATAATGTAGCTAGTTCAATTCTCTTAGTGTTACTGTTTCCATAGTTTATTATTTTTCTGTCCTTTCCAATCTACTTGTGTCTTTGAATCTGATGTGTCTCTGATTGACAGCATATTAATTAAATTTTGCTATTTTTTAACCCCTTTTTTACTACCAGGATGAATTTCAAGTGTTGCCGATATGTATGTATGTATATATTTTATTTACTTTATATGTGGTGCTGAAGATCAAACTCAGGGCCTCATACATGTTCTGCAAGCACCCTACCACTGAGCCATAACCCCAACCCCTAAATCTTGCTTTTTAAAAATCCAGTCTGACAATCCCTGCTTTTTTAATGAAATTATTCTTATAGCTGGATTTAGTCTGTTATTTTGCTGTTTGTTTTCTATATTTCTCATGTCTTCTTTTTGTTTCTCTGTCCCTCTTTGGCTGACTTATTCTGTGTTAAAAATATTTGTAGTAACCATTTTAATTTACCTGTTGGCTTTTCTAAACTATATTCAGTTATTTGTGCCCTTTACTAAAAAAAATTCACTCAAACTATATTTATATATAGTGTGGTCTTTCTAGGGATGATAATCTCCATCTTATCACAATCTTCTTAATTTCAATAGTATCTTTAAGATGTTTAAATATAGCAAGATTGCTTCAATATAGCTCCCTTTCTTATTACTACATCTATTATATCTATATATGTTATAAAGCCAACAATACAGTATTATAGTTACTGATTTTTGAAATCTTATATCATTTATTTATTTATGGTACCAGGGATTGAATCTAGAGGCACTCAACCCCTGATCCACAACTCCAGCCCTTTTTATTTTGTATTTTTACTTTGAGACAGGATCTCATTAAGTTGCTTAGGGCCCCACTAAATTGCTGAGGCTGTCTTTGAACTTGTGATCCTCCTTCCTCAACCTTCCCAGCTACTGGGATTATAGGCATGCACCACCACACCTGGCACAATCTTATATCCTTTAAAGAAATTAACAGATGCAAAGAGAAAATACATATTTGTATAGCTTTTTAAAAATTTTGCCCCCCACATATAACTTTTATTTTTCTTTATTTTCCCCTGTGATTTGGGTTACCAGATGTTATTTCCTTTCAGTCTGAAGGACTTCCATTTACATTTCATACAGAGCAGGTCTGTTAGTAATGAAGTCTCTCAGGCTTCATTTATCTAGAAATGTTTTTGTTTCACTTTTATTTATGATGAAAACTTTTTCTGGATGCTATTGGCAGCATCAACTGTTTTCCTTTATCATCTTTTATTTTCTTTTAATTAATTAATTTAATAAATTAATTTAATAAATTAATTTAAATTTCTCTTAATTTTTATTTATATATGACAGCAGAACATTTTGATTCATTGTACACAATTGCAGCATAACTTTACATTTCTATGGTTGTACACAATGTAGCGTCACACCATATGTGCAATCATACATGTGCCTAGGGTAATAATGTCCATCTCATTCCACCGTCTTTCCTGCCCCCATGCATCCTCCCTCCCCTCCCTCCCCTTTGCCCAATCAAAGTTCCTCCATTTTCCCCCATGCTTCCCCCCTCCCCATTATGGATCAGCATTCACTTATCAAAGAGAACATTCAGCTTTTGGTTTTGGGGGATTGGCTTACTTCGCTTAGCATGATATTCTCCAACTCCATCCATTTACCTGCAAGTGCCTTAATTTTATTCTCTTTTAATGCTGCACAATATTCCATTGTATATATGTACCACAGTCTATTTATCCATTTATCTTTTGAAGGGCATCTAGGTTGCTTCCACAGTTTAGCAATTGTGAATTGAGCTGCTATGAACATTGATGTGGCTGTGTTACTATTATGCTGATTTTAAGTCCTTTGGGTATAGACTGAGGAGTGAGATAGCTGGGTTAAATGTAGTTCCATTCCAAGTTTTCTAAGGAATCTTTATACTGCATCTTTAATGTTACCTTGTGGCCTTCATTGCTTCTTTTTCTTATTTATTTATTTAATTGATTTTTGGGGGGCACTGGGGATTGAATGCAGAGGTGCTTTACCACTGAGCTACATCCCCAGTGCTTTTTATTTTTTATTTTGAGACAGGGCCTCTCTGAGTTGCTGAGGCTGGACTTTAACTGGTCATCTTCTCGCTTCAGTTTCCCAAGTCTCTGAGATTACAGGCATGTGTCACAGCACCTGTTGGCATCCATTGTTTTTGATGAGAAAAATGGCTCATCAGAACTGTACTTTGTGATTTGCGATAAGTTATTCTTCTTTTGCCACTTTTAACATTTTTTATGTGTCTTTGGCTTTCGGCAGTTTAATGATAATATGATGATAATGTGGGTTTCTTTTTTCTTTCTTTTTTTTTGTTGGTACCAGAAATTGAATTCAGGGGCACTCGACCACTGAGCCACATCCCCAGCCCTATTTTGTACTTTATTTAGGGACAGGGTCTCACTGAGTTGCTTAGCTGTTGCTGAGGCTGACTTTGAGCTCACGATCCTCCTGCCTTAGTCTACTGAGCCACTGGGATTACAGGCATGTGCCACTGCACCTAGCAGATAATGTGGGTTTCTTTACATTGATCTTATTTGGACTTCTTCAAGTTTGTTGGATTGGTAGATAAATGGTTTGAGGGTTTGTTTGTTTGTTTTTGCAAATTTGGGAAGTTTTGGGCCATTGTTTTTTCAAATATTTTTTCTTTACCTTTCTTATCTTTCTGAGGCTCCTGGTACATGTATGTTGGCATGCTTGATGTTATGCCACAGATCTCCGAGTCTTAACACCTTTCATATTTTTTCTATCTGTTCTTCAAATTAGATATTTCTATTCAATATCCTCAAGTTCACCGACTTTTTTCTTTTGCTATCTCAGATCTGTTGTTGAGTGTATCTAGTGAGTTTTTCATTTGTTATTGCACTTTTTTACTCTAGAATTTGAATTTTATTATTTTTATAGTTTCTTGTACTTTCTTGAAATTTCCTATTTGTTGAGTCATTGACATTTTCTTTTAATTCTCTAAACAGTTGTTTTAGAATAGCTGATTTGATGTCTTTGCTAAATACATCTGGACTTACGAAATGACAGTTCTATTGACAGCTTCCTTTTTAATTTTTTTTTGTTTTCCTGAGTATGAGCCACATTTGCTTCTTTACATGTGTCATATATTTTTTGTTGCAGATTGGACATTTAAAAGAATACATTGTAGCAACTCTGGATTCTGGTTCTACTCATCAGGATTACTTCTATTGCTTCTCCGTGGTTTATTTTTTATTTATTTATTTTTTAGTTGTCAGTTGAACTTTATTTTGTTTATTTATATGCGTGCTGAGGATCGAACCCAGTGCCTCACACATGCTAGGTGAGCGCCCTACCATTGAGCTACAACTTCAGCTCCTGCTTCTGGGTTTTTGTTCTTTTTTTGTTTGTTTGGGTTTGTTTTCAATTTTTTTTTAAGTAATTGACTGGATTAAATCTGTAGACTCTATCACTCTAGCAGTTATTCTAATATCATGCTTCTCACTTTTCTCAATTTGTTGTTGTTCCTATTGAGTATTGGGGATTGAACCCAGGGGCCGTCTATCATTGAGTTAAATCTCCAGCCTAATTTAATTCAATTTGAGACAGCCTCAATAAATTGACCAGGTTGGCCTTGAACTTACTATCATTCCACTCTGCCTCCCAAGTCTCTGGGATTACAGACAGTGCCACAGTGCCAAGTTCAGTTGTTATTTTTTAAAATTCTTATTTTTTTTATTATTTATCTTGGTTCCTAGGGGACATCCTTGTGTCTGAATATTTTGATGGTAAACCAATGATTAGTCAGAGGTTTTGTCCACATACTTAGTGCCAGTAAAGTTTCCACTCTTTGCTTGTGAATCTATGTGTTGAGGAGTGCATTCAAAGTTCATGCACTTTTCAAGTCTTCCCCAGATTCTCCTTTTCCAATAGTCCTTCCTGGTACTTCTTGCCTGTGTGCAGTCCTTATCTGCCAGGAATGTGTTCAGAGCTTGAGCCCTCTTGGGTTTGCCTGCCTGCGTGTGATGCAGACTTCCAGTCAGCCAGGGACCTATGGAGAGCTCATTCAATCCCTCCATAGCTTTCTTATTTTCAGGATCTCTCTGTTACATTTCTGGCTTGACTGCCAAGTTGGACTGCAACCTCATGTTAACAGAGCTATGGGCTTTCCCAGTTCAATTCACTGAGTTTGATGTTTTTACTAACAACAACTTTGGCATATATATTTTTTATTGTTGTTTGTTTGTTTTTCTCTCCTCTCTAAGTCAAGTCAGCCTTTTTCAGCAGCAGCAGCAACACTGCCCTGCTGTGCCACTGATGCTGGGGAAGGAGAGGAGAGATGAGAGCAGTTCCAGGCAAGAATGCCATGGATCCCCATTCTATTAACCTGAGTTCAGAAGTTTTTCATGAACAAACACGTCTCAATTTGTCATGTGCATTTAATCAATTTCCAGACCCTGAAACTGTTTCTTGACAATTCTTCCCAGTTTTATAGTTTATTTTGTGAAAGAAGTAGTGAATTCTTTATTCCATCACCACCAGAAGTCCTGCCCAATAGACAATTTTTTTTGTGTGTGTGTTTATGTGGTGCTGAGAATTGAACCCAAGAGAAAACTACAATGGTTTAACTTTCACCTTAAAACATTGGACTTTTTTTTCTTTTTCAGGAGGAATACTATGTGGCTAATGATATTTGGAGTTGCCTAAGCATAATGAAATAAAAAATGACTGACTTTTTGATTCTTTTATCATTGTTTCAAAATTCTTTACAGACACCCCCTTAGTGTTAGCATCCAGAGTGGAATGTCCTGCTCTGCATACATTCTGCATCCAGCAGAATGTCCTGCTTTTCATATGTTACAACTTTCCTTGGAAAAGTGGTTCTCAAGAGGTAGTCTCCAAACCAGCAGCTTCCATATCACCTGGGAACTTGATAGATGTGAACATTCTTTTTTTTAAAAATTACCTTTATTTATTTATTTTTATGTGGTGCTGAGGATTGAACCCAGGGCCTTGCTCGTGCTAGACAAATGCTCTACCGCTGAGCCACAACTCCAGCCCTAGATATGAACATTCTTGGCTCTGCCTAAGAAGTACTAAATCAGCCACTTTGACAATATAGCCAGCAATCTTTGAACAAGCCTCTGGATGATTCTGATGCAGGCTCAGGTTTTAGGACTGCTGTCTTAAGATATGGAACCTGACATACCTAAGGGAGTAGAGCCTAGGACATGGCTGAATCCAGTGTTTTGAGAGGACAGCAGGAAAAGTGGCCACCAGCTCTAGCTTCTGGCAGACTTGGACTTCTCTCCCTCCTGCTGTTAGGGGAGAAAATTGTCTTTATCTGGCAGATAGAATGTTTTAATTTCTAGTCCCTCAAACAATCTCGGTGGTACAAACACTGACTTAGTTAAGAATCAAAGAAAGATTCCTGGAGACTCTGGTTGCCAAGAGTAATGGACTTTAATTTGGTTTGTTCTTTCATTTGTGGATCCTTCTGATGTGGCTCTTGGCACCTGGGCCACCACACTCACACTTGCTGCTCCTCCTTGGGCTGTTGCTCCATGTAAATACACCTCCAATCTTTCAGCCCACAGCCTGTGATTCAGCTTCTGCAGGGGAGGCCCAGACACCCAATGTGCTAAGAATAGAATTTTCCATTTCAACTTTATTTGAAAGAAGCTTTTCTCTGCTTCATTCATCAGATATTAAAACTCTACTAAATGCCAAGGAATTATGCAGTGGACTGAGATGACAATGATAAACAAACTGACATGGTCTCTGCTCTCAAAATGTTCTTTCTCTGGTAGGAGAGAAAGGGATGTAGAAAATAAACACACATGCAAATTGTGCCAAGTGTGATTGTGATATCTAACTGTTCCCTTTATAAATACAGGAGAGAAAATGATGTTTCACCTACCTAAAGCTCTCTGAAGATGGAAATTTGCGAAATTCAATGCCATGTGAAAAGATGAATCCTTTCCATAGTCTTCTGGGACCTGCTCCTAGGCTTAAGCTCGTGGTTGACGTCATGTATTAATGTCTCCAGAGTACTTAATGAGAGGGGTGGTATGGTATATAATAATTTCTACTGTTCTGATTATTATATCCTCTGGCCCAGTCACTTCTGGGAATCCTTCTAAATGTGTCTTTAGGAAAAACAAAAAAAGTGTTCTGGTAAATAAAGTTATTGTAGTTTTGCTTATTCCATAAACAAAATGAATTATTATTTTGCTCGTGAAAGTAAATTGCTTGACCTTGCTGGGTGTAATGGGTTAAAAGAGGTGATAATCTCTACCTCAAAAAGCTTCTAAGGTGCTGGGCATGGTGGTGTGTGCCTGTAGTTTCAGCTACTCTGGAGGCTAAGGCAGAAGGATTGCTTGAGCCCAGGAGTCTGGGGCCAGCCTGAAAAAAAAAAAAAAAAGATATATATATATATATAGATGTACACACACACACACACACATAAACATATATACATTAAAAAAACAATTTTTTTAGCTGTTGATGAACCTTTATTTTATTTATTTATATGTGGTGCTGAGAATCAAACCCAGTGCCTCACTCATGCTAGACAAGGGCTCTACCACTGAGCTACAACCCCAGCCCAGTATACATATACTTTTTAACATCACTGCTGCTCTCCCACCATGGACTGAATTTAGTCAATAACTGTTGCCTTTTGTCCCCTCCCGCTGGCATTCTGAATGGTACCATTCACATGTCAAATGGTTGGACTACCCTAAACTCGACCACTGTTCAGCATCTCCCCTCTGGTTCCCTGCCACCCCAGCCTGGGGTCTACATGCAGGGGCAAGAGCCCCTGACCACTTCCATGTAGACTTCAGGGCTGACCCTTGTGGTGTGAGTTTCCCATATGCTTGCAGAAGAGGAACCAGGATCTGTGGACATCAGTATCCCCTCTTCACTGGGATTTTATTTGGTTTTTTCTTAACTGTACTACTCACAGAGGAATATGTGTTCCCATTCATCCAAATAAAGCATTCAAACCTGCATGAAAAGATCAAAGGAATGCTGCTGGAGATTGTTAACTCCAAGCTGTTGCAATACTGGAGTCCCCTGGAGTGGAGAGATTCCAAAGTGAGCTGCTTCTCAGATACTGTGGCTTCAGGTCTTAGTTCAGAAGGTGGGGAAGGAGACCCCGGATATTCAGGTGCAGCAGAGAGAAAGGTTATCTTTGTGCCTTACCTGTCATGTGGAGTTAGTAAGGAGAAACAAGAGGACATATTATGAATTATAATGGATAAAAACCAATTTCCCATTGTATTTTTTTTCTAATGCCAATCATTTCTACAATTCTCTGACACTGACTGGGTGTCCAACAATTCAGTTCAACTCAATTTTGAGCTAAAGCAGAACCCACAAATTTAGGGCTCAGTCTCATAAGACTGCTCTCACTTCAGATACCAGCCACAATGGGGTCCACATGTGTAGTTGTCTGCTCAGAGTTCCCATGCTCTCCAAGCATGGCCAGCATGCCATCCTCCAAGTACATTGATGTATTCACCAACCTGGAAACTCCCCAAGCCCCATTGGGTTTTTATATGGGGTTTCATTACCTAGGCATAATTAATTAAGTCATTGGCCACTGGTGATAGAACTAAATTTTCAACCCATCTCTCCTCCCCAGGAGTCAGAGGATGGAGCTGAAACTTCCAACTCTCTAATCATGATATTGATTCCTCTGGTGACAAGCCCCCATTTGAAGGTATCTAGAGACCCTACCATGAGTCATCTTAGCATAAATTCAGGTGTGGTCAAAATGGGCTCACTATGAAAAAAAAAAAAAAACCCTCTCATATCACTCAGGAAATTCCAAGGGTTTTAGGAACTCTGTGCTGGAAACTGGGGACAAAGACAAATATATATATATTTTATTATAATACACTCACATGAAGAATACCCGAATAAATTCTCCTTCTTGGTCTGGAATTGTATTAGGCACACACAGAGTTATCTTGATCAGATTTCCAAGCCTCATTCCTGTGAACATCATCTTCCTGATATGAGTTTGGTTTAGAAGACTGTGCACAGTTACTACTTAACTCTGGAAATACAGCAAATACAACAGATACAGACCTTGGTGTCAAAGTCCTCCATCTAGTGGGAGAGAGACACATGCTTGACTATAGTCACAGGGTGAATTCCAATTGATTTCTGAACTTGGGGGCCATGAACCCTGTCTATATGAACAAAGGAAGGTGAGCACATGGTAAGAAGGTGAAGATGTAGTGTGGAGGTTGGGGTGGGCACAGTCCCCTTGTCAAGAGCCTAGTTATAAGCAGCAACAATTTAATCAGGGAGATCTAGAGAGGTCAGCTTTATTTTTAAGCAAGATCACCCTGTAAATAAGCTGGAGGAGCTAATGGAGGAAGAGAGCCACAACCAACTCTTTCCTAGACCACTTCTGGTCTTCAGGATTTCACTCTATCCATTCCAGATGTCGTGGTCAGAGCACTATTCTAAAACATAAATGTGAGCGTGTAATTTCCTGTTATAATTTCAGTAGCTTCTCAGAGCCCCAGATCTTCCACAAGGCTTGCAGAATCTTGCACAGTGTGGCCCACTGCCCACCTTTCCTTGCCTGATTTAACATACACCACCCCCCAACCCCCCAACCCCCATGCTCTGGCCTTTCAGTTCCTTGAGAATACAAAAGTTGTTTCCTCTCCTGGATATTTTTCACCTGATTCCTTCACTCAGACTCCTTTTCCTTCAGGTTTCAGCTTAAATATCATTTCATGAAGGACTTAAGCCCCTGCCCCATCTAAACCATCTAAAATAAATGTCCCCACTTTTTTTTTTTTTTACCATTTATGTAAATCTGTGGTTTATGTATTAGATTTAGTTCAAGAGTCAACAAACTTTTTTCCTAAAGAGCCAGATAGTAAACATTGTCTGCTTTTCTAGCTATAGCTCTCCTGCCCTTGTAGCTTGAAAGCAGTCACAGATAATAATATTGAAAGGAATGAGTGGGGCTGTGTTCCAATAAAACTTTATGTGTGGACACTTAAATTTTAATAGAATTTAAACTATATAATATGTGAATAAAATACATGAAATTTTCACGTGTCACAAAATATTCTTGTTTTGATTTTCCCCTCAACTATTTCAAAATGTAAAAAACATTATTAGCTCCTGGGTTTTCCAAAACGGGGTGGCGGGATGGTCCACGGACCATACTTATTTGTAGTCCTTTGCGGATAATATCCCACCTGATTTTTTTCCCACAACAGCGACGCACTTGGAGCACCAGTAACCGGTCAGCTCATCCACTACGGTGCGCCCAACGTAACGCCGGAGGGAACTAGGAGGCCGACGCCGCCGGACCAGCACTCGTGTGGGCGGGGTCTGCAAGAGCCTTGCAGCGAGGTAGGGCGGGCCGAGACGGGGCGGGGCCAGAGGGGGCGGGCCGAGCGTCTATTTCCGGCGGAAAAGAGCTGGAGCAAGATGGCCGCTACCAAACGCGTGCTGTACGTGGGTGAGCAGGCGCGGGCGCTAGGCGGAGCTTGGGCTAACCAGCCTCGAGTGGGTCCCAGAGTGGGGAGGGACACGTCTCCAGATGGGGAAAGCGGGAGTAGCTGTCGGGCGGGATCTGTGGCGGTATTGCTTTGCCTTGGGCCGTGAGCCCAAGATGTATCACTCCGGCTTCCTTCCTGGTGTGCTAAACTCCTCCAAGAGTCCGGGATAGCAGAAGAGAAATACGGTCTTTCAAATCCTCGCGCGTGTCAATTTTGCATTCACTGCAGAGATGGCTCAACCTCAATCACAAAGGAGTTCCCAGACTAACCAGAAAAAAAAAAAAGTGGGAATAACCTCAGTACCATAGATTAGCGCTGTGGTGGGGATGGGCAGTAATGACAGGGCCTCGGCTGCGTGAAGAAATGATCCATTCATCTGGGGGGAGAGGAGGGCATACTTTCCGCATGCGATGACTCCGGAGCTGATGAGCAGGAGTTAGCTGAGTAGCCAAAGTAGAGGCAAAGTTACTTATTACAAGGGAGGTGCAAAAATTGAAGCTCAAAGATGTTAAATAACCCGACCCTTGGAGGCAAGTGGGTTATTTGTCGGGACCCAGGGAATTGGAAAGCAGAGTTATTCAGCTAACTTCTGCTCATCAACTCCGGAGTTACTGCATCCGGAAAGTTTGCCCTCACCTCTCCAGAAACAAGCTGGAGAGGTGGACAGGTTATGAAGAACCTTGTATAAACTGCTAAGAAGTTTGCACTTTAATCTGAGGATGGTGGGAGACCTTTGAAGGACTTTAAGCAGAGAAGTGATGGGCTCAAATTTTCACTTTCCCAAGATCTTTCAAGTTGGCATGGTGGAGTTGATAGAAGATATAGAGGCAGGGAAATCAGTTATGAGGCTTTTGCAGGAATCCTGGCGTTAGATGAGGGTCTAAAAGAAGGATGAAGAGAAGAATGTACTTTATTAGTGTGGGTGGGCAGTAGATGAGAGAGGGGTGTTTGTCTAACCAAACAACTGGATGGAAAGACTCCTGCCCTTGCCTAACATGCTAATTTGCCCCACAGTCTTCTGCAAGATATTGAGGACAGCAGCTCAAAAAGCCCTTGGTTTATTTGCAGGTGGACTGGCAGAGGAGGTGGACGACAAAGTTCTTCATGCTGCTTTTATTCCTTTTGGAGACATCACAGATATTCAGATTCCTCTGGATTATGAAACAGGTGAGTCCTTTTGGTTTCTTTTATGTTCAGAATCCTATTGGAAAAAGAACTTTAAAAAAATGTGAAGTCACATCACAACTCTAAATATGTGTTTTCAGGCCAGAAGTGTGACTCCCCGGTGGAGTACTTGTAGGTTGTCAATATGTTGCAGTCTCCATCTGTTGGTTTTGAGATAATACAAATTTTTCAGTAGACCAATAGGAATGAACTACATTGATATCTGAGTGTTGTTTCAAATTACCTGCCAGGTTCCTCATCACACCTGCTCCCTTCTTGGCAGCTGTGCTATTAAATGAAACAGCAGGAAAACCTGGCCGTCAAACGGGACTCTAGCTTCTCTATACCTGGATGGGTTTTCCTTTAATTGGTATACAGTTACTGTTCAGTTTTCTAATGTATCTTGGTTGTAATTATTTTTTTTCCTCTTGTGTTGTTGAGAATCAAGCCCGGGCCCTTATTCAAGCTAGGAAAGCACCCTACCACAGAGCTACATCCCCACCCCGCCTCCTTTTTTTTCCCCCACCGTGTGCGGATCAAATGTAGGGTCTTATGCATGTTAGGCAAAGGCTCTCCTGCTGTGTTTATCTCTCAGCCTTGTTGTAATTTTTAGGCCTAGCTCTATCATTAATCTTGCATCTGATTGTTAGCAAGGATTTACACTCTCTGAGCCTTCCTTTGCAAATACTATAAGGTTATATTGATTTTCTGAAGGCCCTCTGGTCTCTGAGTTCTATAATTAATACTGTTTTATTATAGATCAGCATTTGCCTGAGGATAAAGACTCAACATCCTTATCAGATTTTAGGATTCATGCTTTTGGAAGGAATAGTTTATTCCCAAATTGTATATTTGGGTGCACAGTTAATAGTTTAACTGACCATTTTTCTAGTTGCCTTGCACACAAAGGTTGAAGTTTTTAAGTTTAGCTTTGGTAGAAGAATTGAATGCTCATTTTAGCTTTTCCTCTAAAAATTTATTATTGCTTAAAATGTTGTTTAAGAGGAATTAAAGAATAAGATTTCTTCTTTCTAAATAATGATTGGGTAGAATTTCCAGTGTCTGGAGATGGCATATAACTGACTTCATTTTCATTATGACCATTCTGTTTCTTCCCTTTGTGCATGGTACTTGTTTTTTCCCCCTTTTTGCAGAAAAGCATCGAGGATTTGCTTTTGTTGAATTTGAATTGGCAGAGGTAAGAACATTCTGTGTTACCTTTGTTTTGTCTTTGGTTTGTGTTATTGTAACTAATAACAAAGGAAGCTGTTCTCCGTAGGATTAGGTTTCTGGGCTTTACACTGATACTTCCAGGGGACTAGAAGTACTGTTTGAAAGAAAGCTTCTCTCACTTAACCCATTTTGTCACATTGTCCCAGATGTGGAACACCTGTAAAAGCTTAAATATAGTATATAATATAATTATATAATAATGTAATTGTATTATAATATTAATGGGCTTAATAATTTATAAACCCTAGGTTAAAATTTCCAGAATATTTTAATGTACTGTTGAACTAGTCACATAATTAAAAATGTGGGACTTGGTGGGTTAATCAGAGTGTAGACTGTGAATACATCTCAGAGCTTCTGCCAGGCCGAGTCCCTCTTGCTCTGCAGATCTCTTCTACAGCTCTGTTCATTGAGCATTCTTGCCTGGCAGTGCTGGTGATTATTTCTTATGCTTTCAACTGTTTTTCATATTGTGGCTTCTCTAGCTCAAAAGGTGAATTCAGCTCAAAAGTCAGCCAAGAAGTGCTTTTTATTAGATACAGTTTAGATAAGAAGGGTAGACATGACTTTTTCCTGTGTGTTTTTTTTTTTTTTTTTTTTTTTTTTGATACTGAGAATGTGTTTAGACTCACAGCAAGCATTTAGGTGCAAGCCTAAACTTATACTTTGTCTCTTCTTGGCAGGATGCTGCAGCAGCTATTGACAACATGGTAAGACTGAAAATTCTCATTCTAACTTAACGATGCTTTTTGGTGGTATAAAGAGTCCTTGTTCACATATTGGTTTTTTAAACCTCAAGGTTGTGTGGGGAGGTAAAAATGGTCATCATGTGAAAATATTCACTGTGAATTGATCACTTGCAAAAATTAGTCCTTATTCAGATATCTTTCACCATTTACAATAATATAAGTTGATCTGTCTCTCACCAACTCCCTCATGCCTGGGATAATAATTGCAAATACAATGCAAATTGATTGCATAGTGAAACTGCATATTTTGTAAAAGAAGATTTCTTGAAGTGTCAGATCAGTTAACGACTGAGAAGAGAAATTCAGTCAGAATAATGACAGGGTATGCTATTGATTTAAATGATTTGAGTATCCTAGAAAAGTTCTTGGAAATGATGATGCTTTTCGGTATTTGTGCCCTCCTTGAAATCTTTATACGTAATTTTCATGTCAACTAGTAAGTGCAAAGGTATTATATACTGTTGATAGAATTTTGTTGGAAAAAAATACTTCATACTAGTCAGCTCCTGTTACATGTTTGTACTACAAGTCAGTGCATACTTAAGCCTGCATATTAACTGTTAGAAAGATATTTTTATTATTTCTACTTTCATCACAAAGACCAGTCAAAAGATTTTTTTTTTACTTTTTACCATAAAATTTTCACTACTACCTTAAGTAAATTTACATTAAGTGATCTGTTCCAGAGCCAGATATTTTGGGATAATGAAGTTCTTTATTTCCTGTTCTCTCTTACCCATTCACTAAACATATTTCTTAACTGTCAGAGAGAGATGATCCTCACCATTTCAAAGCTGATGTTGGCTTTTGAAGTTGAATTCAGGTTCCAGGAAACTGCATTTATTCTTGTAATTTCAGAGTCCCTTGAACCCAGAATTACTTTTGGCAATACAGGCCTTTGTTTGCTGGTATTCAAAGAAAGGAGGTGTGTGACAGCTCAGGATGAAACTCCCTGCCACTTCCTCCCATGATGACTGCTTTGTTAGATGACACAGCTTACTACTAGAAAGGGACCAGAACCATGAGCATGTGTCAGAAATAAAATAGGAAGCTGTTTGGCTCTCCTTTAATGTGACAGAATTTAAATAGCTGGATTTTCAATCTTTTCAGAATGAATCTGAGCTCTTTGGGCGGACAATTCGTGTCAATTTGGCAAAACCAATGAGAATTAAGGAGGGCTCTTCCAGACCAGGTGAGTGGGAACAACTCACAGGTTCCTTGTTATGATCTTCAGTTTGGCCTTAGTTCCATTTTTATCCTATTTACTTGGAAATAGGTGCTAAATACTGCTTCTTGACAGATAGGAGTAAAGGATGGTTCATGTTGGCGAGAGACAGGTACCACCTTTTTGGGGAAACAGTTTGAGCTTCACAGCAAAGCCAAAGTAATTGCTTCTGGCCTCTTAACCTTCTCAGTTTTCTCTGTACTCCATTCCTAGGATGCTCCATCAAGGACTAGAACCAGCAAAGGCATATCTTTGCCTGTATCATAGCTTTTTTTTTTTTTAATATATACTTTCAGATGTTGATGGACCTTTATTCTATTCATTTATTTATATGTGGTGCTCAGAACTGACCCCAGTGCCTCACGTGTGCTAGGTAAGCACTCTACCACTGAGCCACAACCCCAGCCCCAGCATAGATTTTTTTTTTTTTTTTTTACTTAGTCCCACTAAGTGCTGGACCTCAGGGTATTCCTAGTGGTAAATTTCCTTGCCCTTAGGAGTTCTCAAGGAGACTCCTCTGATTAAGAGGGCCACTTAGAATATTCTACCTTCTGACCAAAGTAGCTACTTAACAATTGACTGATAGTTTGAATTTCTTAATATTGGTTTGCTTCTTTCCTTTCAGTTTGGTCAGATGATGACTGGTTGAAGAAATTTTCTGGGAAGACTCTTGAAGAGAATAAAGAGGAAGAAGGGTCAGAGCCTCCCAAAGCAGAAGCCCAGGAGGTGAGAACAAAGACTATGGTTCTGGAGATAGGGCTGGTGCTTTCTACAGGAGACTCTTGTATTTTTAAGTTTTTATGGCAATTTTCAGATATATATGTACAAAAGCAGAGAGTAGACATATTGAACTTAGTACTTTGTCAAAGGCAGCGTTTATTTTTCAGTTGAATCTTATCATCTGTTTCTAGTGCTGAGCTTCAGCTGTTTCTTCATGCAAGTCTGCTTCTGTGTAGGAAGCCTTAAAGTTGCCTAAAATGAATTTCCCCTTCTCAACCCTGTCTTCCTGTGTTCAGTCTTGGTTAATTTGCCTCATCCATCTACACATTGCCCAAACCAGAAATTTGGATGCAAAGCAGAATGCTGAAAGTGGTGTCCTCACAGTCAGTGAAATCCCACTAGGTTATCTAGACCCTCTTTTAATATAGAGCCAATACATCATCATAATTGGCCAATTCTGTGAAATTTTCCTTGAAGCACTCATCTTAGTCTAGCCTCTTGTCTCATTTGGATAATTACAGTAACTGGCTGCAGACTTGCCCTGCTCCAGTCTTTCATAAGGAGAGCTGGAATGATTTTTCTGAAACACTGATCCAATCATTAACTCTGTTGCTCAGAACTTTTCACTTTTCCCCATCACCTGTTTCATGGGACAAAGTGCAAAAGGGGCCTTCCAGGTTCTTGATCCCGCCTGTCTCTCCAATCTCATTTCCCACCTCTCCCAGTGTAGTCTCCTCCCTACCCCCACCATGGTCTTAATAAAGCCATTCTTTATATGTCCATGTATACCTTTACTTTTGCACAGGCTACTTCAGTGCCAATTGCCCTTACTTTTCTAGGCATTAATTTCTGTGAGACTAGGGGCCTTGTAGTATGCATCTTATTAATAAAAATATGAGGTGGAAGGCTGGGGTTGTGGCTCAGTGGTATAGTGCTTGCCTAGCACATGTGAGGTGCTGGGTTTGAGCCTCAGCACCACATGAAAATAAATAAATATAATAAAGGTATTGTGTCCAACTACAACTAAAACAATAAAAAAATATATGAGGTAGAGTAATATGATTAGTAGTGTGAATTTGACAGGAAAGCTGATTTAGTTTTGCCTTTTAGCTCCCCACTAACCACTTTTGTGAACTGGGGCAAGTTATTCAATAAATGCTGCAGCTGCTGCTGCTGCTGCTGGACCCTTGCTATTACATTGGCAAATAGCAGTGGCAGTATCCTCAGCGCCCACATGATGCCATAGTGTATGTTTGTTCAATTGGATCAAAGCAAGGTAATAACATTTTATCTTTCCCCTTGGAACAAGTGTGGTGGTTGTATTAAATGTCTGCTGATCTTCTGCTTATTCTTACCTACTTGGAATACAAAGCAAGCCTCTGAGCACTTAGGCTGAGGCCTCAGTGAGAGGGCCCCCTGCTTGCTTCGTGTGGCCAACCTGTGACAATGTGGGTCAGGCATGGAGGAGATCTGGAGGTACATGAGTGGGTTTACTAACTGTATGTGCTTGAGCTGGAGGTGGAAAATGATGAGAGCTGTGTATTGTAAGATGAGCTGCAGGGCAGGGGGAGTAAGCTGGTGTGTCTGAGGGAAAGCAGAAGTGTGGATGGATCCCCAATTAGATGGTGAGGAAAAGTTCTGAGCAACAGAGTTACTGATTGGACCAGTGTTTCAGAAAGATCATTCTAGCTGTCCTTATGAAAGACTAGAGGAGGGCAAGCTCTGCTATTGCTGGATGTCCAGCTGAGTGCTATAGTCATGGCTACTGCCTTCCACAGCCCTGTCCCTCAATGGCATTCCCTGTCAGCACCTTCCACTGGCCTGCTCAAGGAGTTTGTGCCAAGTACATGTGCAGAAAAATACTTGTTCTTCTATTTGGAGATTACTGAGTTCTTTTTTTTTTTTAATATTTTTTAGTTGTTGATGGATCTTTATTTTATTTATTTGTATGTATGTGGTGCTGAGAATTGAACCTAGTGCCTCCTGCATGCAAGGCAAGCGCGATACCACTGAGCCACAACCAGTGAGTTCTAACTAACAATTTCTTCTGCACCTAGGGGGAGCCCACTGCAAAAAAGGCCCGGTCAAATCCTCAAGTGTACATGGACATCAAGATTGGAAACAAACCAGCTGGCCGCATCCAGATGCTCTTGCGTTCTGATGTTGTGCCCATGACAGCAGGTGAGCAGGATCCTGCTGTGCTCAGGATGACAGGAAATTGGTGGCTGGGCACTGAGCTTTCCTAGGGTTCTCATTGCCTTAGTTCTTATGCCTTGATGTTTTTTCTGACCTGAATTGATTTGAGGCATGTCAGACCCTGGGAGTTTATAAGTGCTAGTTTACTATTTTTTAAATAATAGTTAAAAAAAAAAAAGTAATGTGTTCATGGTAAAAAAAATAAATAAATAAATTGAATCCACCAACACACATATATTCTAATAATAATATATCATATCCAGTCTTGTGCTTTAGTAACAACTAGTGCTGTTTTTGAGTAACCTTTCTTATTTGTTAAATACTTTTCTTTATTCTTTTAAGTGTAAATTTTATTAGGTAGTTTAAAAAAAATCAGTTTCAGAAAGCTTGTTTCAAAATACAGAAGTTCTCTAGTGCTGTCTCTATGCCCTGCCCTGACACCAACAATATTTGTTGCTACTCAGAAGTAGCCAATTTCAACTCTTGTGAATCTCTTTTGGTTTTTACTTCCATCTTGGTAGATAACAGTTTTCTATTTCTAATTTTTTTCATTTTAGACATTATCTTTTGATATTTCTGCTTCAGAAGTTAAGGAATTAGCTTTTAAAATTTTCTTCTGGCCATGCATGGTGGCACATGCCTATAATCCCAGCTACTTGGGAGGCTGTGGCAGGAAGATTACAAATTTAAGGCTAGCCTTGGCCACTTAAATCCCTTTCTTAAATTAAAATTTATAAAAGGGCTGGAGATGTAATTCAGTTGTAGAGCTCTTTCCTAGCATGCAGAAAGCCCTGGATTCCATCCCCAGTACAATCAATTAATTAATATTATTTATATTAATATGTTTATATATATATACATATATATATATATATATATATATATATCTCCCTTTCCATGCCCCTATAAAATCCCTTTTCATTTTCCCTATAGCATTCCCACAATTTGAGTTAGATCATTGATTATTTAACAATATAAACATCATACGTTTTATACATATAGGACTTGTTTTGCCTGGAATTGGTAATTGCCTGTGTATTTATTCTTGACTCAAACTGGAGGCTCTGTAACCAGTTGTTTGTCATCTTGGTGAGGGAGAGAGAGACAGGGCTGAATGCTTCAGCCTTCACTATATAAGTTTTCACTGAAACTTCATTTGTCATGACCTCAGCAACCCTCCTAGGTCTTCCTAGTCCAGAGACCCTTTGCTTTATCTCACTAGAGAGCAGAACTTAAGCTGACTGCCAGGGCAGAGGAAGGATAGCCCCCAGGTACAGAGTTAAGGAGAGGGTCTTGGGGATAACTACTTTCTAAAACAGGATTCAACCAGACTTGCTATTTTTACAATTACCATCACACTTGTGTCTGGGCTTTTGGAGTGTTAATTGAGTTGTTTGGGGGCTTTTATCAGCTTGAGAGTCAGCTTCATCTACAGACTGCTGTATCAGTTATGACTCATCTATTTGTTTCCCAGGTTTCAGAATTTTTTGTTCTTTTGTCTTTCCTTTTTAAAATTGACTTTTTGGCCATTTTAACTATTTTTAAATGTGCCATTAGCCTTATTCCCACCAGCAATGTGGGTGGCTTCCAATTTCTCCACATCTTCTCCAGCAATTGTGAAGTGGTATCTCATTGTAGTTTTGATTTCTATTTCCCTAATGACTAATGATATTGAGTATCTTTTCGTAAACTTATTGGCCATTTGTGTATCTTCTTTGTCTGTTCAACCCTTTGGTCCATTTATTAACTGGATTGTTTGTCTTTTTGTTGTTGAATTATAGATGTTATTCATCTGGATATTAAACTCTTACCAAATGATTACAAATATTTTCTCTCATTCTATGGGTTGCCTTTTACTCTGTTGGTGGTATTTTTTGATACACATAAATTTTTTATTTTGATGAAATCAAGTTTATCTATTTTTCTTTTGTTACCTACATAGTTGGTGTCATGTAAGAAACTATTGCCACATCCAAAGTCATGAGTTTTCTAAGATCTTTTGGGTTTCCTGTTCAAAGATCACATTGCTCCTAGTCTGGGAGGTAGCAGAGCTAAGTGCATGTATTCAATTCTCCTCCTCTAAGAGCATGCTCTGTAGTCCTTTAAGAGTCAGTATCACAAAGGTTTATAATGAGTGTCTCTTACTTTGTTTTTGTTTTTGTTGTACTGGGGGTTGAAACCAGGGCCATTTGTGTGCTTAGGTAAGCGAAACAGAAGCACTCTGCCACTGAGCTGCCAGCAGACAAGGTCTTGCTGAGGTACCCAGGGTGACTTCAGACTTTTGATCCTCCTGCGTCAGTTTCCTGAGTAGCTGAGATTACAGGGCTGAACCACCTAGCTGAGACAGCTTCTTAGTTTAAAGTGAAAATACAATCAATCCTCCTTATCCACAGACACCATATCTGTGGATTCAACCAACTACAGATCAGAATTATTTGGGGGGTGGGAAAAATTGCATCTTTGCTGAACATGTTCATACTTGATCATATTATTATTCTCTAGACAATAGAATATAACAACTATTTACATAGCGTTTACATTGTATTAAACATTATAAGTAATATAGAAATGATTTAAAGTATAAAGGAGATTATGCATAGGTTATAAGGGGTTTAAACATCCCCAGATTTTGATATCTGCAAAGGTTCCTGGAAGCAATCCCATGTGGATACCAAGTTTACAACTGTGTAAACATTAAACAAATAAAATCCTATTTTTCAGAGGCTTTGTTTTTTTGCTTTATTTTGTTGTGTTTCCACCTCAGCACTTATTCTTTTCTCAACCTCAGAGAATTTCCGTTGCCTGTGTACCCATGAAAAGGGCTTTGGCTTCAAGGGAAGCAGCTTCCACCGCATCATCCCCCAGTTCATGTGCCAGGGTGGTGATTTCACAAACCACAACGGCACTGGGGGAAAGTCCATCTATGGGAAGAAGTTTGATGATGAGAACTTTATCCTCAAACACACAGGACCAGGTAGGAGCTGATTGGGGTATGGTGACATATGGAGGCTGGGCCAGCACAGAATGGTTGTGTGGGCTGGAAGAATAGGCTGTGGTTCTGGCCATGGGGCAGGGATTCTGAGATACTCAGCTTCTGGGCAGAAAGAAAACGTTCAGACCCACTGGGGTGTCTTTGCTTGCTTACGTTCATGAGATGTTCATCCCGCTACCATGCCCACACTCAAATTAGCCTACCTTAGATTCTATAATCTGCCATTGTAAGCTCTTTTTTTTTTAATTGTTGTTCTAATTAGTTTTATGTGACAGTAGAATGCACTTTGACACATCATACATAAATGGAGTATAATTTCTCATTCTTTTAGTTGTACATGATGTAGAATCACACCAGTAGTGTAGTCATATATGTACATAGGGTAATAATGTCTGGTTCATTCTACTATCCTTCCTACCCTTATGCCCCCTCCCCTGCCTTCACTCCCCTCTACCTAATCCAAACCATTGTAAGCTCTTTATGGCCCCAATCTCTACCTACCTTCCCAACCCCTTTCAGACTTTTCTAGTAAAATCTCATTGGTTGGTCCCCCTGCAACTAGAGGAAACACAGAATTATACTGAATGATCCCACTTGAAATTTATGACTACAGTTCTAACCAGATCTCCCTAGTTGGTTTCTTGGTCCCCATCAGAGATGACAATTCCATGCCCGTCTTCACTCCTAAGGCTTCCATATCACCCTCCCACCTCATCTGCTGCAGTGAATGTTCTGATTACCCTTCTATTACAGGGGCCAGCCCTGCCACTTGTGGGCTGGAGCCCATCCCTCTTCCCTACTTAGGAGGTTGGCTTCTTCCAGTGTCCACCTCTACCATGTATAATACATTTCCTCTGCTCTTCCAGCTCAGTCCATCAGCTTAAGCATGTAGTATCAATCTTTTTTTTTTTTTTAAAAAAAAAAAAAAAGATCCTTGGACTCTTTCCCTGCCAGCCATTAACTCATGTCTCTGGTCTATGTTAACAAAACTTCTGGAAAAAATAGACTCTTAAAAATGTAGACTCACAGGCTTCATTCTTTTCTAGCCTTTCTAGCCAGAATTCTAGCCCCATCTTGCCATTGAAACCATTCTTACTAAAGATGCTAACCACTTGTATCTTGCCAGTAGCCAGTTCTCAGCTCTCAATTGATTTCACCTCCTAGCAGCATATCATACCGTTATCCCTCTGCTCCTTGAATCTTCCTTCCTTCCTTCACTTTGCTGACAGAATTCCTCTCTTGGTTTCCTTTTTACCTAATTGATTTTTTCTGTCTTTGCCATCTCCTTTTTCTCCTGACCCCTAAATATTAAAGTGGCTCAGAGCTCACTCTTTGCTTTTCCATTGAAACTTGTCCCCCCAGGCCTCTTTTTTCTAACTGATAATTTATAGTACACCACTTCACTGCTGGAATGAAATGTATAGATGATGTATGCTGCCTGTGTACAGAGTTATTTTAAAAATCAATACTATTTCTTAACAGGAAAGAATGTGAAAAGAAAGTGAGTTGTAATAAAAGAATATATGTTTCTTGGTGGAAATGTGCAAATACAACTATGCCAGATGTGTGCACCTGTACCCAAGTACAGCAGTTAGAAATGCAGACAGGTGTGTCTACTGGCAACTTGGATATCACAAACAGTATTACTGTTGGCGACGTGATTTTGTGAACTGATAGGAAAGTTGGCTAGATTCCAAATTGAAGAGTAATATTTTGTTGATTTACATAGTAGTTGCATTTCTGAAAGATTCCATGAAAAAACCAAAATGCCTCCAAAACTTTCGGCTTATATGTATAATTGAATTATACAGGTGCATGTAAGCATTTTTCACCTGATATTTGTCAGGACATTTGAAAGACCAAGAGGATATGGGACAATACTTCATTGTTTGGGATAGTTGCAGAATTCCAGGCCCCCACTTACTAAATGCCCATGATATTTCTGACAATCAAAAATATACTCAAATGTTCAAATAGCCCCTGGGGATAGGGCCAACCTCAATGAGAGCTACCGCCCTGGGCAATTTCATCCAGTGCCAGAGCTTGCACAGAATACTCGTGAGTTGAGTTTGTCCACATTTGCATCTTGGGACTGATTGCTCCCTGACATCCAGGCTCCTGTCCAGCTGCCTGCCTGGATATCCCACAGGCCCTCAACCTCACAGGCCCAAAACAGCTTCTGCTCTTCTCCCCGACACTTTTCCTTGTCTTCATTGTCCTTGTTTCAGTAAATGATTCCACTATCCATTTGGCTGCCTGATCAGAAACTTAGGACTCATCTGGCTCCTCTCCTGTGTCACTCATAAACCCCAGCCATCTGTCTTTAAGTCATCTGTGTGTGGATACACACGTTCTACATGGCTGCTTTAAGCTGTCATTTTCCACACAAATAGCCCGTTACTGGGCTTCACTGTATCATAGTTGTCGTACCACTGTGTCTTTTAAATTACCCTTTTCCACTGGCTATGAGCTTCTACCAGGGCTAGAAGTGTTTTGCTCATCAGTGTTCCCAGGACTTAACAGAGATTGCTTATAAGTAGACATTTAATAAGTAATTGTTAAAAACAAAACAAGAATGACAGACCAGTACGAAATGTTTGAAACAGCCCTTCTTATCCTATTTCACTAGCGAGTGAGTGAAAGACAAGAGGACCACATGCATGGGATCTGTGTGTCCCAGAGCCTGGGCCACCTGCAGAAAGCTGTCCACAGTGTGCATGGACAGTTTTAGGGGCTGGGGCAAGGTAGAGGAAGTTGACGTCCTTCTCTCCTCCAGGCCTACTCTCCATGGCCAACTCTGGCCCAAACACCAACGGCTCCCAGTTCTTCCTGACCTGTGACAAGACAGATTGGCTGGATGGCAAGCACGTAGTGTTCGGGGAGATTACTGAAGGTCTGGATGTCTTGCGGCAAATTGAGGTAGGTGGCCAGGAAGGGCCCCCAAACCCCCTGGCCCTTGGGGTATAACCTGTGGAGGGCCAGGAAGGAGTAAGCTCAGGTACCAAGGGGTGGCACCCTAAGTTCCTCTTCAGTCTCCTCCCTCACCCCCTGACTAGTCCTCCTTTCTTGTTTTGTCCACAAAGGCCCAGGGCAGCAAGGATGGGAAGCCAAAGCAGAAGGTGATCATCGCCGACTGTGGGGAGTACATGTGAGGCAGTGCTCTCCCCTCCCTGCTGTGCTTTGCCTGTGTGTCCAGGAAGGAGCTGCTGGCCTCAGGGGTGCCAGCACTGAGGGTGTCCTGCATGAAGCAGATGGTGTTTGGGACCCCAGCCATTCCTTGGAGCAGCTCCCTCATGGCCTGGTTGGGTGGCCTCTCGACTGGTTCCCAGCATGGCTGTGGTCCTTGGAGCAAGCAGGTGCAGGTGTGACCCTCCCCACCATCCACAGCTGCGTGGCCACTGGCTTCTCAGGCTTGTGCTGCCCAGGGGCTGTCCTGGGCCCACCTGTGGCTGCTGGATGGTTTCTTTGCTAAAATAAACTGATTCTTATACTGCTGCCTCCAGTGAGTTCCTGGGAATTGTCAGAGATTGTGACAGTAACTAAGCTGTCTTCCTGGGGCAGGCAAGTGGATAGGGCATAGTGCCTTCCCTACAGCTTATGTTTTTTCCCTTGAGCCAATTCCCTTAGATGCCAGGTTGATGTATCTTCATGCCAGATGTCCCTGTCAGACCATGTCAGGACAATGGAAGTCAAAGGTAAGCAAAAGTTCTCCTGTCTTCTGCTGTTTGTGCTTCTAAACTCATGCTGGCAGTCTGGTAGCCAGCAAGTGTGCCACATAGCCTCAGTGGCTTATTTATTTATCACTTGTCATTTTCATTTTATACATTTTTTAAATGGTATTTTTAGAGTCACAGTGCCTTCTCTGTACTGGGTACTGTGCTTCTTTGTTAGAAGATAGGAAATCAGCAAACTACATGGGCCTAATCCAGCCTACTGCCTATTTTTGTGAATAAAGTTTTGTTGAAACACGGCCACATCCATTTGTTTGTACATTGTCTGTGGCTGCTTTCTCAGTATAGCAGCAACAGATTTGAGAAGTCAGTGACAGTATATGGTCCCTGTATTTGTCAGAACTTTCCAGAGAAACAGAACCAAGTGTGTGTGTGTGTGTGTGTGTGTGTGTGTGTGTAGAATGCGAGAGAAAGATTTATCTTAAGGAACTGGCTTAGGGAATTGTGGGTATTGAGAAAACTGAAATCTGTAGGGCAGGCCAGCAGGCTGGAAAACCAGAAAGAAACATGTTTCAATTCAAGTCCAAAGGCAGTCTGGAGACAGAATTCTTCTGGTGACCTCAGTCTTTTTCTTAAGGCTTTCAGCTGACTGGATGAGGCACACCTTCTTATAAATGGTAATTAGTGTTGCTCACTCCACTGACTTAAATATTAATCCACCCCCAGATACCTTCACAGCACCATCTAGGCTGCTGTTGACCAAAAACTGGGTGCTGTGGCCTAGCCAAGTTGACCCTGCTAAGTTCTTTCTACACAGACGGCACCAGCATTAGGGCAGGCATTCAAAGCTGGGGACCATAGCCTGATTTCAGGGCTTGCACAAGAACCCAGAGAGGCTGTGGTGCATGAAGAGCTTAGCAGAGCCCGCACAAAGGAGAACGGAGATCAGGACTGTGATCCCAGGATCAGGGATGTGGCTAATGGAGTTTCCTGTCAGACAGTAAGAGCCACCTCCAGACTTTGCTGCATCTGTCAGTCATGGGAGCCTTACAGTAACCTCCGTGGAAGGAACTGGGAACAGATATTTTAGTGGTAGAAATGGAGCCTCAATTCAGGTGACAGGAAACTAAAAAGCCATGTTTTCAAGAACTATCACAAGGAAATTTTCCCTTCCTGATAAAGTGGGAAAAGCACATCACAAAGCAATTTATGTATACCACAGTATGATCCCAGTTTGGCAAAATTATCAATAATATGTAAGCCTAGATAATTATGTTTTAAGAAAAAGGCCTAGAAATACAGTGACCAAAATACTAATGGTGTATTTATCTTAGTCATAGAACTAGGGTCATTCAATTCATATTTTGGTTTTTGTTTTGTCACATTCTTCCAAAACTACATTATGGGTTTTTTTAATAATGAAAATTTTGTAAGTGGTAAATTGCTCACATAAAGACTCATGTTACTGGTTGAACCCCCAAAAGGATAATTCACCCATTCAAATTGCCATACATGGCACCAGGTGGATGCAGATGTCCCTCAGCCCTTTGTGGGTTCCTTATGTCTCTGGGAACAAAAGAGCAAAGTTTCAAAACCAGGCCATGGCCAGCCTCACCAAATACTTACCAGCCCTTTAAAGGTGGAGAGTACAGATGCTGCCCTCCAAGGAATGTGTCATGTATAGACTCATTAGGAAAAAGCACAGGTCTAAAATAAATAGATCATCACTTGAAGAACATATTTTGGTTTAATGGACAGGCACAGAAGTAGCTCCCAATGAGCAAATTTATTTGTAATAATAACAGGCACTGATTTTTAAGCATTTATATGCTACATGTTCCAAATGTTTGTACATATCTTTATCTTAGCCTTGGGAGGAAAGAACCAGCATCCTGTTCTACAGAGGACGAAGCAGAAACCAGATTCAAACCCATTTGGCTCCAAATATTCTGTACTCTCGCTTCTTTGCCTCTTTTCCTATTTCTTGGGAAATTTTTAAAAACATGTTATTTTCTTACCTCAGAAGACAACACTTAATCCACTGATGATGTGGCCATCAGGCCAGTATCGTGGGGCAAATCTGAAGACTGCTAGGCATTATTATTTTTGTGCCTTCCTTTCATGTCAACTGTTATTGTTTCTCATTGCTGTCAGTCGCTCTGAACTGACCATCCTATTGAACCTCCTAGTCTGCTGAAACTAGATAAACAGGCCCTGCCCTGAGCAAAGAGGGGAAATGATGGTATCCATACTGTCAGCCAGGCCACCCATTTCAGCTGCCATGCTTGCTCAGCAAATGGATGTCTCCTGGAACAAAAATGTATAGGCTGTGTCCATTCCCAGTTGTTTTGCTGCATTTCCATTTGATTTCACTTGATGACCATTCAGTGGCAAAATATGCTGGAAATCTGATGGCCAGGTAGGGTAGGCGATTCAGTTGTTCGGTATAAAAAAGGAGGATGGCAACTGCTGTCTATTCCTATTCTACACAGCTTGATTGATAGGTAAAGTATGCTCCATGCCTACAAACCTTTGGGTAAATTTGACAGATCTTCCTGGTATCTAGCTATGGCAGACCATTGATTGGGCACTGAAGATACCAGGATAAAATTTTTTTAAAATTGATCATCAAAACAACTGATGGATTTAAAGTTTTTAACTGCCTAAAAGACAATACTTGATGTTGAGAAGAAAAAACTGTTGGAGAAGTACTAGAATGGCAAATAGGTCCTATGTTATATGCCAGCTCTTGATTCATGACAGCCATCTGAACTCCCATCAGGATCAAGAGGCTGCACCTGGGCTTAGTGTGAGACAGGCTTGATAGATAGATTACCTGGATGAAGGCCCTTTGGAGATCAAAAAGTCCAATTCCTTTACACCACAGAGAGAAACAGGCCCAGATAAAGCAGTATTCACAAGTCTAATCTCCTTATATCCAGGCTGGAACTGAGACTTCAACACTGATGGGGAGCTCACTACCTTCCAGACGGTCTGACCCGCCTTTACAAGGAAGGGTGTCTTCTCTACACTCACACAAGAGTGCCCTCCTCAGTCCATCTGGAGAGGCTACTGTTGTGTAGCACAGCCCCAGGCTTACCAGCCTCACCACTCTGCCAGACCTGCCCTTTCCAAGGCCAGTCCTCAGGGGTGAAGAGCGTGAAACTCCAGAAATGTGCATCCCTGGGTCCACCTCGGCTGGGTGTGTCTGTGGATGGGGGCGGGACCAGGATATGCTTTTAATGACAGTTCAGACAGCTGGACTCTGTTCCAGCAGGTAAATTACAGGCTTGGCAAGTTCAAAATCAAATAAACATTCCAACTCCCAGTGGCTGCTCCAAGGAGAACAGTGACTTCCGGGAACAGTGGAGGCTGAGACAAACCTCCCTACCCAACACAGCCTAATTACCAGATGTGGCCATCAGGCCAGTATCGTGGGGCAAATCTTTATCTTGAGTTGACCCCACATGTCCATTTTGACCAGTGGTTTGGGTAATTCAGATCCATAAATGTACATGCTGAGGGCAGCTCCCTGCTTTTAACTGTCCCCCTGGGACAGGAGCCTTTTCTTTGACTCACAGGCCCCAGAAACAGGACAGGGCTGCTGGGTACCCAGGGTGATGCAGACTTTGGTGACCGGTCTGTTTTTAGTACTGTTGGACACAAGCAAGTGCTGATAAGGCTCCCCAGTGCTGCACGTACATAGCATGGCACAAGATGGCAACCAGGTCTCACTTCACTGGTAACTTTTTTGACAACACCTGGCACTGCTGTCCAGGCCATGCACACCGGCTCCTCAGCTCTCTGGGTCCCCTGCCCACCTCTGCCACATCTGCTGCCTCCATACGTGGGCAACATGTGCTGGAGCGCACCTCCAGCCTCTGCTTCCCCATGCTTTACACTTCCCAGGAGACCTGTGCTAATCCTTTGGAAATTCTTCCAGAATGAGAATAAAAAATATTAAGATTTATATTGACTATTGGTATATTGCCATGCGGAGGGGAAGGGAGATGATGATATCTATGCTGTGCACTGTCTTCATGGCCACCCAGGGCAACCACCATACTTGCTCAGCATAAAGAATTTTCAACAGACCTGAGTTCTTAGTGGGTTACCATGGTGGAAGAGAGATGGATCAACTGGAAACCTCCCAAGATTTTCTTATTTCTCCAAAGCAAAATGTTCTTGTATTGATGTCTTCCCCCAAGAGAGGCAGACCCAAGGCAGGAAGATGGAAGAAGATACATGCCATTGTCTCTAACCCTGAATCCTGTTGTTCATTCAGCTCTATCTTGAGTTAACCCCACATGTCCATTTGACCAGTGGTTTGGGTAATTCAGATCCATAAATGTACAATGCTAAGGGCAGCTCCCTGCTTTTAACTGTTTCCCAGAGATGCCAGTTTTGTATCTGGGAGGAGCAGGCAAGAGGCAGGACCAGACTCTGTCTACACATTCCCAAACCCTATAATTGATAGTAAAGAGCACAAGGTGGCTGGTCTAGGACACCACGTGCCTCTCAGGTCATCCCAATTTGTCCACAATATGGGCCAGTAATGGGCATGGGTAGGTCTGCAGATAAGACCCCAAAGAGCTAATCAGTTCATGCCTTTGAAAGAGGGGGCTACAGGAAACTGATGCTTAAAAACCCAGACCACCAGGGCTGGAGGTAGGACCATTATACCAACCTCAGGCAGGGAAAGGGAAGCAGAGGGGCCTGGAGAGGACCAAAACATGGCATGAAGGAGGGATGTGAGGTTTGAAGGCCTCCCTGCCAATCTTGCCTTAGGTTTGGCTGGGTTTGGGGGTCTTCTGCATTTGGAGAGAGGCCAGATCCAGATGAGGAGGGACAGCAGCAGCAGCAGTACAAGTGGAGGGCCTCAGTGGCAGCCGCAGGCCTTGACCACCATGTTGCGGTGCTTGCGCAGGATGACATTGTTGCTACTGTCATAGTAGAGCACAGAGGTGGCGCTCAGCTTGGTGGGTGCACAGCATGCCTTGGGGACTGCGTCTGGCTTCATCAAATGCACCTGGCCAGGGAGGAGACACGGGGTGGGATTATGAGCTTAGCAGCCTCCTCCTAGAACCCACCCAAGCCACCCTCTGCTGCCTGCACTGGCCTGTCCTACAGGTCTCAGCCCCCAGCCCCATCCGAAACCACTCTCCACCTGCAGGCAGGCAGTTTCCACCAGGCACATCTGCCCTGCTCACCGCCCTGGACACACAGCTGGACACCTGGCACTGCTGTCCAGGCCCTGCACACCTGTTCCTCAGCTCTCTGGGTCCCCTGCCCATCCCTGCCACATCTGCTACCTCCACACGTGGGCAACATGTGCTGGGGCGCACCTGCAGCCTCTGCTTCCCCCACGCTTTACACTTCTACTCTATCCCCATGGGGTCCGTCATTAGCTGTGCACAGGTCTGTCCCTACACAGCTGGAGTGTGTGGAGCGTTCATGGAACCAGTGGATGAGACCTAGAGCCTGGGTGTGCTCCCCCACTCAACAACAGCAGCCAAGGCAAGGAATGGTCTCTGCCAAGGATGAACTGAGGCCACCCGGTGGGCTACGTGATGAACCTGAGTGAAGCAGGACTGGAACCAGGTGCCAGATCCCTCACCCCCACTAAAGCAGCCTTTACCCTCCCAAAGAGCTGAAGGAGCCAGCGGTTTCCAGGATGAGCTGCCATTTATCCTGGATCCCTCACAAGACTCACACACAAGGGTCCTGGGAGACAGTACCACCACCTTCGAGGGGAGCCAGAGAGCAAAGGAACCTGCTTCCGTCCTGTGTGTTTGGCTGCTCCAAGGCCTGGGGGGACCCCCTTCTCTTGGCCCTCAGTGAGGCTTGCTCACCTGCTATATCCTGACCTCCCACAGACCCCCGTGGCTCCTTCTGCCCAGGCCCTGGGAGCCCCACCTTGTCCTGGCCATCTCTCCTGCACTGCTACAGGGGTCTCATCTGTTCTCACCACTTGCAGACCCTCCACATGTGGCATCTCTATTCTGAACGTCCCCTTGGACCTCTGTGTACAACTGCAGATGTGTGATTCCCCTGCACATTCGACCTTGTGGGTGGAAGGGGCCTCAGCAGGGCCACTCATTTCCTCCGACCCTGACAACAACTCTGCCCATGTCCAGCCTCCCATCCTGGTCCTGGGAACTCTGAATGGAGCCTCATCCACCAGTTGCTCAGCCCCACCTGCCTCCCGCCTCCCTCCCCCTGCTCCTAAGTGGGGAGGGCGCTCAGCCCCCACCATTCATGCTGCTTGGGAACCCCCTCCCATGACCAAGCTGCCCTCACCTCCCATCAGAGGACAAGATAGCCCCTCATTCCTCTCCCGCCCCTTCCACCTCCCACTCCCCTGGGCCACCCCGACACTGCCACCACAGAAAGACTTCTACCCGGGACTCCAGCTCTGCTTTGCTAAACCCCTGAATTGTTATTTACTTGGAATAAAACCTGCTCTCCTCACAGGGAGCCCGAGCCTGCCTCAGTGGCTCTGTCAGCCCAACTCCACCACCCTCGCCCTCCCTGCCCTCCCTGCCCTCCAACCCCTGCTTCCTGCTGGCCCTGAACCCACCCAGCTCCATCTCAGGGCCCTCTTCCTCCAGCTCCTGACAGGGCTACTGCCCCAGTGCAGAGTGGCCCAGTCCAGGCTCCCTCCACCCAAAGCCCAGCGATCCCTGTCTCCCTAGAACACATCTCCTTTGTCGCTGGTTTGCATCTGTGCTCTCCACAGCCTCCCAGGGTGCTCACGTTTGCTGAGCCACTGTGGGCCTGCAGAGGCAGAGGCTGAGGACATGTGGGCAGGGGACAAGTCCTGCGGAACCACTGCCCCATGCAATAGGAAGCTCAAGGAGGCACCATCAAGTTCATTACTCTCTAAGGCGTCACCTCTGAACAACCTCCTACTAGGAAAACAGTTCAGGGGATTCTGGGACCAGCATCTAGGCAAAAGTTGCAGTCACCAGAGTCAACACACACATCACACTGGCGATAAGCAACAGCAACTACGCTTATGGGAGAACCTTCTTCCATGACCAGAAGGTGCCCAGTCCCTGAGGCACCGCAAGCCCAAGACCTGAGAAAACCCAAATGGCCAGAAAAGAGCTGGGAGGGGCCCCAGGGGAGCCACGTCCACAAGTGCAAAGACACACCTGGCCAGGGGCCCCACCAGGCAGGGGGTGCCCACGCCCAGGTCACGCACACGTGTGCACCTGTGTCAGGGAAGCTAGACCCATCAGGGTTCACAGGACTCAGAGGAGTGGAGCCTGCACCAGGCTGGGCAGCCACACACAGGTCTGTCTGGGTGCCACACGTGCACACGCAGGGCACAGAGTGTGTCTGGGTGCATGCTGACTAGCGTGTGCGTGCTCGGGTGCCCGTGAGTCTCCCTGCAGGCTGTGGCCATGTGAGAGCCTGGACCTGTGACGGAGTCCCTGCAGGTGAAGCTCCTGTCAGCAGCTGCTTGCACCACCCTCCTGGCTGACCAGCCCCCTGTCCCCCACCCCTGACCAGGACCATGGCACTGACCAGGGATTGCAGGATGGCATGGTTGGTGGCGTTCATGCAGGAGTCCAGCGGGAAGGAGCACTCTCCCTCACAGTAATAGGCCGAGTAGCCTCGGGGGGCGATGACCCAGTCCTGGGGGGAATGGGAGAAGGTGAGCCCATCTCCGTGCCCCCTGACCAGCCCCTCAGCCCAGCACCTACCACAGGACCACCCAGGGCTGCCCCTTACAGTCCCTAAGCCTCAGGACCCAGCCCCACCCTCGGGACCCCTGGCAGTCTCCATCTGAGGCTTGAATCCATCTGGCGACCCTCAGTACACAGGATTGGGCCTCAGGCTCTGTCCTTGTCACATGCCACACTCCCTCTGCTTTGTCCTCCCTGCCCCCCCCCCAGCAGCAGTACATGCTCCTCTGCCCACCCCAGCCTCAAAAAAAAAAAAAAAAAGAAAAAAAGAAAAGAAAAGAAAAGAAAATCTCACTATAAAGGTGAAAACTTTAGGAAACAGCAAACCCAGAGGAAAGAATTATGTGAAGAGAAACCAAAGTCACATGTGATGTCCCCTCCTGCCTGAAGGGACACTTGGGGTCTGCAGGTGGGGCTGCCAGTGAGGAGAGCAGAGTCCGAAATTACCAGCCAGCCGAGGTCCTGGAAGCTGACATAGAGCTCGTGCCGCCGGCACACCTGCCGCCCGTGGGAGCCGTGAGCGTCATCTGCAGGGACAGACGGTGCCAGGTCTTTTCTGGGGTTCCTGCTTTGTGCAGGTCCCTGGGGTGCTCCCAAGGTGGGAGACACACTGGTGGGCACATTTAGCAAACAAAGGAGCCACAAGAAACTAAACCACTGGGCCTCGCGGAGCTCATCCCTGGATCCCCGCTGGTGCCATGACCCAGCTCATCAGCCTTCAAGGGCTCCCGATCACTACAGAGTGACCTGTGTCCAGCTGCACCTCCTTGTCTTTCAGCCTGGGACCTCTTCCAAGGAGCTTCCCAGCAGCACCCTCCCACTGCCGCTTCTCCTGCTTCCCTGGGCAGGCACCTCTCGCCCCAGCCCACCCTCCCACCACACTCGTTCCACAGTCAAGCCCAGGGCTCAGTCCACACGAGCCAAGGTCCTGCCCAAGAAGGAGGCCTCAGACCCGGGCCCCTCCTGGCCCTCACCAAAGATCCCTGGGAGTTTGTTGGGGTACGGCAGCTCGTTGGTCTTCTTCGGCTGCCTCCTCTTCAGTGGCCTGACTGCCCGAGGGGCACGGATGGGACTCGGGCTGGCGCTGAAGAAGGTGACCATGAAAGGCTGTCTGGAGCGTGGTGCCCGTTGCCCCAGCAGGCCAGCCAGGCCAGGATCCACACTGTGCCCTGAGAGAGAGGAGAGAGGGTCACTCATGGAAGGGGGTCCACCATGGACCCAGTAGGGACTCTGCTCCTCAGCAGGAGCTGCAGGCTGAGGACCCAAGGGGACCCACTAAGCCTCAGTTTCCTCACCTGAAACCGGAGTCCTAAGTCCACCCCAGGTCCCTGGAGGGCATGCCTGGGGAGGCAGGTTGGGGGGGCCTCAGAGACCCCAGCCTCCAGCTGACAGTGACATGGACAGTGAAGCATCTGCCAGGCTTGCAAGTGTTTCCCACTCGTTGCCTCACTCGACTTTATGGTGTCCCTGTGTTTCACACTTGACAGAAGAGACACCAGGGTCACTAGGGATGACCGGAGTCCACTGTTGGTGACAATCAGAACCAGAGCACCCTCCTTGGTGGCAGGACCAGAGGCCGTGTGCTGTCTTGCACGCACACACTCTGCGATGCGAAGTGTGATTCGTGACACCACCTGCTCGTGGCGACCTCTACCTGGACACAGCAGGGCTCACTCTGCCCAGCGCAGCCCAAGAGCAGGGCAGTCACTGCTCCCTGCTGTGCATGTGCCAGGCACTGGGCTCAGGAGGGCAGAGACCAAGTCCCAGAGAACAAAACCCAGAGCCAGGGCTCAGCCATGTCAACTTCATTGCAGGGCCCAAGTTCACGTTCACCGGGCCAGGCTGGTGGTTACAAGACCTGTGCCTCAGCCCTAGGACCAGTGGAGCCTCAAAGACGGGATTTCACCCCCTCAGTGCTACCAGCTGAGGACGCCATGAAAAGCCCATTCACCCTGGAGGTGCCAGCAGAACCACCCTGTGCTGGACGCCCTGCACATGGCCTCTGCTCTTTTCTTTTTCCTTTTTTTCTTTCTTCCTTTTTTTTTTTTTCTTACTGTGAGCAGGGGTAATAACCACAGTAGAGAAACTCTTGAGAGAAAACCCCTCCCCAACTCCCACCGCTCACTGTCCTTTTCCCTGGCTGTTTTCATGAGGCACACTCCACACAGTTGTCAGCACAGCAAAGAGGTCTGTTTTCCAGCTTTCTAAGGTAAACCTTCTCCCAGTTGTTGACATACGTCTCCACTACAAACCTGTCAAATGATAAAGCCTCTTTGAGCGGATCCACCCTAATCTCCTTAGGTATTAGCTCATCCTGAGGTTCTTGTCTGGCTTTCGGTATGAAGAGCATGATGGGGACCTCTTCCCTCTGCACCCTCATGAAGCTTCTCACACTGAGCCACAGAAATGCGATAGCTGCTCATTTTCGTCTTTCTAAACAGCACCCATTGCTCAGTTCACATGAGTCCATTTCACCTCCGGGTCCAAGCACCAACACACACATATCCATCCACACACACTCATTATGTGTGCATAGAAACACACACACACACACACACACTCACACACACACACACACACACACACACGATACATTTATATGCACATTGTATATACAGGCTTATTTATTCCACCTGGAGCCACTGGGTTCTCCATCCACACCACAGGTCAAGGACACTGGCTGCCCGACCCAAGGTCAGTCCTTCAGCTGCTAGGCCTCAGACCAGGTGTCCACTGGCCACTCGAGGAAACTCAGAGACCAACCTTTGACCTATGACATCACCTGCCACAAACAAATGAACTGAGCCTGTGAGGCTCCTTCTCAGGAATGTGGATGAGATATGTTGAGGCAGGGGCTGTGACCTGCAAGGGCTGGGCACGCACTTGGCCCAGAGAGAAGCCCTGAGGGGCATGTGGGTTATGGTGGGGAAGCAGCTATGTGGAGGCAGAGCCACAGGTGCAGAAGAAAAGGCAAGGGAGGTCACCACAGGGACAGGTGGAGTGACAGTGAGCAGGGAGGGTGGTGACAGTCACACATGGGCACTAGAGTAGTCCCCACAGACTGGTTGATAGTGGCCTCAGACCTAGGGCAGGATTCAGCCTCCTCAGGAACCCTGGGCCCTGGCTACCCCATGACCAGGAGGGCTGTCCATGCTCCAGGCTGTGTTCAAGGGTCTCAAGTGGTCTGTAGGCACAGATCAGAAGCCACATGAAAACAGTTACACAGCAGACCTGCACAGGCTCCTTGGGGGTGGTCTTAGTAGGGTTTGGGGACTTCTGGGGGCTCCCATAGCCAAGTGAGCCGAATTGAGGGCCCTTGGATGCAGCCAACCCAAGGTTTGTACTTTACAGGAACAAAAACTAAGGCCCAGAGGGGCCAAAGCAGGCAGCTGCTCCCCCCTCTGCAGAGGCCTGGCTGGAGTAGGGACAACAGGGCAAGGGGACTGACACTGGTCATCTCTCAGTGCTCTGCATCTGGCAGGTCTGGGGGAGGTCACCTCTTCCCAGGACAAAGTCTCTCTTACCCACCAGCTCTGCTCTTCATCTGCCCCATCCTTGGGTAGGGCCCTGGCTCCCACTGGCTGCAGAGAAGGCCCAGGCAGGCCTGACAGTGACCCCAGGATGCCCAGCTCTGGGCAGACCCCATCCCAGAAAGGCAGAGGTGGGGGCTTCAGGAGACTCTGGGGCCAAGGGCTGTGCTGTTGACCTGAGCATGTGAAGGTGCTGGTGGGTATGCCACCCCTTTATTCTTGCTGTGGGGTACACTGTGGCCTTCCCCCATGGACCTGTATGGAACACCATGAGTCCCCAACCTCACCTCGTGTCTAAGCCCGCCCATTAGGACCAGATGGGCTGGCAGCTCACCTGGCCTATCCTGACCCCTGGCAGCGCTTAAGCCCTTGGGCATACCAAACTGTCCTAGGCCAAATTTTGCCCCATATCTCCTCCCTAAGGCTTCTTTCTGTTCTGATGCCAGCTTGCTCTTCCTGTAGCCCCTGCCCCACCTCAGCCTGAGTGGAAGTGACCCTGGAGCCACATGAAGGAGAATTCAGGGGCCTGTTGAATCCCAGGAGTGTCCCAGGCCTGCTTCCATCCCTTAGGTCAGCTCTCTCCTCACTCTCCTGGCAGCTCTCCCATGAGCCTGCCTTCCCTGCACTGCAGCTGGAGACCTCTCCTGACCCCCAGGGCATATCAGGCCCCCCAGAAGCACAAGGAGGGACCACACAGTGCACTCATGGATATGCCATCCACCCCCACCTGGCTGTGGTCCCTGCCACTTCCCTCACACCCCAGGCTATTCCCACCCCAATCACATGCAGGATCTGTCACTTCCTTGGAGTGAAGTTCAAATGGGGTCCTCAGAAATGCCACCAGCTGCAGCTGGAACTGCAGCTAGGAGCAAGGTCTCTGGGCTGTGAGGCCTCTGGAGCTGCACTCGCTAAGTGCACACTGCCACGCACGTGTGTGTGTGTGTGTGCGCTCTCTCTCTCTCTCTCTCTCTCTCTCTCTCTCTCTCTCTCTCACTCGCTAAGTGCACACTGCCTTCCAGACTAGGCCTTCACAGCACGCACGTGTGTGCTCTCTCTCTCTCTCTCTCTCTCTCTCTCTCTCTCTCACACACACACACACACACACACACACACAAACACACACAAATCTATATATTTTTTTTCACTTTAGATTGTGAGACTATGCATTCAGGATGACATATCCAGGGCCCTGTTGGGCTCTCAGGGACTATTTCACCCAAAGTCAGTTTGGATCTCCAGGACAGAATCTGTGTGGATTGCATGGGACACTGCAATTTAACTGGAAAGAACCTGCCCAGGCCATGGGTGGGGTTTCTAGATCTCGCCCTGTGATAAACCGCAGCCTTTGGCAACAAGGGGACTGTTTATTTATACAGGCTCCTTCCAGGTAGACTGCCAGCACCCACTGCCCCCACCTCAGTGTCTCCAACTCACAGGTCCCCTACCCTGGAGACAGCCCTGCCTTCCTCCTATAAAGACATCCATGTCCTACCAGGAGGAGTGTGCATGGATGAGGGCCGACGCGAGAAACAAAACTAGGAACAGAATGCAGGACCTTGGAGGAAAAGTCGGAGGGGCTAAAGGAAAGGCTCTCATGAGGGCAACATCACTTCCGCTCACAAAGTCGCACTTAGGATTGTGTGTTTTTCAAGGAAATAAAATGACACCTTACAACTGGGTGTGGTGCACACACCTGTTATCCACACTACTGGGATGCTGAGGGAGGAGGGCTGCATGTTCCAAGGTTTTGTCTCAAAAAAAATGAAAAGGGGGGCACTGGAATGAAATCCTGTGTGAAAGAGTACCATGTGGCAAAGAGCTCTGCAGCACTCGCAGGGCACACGAGTGAGCTTAGCTGTTTCCTTTTGTTTTTAATGAAAGTCACATCGCTCTTGAGAGAACAGTCTACCTGGCAGCAGAAGGCCTGAGGAGCCTCTGCAGGGAGCCAAGCGCTGGGCAGCGCCCTCAGGCGGCTACCTTCTCCCTCCCTAGTAAATTCCTGGAGGTGAGCTCTGGCCAGCACACATTTGGCTGGGGGCGTCACGTAGCCAACTGCTCCATGGGCTTGATGTTCTGAGACACAGCGAAGGTGCAGCTTGTGCTGATCTTGACCTCGTCCACTGTGGAATCATTCCCAGAGCTCCATCAGTGTCAGCCTCCTGTTTCCAAGCACGTCAAACACAGCCTTCTCAGTGATGATGTGGTCCACGAAGCGCGGCAATGTGCACTTTCCCACGATTTGAGGGTCTTTGCCTTGGTGCAGTGCTCCATGGTGACCACTACTTTGGTCTTGTCACCAGATACCAAATCCATGGCACTGCCCACTCCTTTCACCTTCTTTCCTGGTATCATCCAGTTGGCCAGGTCGAGGTATTTAGAAACCTGCATGTCCCCTGTGAATCATGGCAGAGGAGTCATCGCTGGGAACAAAGTGACAGTCTGCTTGCCTGTGCTGATGACATCTGGATCCAATCATCTTTCGATAAGAATGGGCCCAAGCCCAGGATTCCTTTGTCACTGTGAAGATAAACTGTCATGTCAGGGCTGATGAAGTTGCCGGCCAAGAGAGGGATTCAGATGCTCAGATTGGCATATCAGAGGTTCTCAGATTCAAGAGCCAAGCATTTGATCCTGAGCATCCTTAATTCTTCTCCCAGCAGGGCTTTCCCATCTTCTTCGCTCCGCAGTACTAAAAGCTCTTTTTTTTTTTCCCCTCTTATTTCGGCCCCTTTATCACTCGATCACATATATGGTGGGAACGTGAATGGGAGAAAAGTCCCCACGTCCACGATTTCTTCCACTTCCACAACCGTGACATCCGCAGCCTTGCACTTGGGCACGTTGAAGGTCCTGGCGCTTTCCTTGAAGATCACGTTGCCCGCACTGTCCACCCCTTCACCAAGGCCAAGTCCTCCCTGAGGAGCGCTCTAGGAGGTAGTGCTGGCCCCGGAACTCTCACCTCTCGCGACTGGTTCGGGATGGCCAGGCTGCCGTGGGGTAGTACCTGATGCTGGCCACCTTCCTGCACTAGCTTGCGGTAGTCCGTGGGCGTGGAGGCGCTCGGCCAGGATGCCCTGCGGCGTCAGCCCCAGGTCCAGCTCGCCCTCCAGGTACCGCTATTCGCACAGCCTGTTTTCGCCCCGGTGGGAGCAGACCACGCTGCGGACCTGCTTGGTGGCTAGGAAGAGGCCCAGGCCGAAGTCGTCCACGCCCACGTTGCTGCTCACCACTTCAGGTCCCTCTCGGCGGTCCTCAGCAACGCGGCCATCAGGTTCTCGGGGTTCCCGCAGAGCCCGAACACCCCCGCCCCCAGCATCATCGCCCAATTGCGGATGTCCTTCACCGTCTCCACCGCGTCCATGTAGAACTAGGCGCCGGACCGAGGGCTGGTGGCGAAGCGGTGGGCGCAACCCTGGGACAGCGATGGCCCTGAGCGACTGGCAGAGAGGTGGAGCCGCAGCCCCGCCATGGTCAGTGGGGCTCTGAGGTCAGAACAGGTCGGCTGCACCAAGAGAGTGTTCCTCTGGCCGCAGGGAGGGCGCTGCATCCCGCGCCTGGGGCGCGCTCCACTATCCCTACTTCCCCGCCTGCTCCCCACCGAAACCCAAACCCTGTCAAGCTTCCCGAGACTCAGGAGCTAGGGCACTGCAGGGTGACCTGACTGGGATGGTGTTTGAAGGTGATAGCCGCCTGTCACAGCTCTCAGTGGTGCCAGGCTGCACAATGGTTTATTTCCGCGGACACCCTGCAGTGAGTGCACCCACACCTGTGGCAAGTTAAGCTTCCCCTCCTTGAGCGGGGAATCTCAGAGCGTCCTTTTCAAAAAACTTTTGTCAGAACCTGTTATCACCCATTGCTGCTAAACTACCCCTAGAAACCCCAAACGCCTTGCCCAGCTGTTTGCCCAGCTGTTTACCTGGCTCACAGTGACCCTTGCCCACCCTCGGTCTCCTTCCAAGGTCTCCTTCCTGCCCTCTGCTCCTCCATGTGGCCCTCTCACTGGACTTCAGACAGACCAATCTTATGCTCCCTTGGCCTTTCCATCCACTGCCTGGTATAAAGGCATGCTCCCCAAATTCCTGTATGTGAAGGAGAGAAGGAACCTCGTTTTGTGGATGAGGAAACTGAGTCTTGGGAAGGTAAGTAACCTGCTGATGTCACTGTCTCACACAGCTGGGATTCCAACCACAGTCCCTCACTCAGCCTGAGGATGAAGTCACCTCCCCCTACTGTCCTTGGAGCACAGGAACTGCCCGTGTGGAGGGCCTCTTGCAGGGGGAACTGCCCCTTCCTGGGGAAGGACACTTGGACTCTCAGCACCCCAGATGTTCCTCAGAAGAAGGGGAGGAAAAGCAGCTCTGGCTGAGGGCATCCTTGTGTCCAGGACCTCACTCTATCTACCCACTGGAGTCTTCACAGTGGGCACAGCAGAGAAAGGCCAGGCGCCCAAGAACCAGTGAGGTCACTTTGGACAGTTCTAGAGGCCTCAGCTGGCACAGCCTCCTGGAGCCCCAGGGGAGCTCACCCAGCCCAGACCCTGAGCCTCACCATCCTCAGTTTCCACATAGAGACGGAGTCCCAGGTCCTTGTTACGGTTCAGCAACCAGCGGTCACTGGCTGCTGTGACATCCAGCACCAGCCAGCCCTCGTCCCCAGCTTGAAGCGTCTGAAGATCCAAAAAGAACAAGTCAGACTCCCTGTGGACACGAAAGAACAATTAACTGATGGCTGAGGGCCGGTCCAGCTACCTTTGTGGGTCTCGTGCCACCTAGGGACCACTACTGGAACATCTATCCTGCCCTGGCTCTGAGCTCTGTCTGTGCCTTATTTCACTAATAATCAATTCAAAACATGGTACTGTGCAGGTGGGAAAACTGAGACTCAGTGGCTCAGTGACCCGTCCAGGGGCCCACAGTCAGGATGGCAGGGCAGGAACTGTCTGGCCCAGCATCTTTCCCATCTCTGAGGCTCTTCTCCCAGGAAGCTCCCCTTTCTTTCTCTGGGAAATGCCCCTTCCCCCCAGGTGGGGCAGGACACCCTGCCAGAGCCTTGACCAGGAGCCCATGAGATGGGAGGTGCCTGGGCCGAGGGAGGCACCTGTTGGAGTGCTCCTGGACCACCTCGAACATGCTGATGTGGAGCGTTGTGTTGAGGGGGTGGGTGCTGGGCAGCTTATAAATCCGGAACTCTGCAGCAGTGACAGCCTCCCCTGCTGGGATCTGCGTCAGATCAAAGCGGAACTCCTTCCAGTGGGGCTCCTGGTGGCCCAGGGCGCGGTCACGTTCCACTGGAAAACAAAGTGGGAGCCAGGTGGTCACTAATAGCTGGGTTGGCATGGACTCTGAAGTAGGGTAAGGCCAGTTTTCTCCTCCACAGACAGGCTTGTTCCAGGCTTTTCTGGGGGAGGTGTAGACAGGGCTTCATGAGGTCATGTAGAAAGGACTTCCACAAGTGCTCTACAAGCCACAAGCCAGAACCCCACTTGTACCTGTCTCCTACAAGGCCCTTTCCTGACCCTGGAACCCACAGATGAGAGAGCAGAAGGCCCTCTTCTGGAAGCTCCTAGGTTAAAAGGGAGATGGACATGAAACCCAAAGCAGGAAAAGGTCACAGAGGCGGGGAGAGCTCAGATATACATGACGGCTGAGCTGGACCGTGAGGCTTGAGTGCAAATTTGCCTCAGTGTCCAGGGATAGGGCACTGTAGAGGACAGGCCAGTAGAGCAAGGCCCAGGGTAAAATGACCTGAGGGCAGGGAGGGACACCACTGCCAGAAACTACCAAGGATGAAACTACCAAGTGCCTTTTGTGGGGCTAAGAAGGAAGAAGAGGGACAGAGAAAGGAACAAGGAGCACCAAGGTAGGATGACTCCTGGGGAGTCCTATTCAAGTTCTGGGAAGTGGGATCTAAGCAGCCTCCATAAGGAGGTGATGAATGGGAAGACATCTCAGTGGGTGGTGAGGTGGCAAGGTGTGCTCTAGGCAGAGAGGAGTGGTGTGTACTGGTGAGGGGGGCTGGGGACCTCCCACAGTTTCACACTCTGGAAGCAGCAGTGGGTCTAGCTGGGCCCACCTGTGGGAGGGGTGAAGCCTTGGGCTACTCATGTCAGTAGGTGGCAGCGTGGTCTGAGAGGCAGACTGGAGGACCCTGTGCAGGCAAGGGTGAAGGGTGAAAGACAGGCAGGAGGTGAGAGCCGAGGTGGGGCCAGTGGTGGGACTGGCCCAGCTGTCTGGGCAAAGGCCACGGCTGTGGAACAAATCCACATTTGCCCAGAGACTCAGAACTGCTCAGGATGGTATATTTAGGGCAGTCTCACTTTAGCTCCCTGTCACTTTCAAACACCAAAAATCTGTGTTTCCGGAAAGCAGGGTGGGAGTTGCCCAGTGCCTTCTCTAAAACCCAACACTGAGATTTTAATTATATGTATCTGAGTCTTTTTAAAAACTCTCTCTGGCTACTGGGCTCAGTGACCACAGGTCAGGTTTTAAAAAGCACCAGGCTAGGCTGCCAGGCGGATGTGGAGAGCACTTCCTCTCCTTGTGGTCCCCACATATCGCCCCTGGTCCAGAGATAGACAGGCCCACAGCTGTCCTGGGGGGGGCCAGGTGACAGGCATGTTTGCGTAGGAGCAGTTGGGAAGTTTCACCCCCAGGGAGGAGAAGAAATGGACCAGCTGTGTCCCATAGCACATCAGGGTGTCTTTTGAAGTTTTACTTCTCCCTCAGAATAGGACTTCAAAAAATTTTTTTTTCTAAATAGATGTAATTGTTTGCTCATTGATTCACATATGACACTGCTCGGGGTACTGGAACTACTTCAGTGAACAAGACAGATATCTCATGTAGTTACAATCTAATGGGAGAGATGGAATATAATCAAAAACAAGTAAAATAAGGGATACTGTTTCTTTGGTATGTGGTATGAAGGAAGCAGAGGGTGAATTGGGTATGATGGCTCATGCCTGTAATCCCAGCAACTCAGGAGACTGAGACAGGAGGATCACAAGTTCAATTTAGCAAGCTCCTAAGGATCACAGCTTCAGCAATTTAGCAAGGTCCTAACCAACTTAGTGAGACCCTGTCTCAAAAGAAAAAGGGGATGGGGATGTGGCTTAGTGATTAAGCACCTCTGGGTTCGATTTCTGGTATCAAAAAAAAAAAAAAAAAAAAGGCAAGGGGACTGGGTGCTTTTCATAGGGTTTTCAAGATGGACTTTGAGAAAGAAGTAAGATCAGGCACGAGCATTCTCATATGATGCTGAAAGTATTCATTCATATGAATTTACCCTTTGATGAAAGAATCCCAAAGACAGATTAGCAAAATGATGAAAAGCCATATGCAAAAGCCAATTCACTGGGTACAGGAAATGTCAAAGCTATGTCTGGTTCCACAGTCACCTCTCAATGTTTATTGAGAGAATTACAAAAGTGGCCTAAATTTTTTGAACAGTGAACCAGCTTCTGTTTGGAGAAGCAGTAAATGGATTTAGTTTCTGAACCACCTTAATGTGGCTACCAGAATAATAAACAATCATGAATCACCAACATGTGCCAACGGAACCCTCAGCCTCCTCCTCCAGCCTCTGATCAAACCACCTCCGGATCCCATGCTTCTGGGAAAGGCCCACTGAGGGCAGCAGGCGGCCTCCCTGGCCACAGCACTGTCCACATTCTGCCTGTCCACTCCAGGGCCCTGTGCCCACCACTCATAGGATGGACCACCAGATGCCAAACCTGGTGTCCATCAGCCTGACACCAACAAAGCATTGGTTATTTTTGTTTCTTGGACAAAATTAGACTCACCCAGGTGACCTGTCTTGTTTCTCACCAAGAGTCGGATCAAAAGACACCCTCCTCCTCCAGCTCAGTGAGGCTGTCAGGAGGACAAGTTTCTGACCAGCCCATCAGCCTCCCTTCCAATCCTTCCCAGCCTTGGAGGCCCACCCGGGGAGTCTAGGCTCAGCTGTGTACCCCAGGCCCTCCCTGAGCTGGCCCCACTATCTGCCTGTCTGTCTGTCATGGCCTCTGGTGCCCCCTACCTGCAGGCACCTTCCCCCCAGAGGTTCCTTGGAGGCCTCCCTCCCTTGAGTTGCTCCCCTCCACCATGTCTAAAGGCTACTTTCCCCTCACTGAGGAGCCTGCTCTGACCACCCACAGACCCCATAATTGATCTGCCCTCTTTCCCCTGGCTCAGCTGCCTGGCAGAAGGATGGGCTCACTGAGGGCAAGGGCTGAACATGGACATGGGAGCCTCCCAGCAGCCTGCTCATTGAGGCCCCTGAGTTCCAAGGACCCAGAAAGGGGGTACCTGTCTGTTCTTCCCTAGGACTTCTTGTCCCCAGGACAGTGGCTCAGTGTCCAGCACTCACAGCCCCTTAGGCTGGGGCACAGATGCCAGTCTGGGGGTGGCTACCAGGTTTCAGCATGTCCCTGTCTGAGGGCCCCAGAGGCGGACAGGCTAGGCCTGTCTGGCTAGTCCTGCTGGTAACAAAGGCTGCGGGAGCCCCACTTCAGATCTAAGAAAAGACCCTGGTTTCCACAGCCCCTTGAGGCCCCTGGAAGAGCTGTGGGATTGAGGACCTGTTGATCTTGCCTCCTGAAGGGGTTTCTCCCACCAGAAACCTCAGCTCTGGGGAGAGGAGGCCCAGGTTCTTTCTGAGGTATCTTCAGCCAGGTCTCATTACTGACTTTCTTCAAGAGCTGTTTCCATAAATGACTGTACACATAATTACTGATCCAGTCCTCAGATGGCTTCAGACCCCAAATTAAAAGGGAACACCCGCACAGGCCACCACATCAAGCCTGCCAAGGTCAAAAATAGTTCCCAAGAGATGGGAGCAAGAAGGACGCATGGTTCCTCCAGTTGAAACCCAGGAAAGACCTGGACTGTGGGAATTTTCCAGAAAGACATGGTCACAGTGACACATCCCCTCTTGCCTGTGAAGGAGAGGCTTCCATGAGGAGGTGGGCTGGGTGTTCCTCCCACCCTGTGACTCACCCCTGGGGGGACCCTCACCAGTGGGTAGGAGGCAGGCATATTCTTTGGTCAGAGCTGGGAAGGCCCGCAGGGCAACCCTGGAGAGAAGGGGAAACTGAGGCCCAGAAGGGGCTGAGATTTTGTGGAGGTCACAGGAGAGGTTAGGGTCCCATAATGTGAACTTTCAGACTTGGAGCCAATGTGAAGTGAATGGCCCTGGAGTTGACAGGTGGCAATACTGGGATGGGGGAGGTTTTACATGTCAACTAGGTCCCTAGAATGCCTACTGAAGGCACCATCCTGCAGGCAGGGCCCAGTGGAACTTGGGGTCCCAGGGGAGGGCTCAGAGAGATGCTGCACCCATTGTTGGCACCACAAAGGCAGGGAGGGCTGGCCCCACTTGTGCCCCATCCTGGCCCAGACTCCTTCTTTGGCTCTGGGTGCTCCCCACTTCCTGCTGCACCCCTGTTTCCTTCAGCTTTGCCAGTCTGCCTGAGCACCTGCCATGCAAGAGCTGGGGCACATGGTGGGGTGGGGGTGCCATGGAGAGTTAGATTTGGCCACTGTCTTCAGGTTGTTCCAAGTTTCCCAAGGATGAGGAGAAAATACTAGATGTGCAGATGGGCAGAGAGAGAGACTAGGACCCTAAGCGATGCATACACAATGAAGGATGAGCTCTCCATTCACCTAAGTTACCTTGGGGAGAAGGGATCAGAGAATACTTTTCTAGAAACATATTTAAGAGTGGTAGAAGAATTTTGACAGGCATAATTGGAGAAGTATCATCTATACAAAGGCATAGAAGTGGGAAATAAGTGTGGATTTTCCTTTTTTAAGCATTGAATTATGTGTCAGGCACCATGCTAGATATTTAGAGATGCACTTCTGTTCATGCTTACCCAAGTGTATTATCTGTGGCTGTACAAAAAATTACTGAAAATGTAGCAGTTCAAAATAATAATTTCACATCATTTCCTAGGGTCAAGAATCTAGGGCTGGGGATGTGGCTTAAGCGGTAGTGCACTCACCTGGCATGATTCAATCCTCAGCACCACATACAAATAAAATAAAGATTTTATGTCCACCAAAAACTGAAAAATAAATATTAAAAAATTCTCTCTCTCTCTCTCTCTCTCTCTCTCTCTCTCTCTCTCTCTCTTAAAAAATATTTTAAAAAAGAATCTAGGCATTTATCTAGGTAGGTCTAGGTTAGGGTCTCTCATGGGGTTGCAGTCTCTGAAGACTTGACTGCACTGACAAATCCACTTCTGAATTCACTCATGTGGCTCTTGGTAGTAAGTTTTGAGTTCCTTATCATGTGTGTATCTCCACAGAGCTGCTCACCAGATGACCTCCCCTAGAACCTAAGAGAGATGGAAGCCACAGTCTTTTCATAACCTAATCTTGGCAGTAACATATCATCTCTGTTGGTCACACAGAGCAATGGTGGCACAATGTTGGAGGAGACTAAACAACCGTATGCATACCAGGAGGGAGGACTCATGAAAAACCATGATGGAGACTAGCTACCACAACAATGCCATGAGAGGAATTGTTCACCCCATTTTATAGGTAAGAACACTGAAGATCAGGAAAGTTAAATAGTTTATACAAAGCCACAGCTAGAAGCATCCAAGATATAATTTGAACCTAGGTGTATCTGGACTTCTATGTATTCTATGTATGTTTCTTTTCATTAGGGCTTTGCCACATTGGTCAAGGGAAACAGTGGTTCTATTAGACTAAAATACTGAACTTGGAATGCCACAATGGGGGAACTTGAATTCTATTCAAGAAAGGCACACAGTTTCAAGAAGGATCCTGAATAGAAAAAGGCATGATTGGATTCTCACTGGAGGGACTGCAGTTCCAAGAGCACGCCAAGACCTTCTTCACCTCTATGCCTCCCCTCTTCCTGAACACCTTATCCTCTCACCTCCTTTTGACTAAATTTTGCCTGTCTTTCAAGATCCACCACAAATATTACCTGCTCCCAAGCTTTCTCTGTACCACAGCCAGGAATCCATGCTTTCTCCTCCTTCTTTGGCCTCTTTTGCATTGTTGAACCCATATTTGTCCAATGGGTGAATGGCTATTTCTTCCATTCTGTGATAATTTATATTGAGTTGTCTCTGGGCCTGTCTTTCCCAGTAAAATGAGCAGACCAGGGACCTGGGCTGTGCTTTGTATTAGCTCCCAAGATAACCAAGAAGGGGAATGGCACACAGTATGCTCCTAGCAGTACTTACTAAGGAATGACCAGATTGCTCTTAAAACCCTGGACCATTCAGTCTTCTCTATGCCCAGGTCTTGTAGTCTGAAGCTTCTCTAGCACCCTTCCTGCATACAGAGACCTGGTCTGCTCAGGGGACAGAGCCAGAAGTTAAAGGAAATGACTGCATTTTACACTTGGTCTCATCACTAACCAAATAGCCTTGGTCTAGACATGTACTACCAAAGTTGACATTTATTGAGCATTTATTTACTAGGCACTCTTTTCAGCATTTTACAGATGAACTCATTTAATACTCCTAAGCATTCTGTGAGATTGATCTCCTATTTCATGAAATAACAACAAAAATTTTTTTAAATTATTTTTTTGGCAAAAGGAATTGAACCCAGGGTTGCTTAATCACTGAAGTACATCCCCAGCCCATTTTTAATTTTTTAATTTTTTATTTTGAGGTAGGGCTTAAGTTGCTGACTGGCCTCAAACTTGTAATCCTCCTGCCTCAGCCTCCCAAGTTGCTGGGATTACAGGCATATGCCACCAATCCTGGCTAGACAAAATTCTTTTTGACAGGATGTTAGGTTGGATTTCCTGGGATACAGATTGAGTTGGGAAGTTACTGGGGAGTGCTCTCTGTAGGGAACAGAGGAGCAGGTTTGGACAGAGTCAAATAATGATGCAATCACAACAAAGGCCTCAGCCAGTTTCGACTGCACAGGGAGTTCTGGGGCCAGAGACCCTTCAAAGTTGTCCCTTCTTGATGCAAGCACCAGATATATATATATATATATATATATATATATATATATATATATATATATAGTCCCACAGACCAGTCATTGAATGTGGGGTGCCTAATTTGGGGCCAGTCAATGTCTAGAGTACTCAGCTGTGAGCTGTCAGCAGTCCATGCTACAGGCAGCTGGGACAATGAATGACACAATGCTGAAGAGCTGATCAGCTCACCACAGTGTCCACTACAAATAGAAGTAATGCAGTGGGGTCTGACCCAGGCCACCTGATCCTGGAGCAACGCGTTTTACCACTCTACTATGGGCTTTTAAGGAACTGATTGGAGGTGGGAGGCTAAAGAAACACAGCAGGCTCCTCCCTCTTAGTACCGGCTGCCAGTTATTGAGCAGTGCCAGGCACCTGCTAAGTTTTTGTGTACCCTAGCCTAGTCACTGCACTACAATAGAGGTATTATTATCCTGACTTTAAAGGTGAGGAAACTGAGATACCAAGACTTTAACCTGCTCAGCATCTTGCAGCTCTCAAGTGGAAGACCCAGAATGAAAACCTGGTGTGTGGCACTCTGGAGTAATTTGCTACTCTGTTGTTCTGCTCCTGAAGAACTGGGCACCAGGCCAGAGGCCAGGGTCTTTAAGACAGCATCCTCCTCTGTCTACTGGGGGCAATATCAGTCATTTATTTTCAGAGATGAGAAATGCTGAAGAGATGTCATGAGAGGTCACTAAATTCCACAAGGCTATACCATCCTGAAGGCCAAACAGGGTTAAGGGGAACAGGGACCCACCTTCAACTCATAGAAAGAAATACTTTGGGGCATACAATCCCTTTAACAGTCACCTTTTATGAGGATAAGAGATTTATTAGTAAGTGAAAGATAAAGTAGCAAAACAGTTGGTATTTGTGTCCCACATAATAAAAAGTATGAATGGAAATATTAGTATCTGTGTTGGAAAACTATCAGGGCTGTCTGGGAACAGGAGTTACAACAAAGGATTAAAACACTGGATTTCTGAGGTATAGGGGAGATTAATGAGGGCTTCCACATCATATGCTTCTGAATATGTGGCCTGAACTGTCTATGAGGAAATTCTGTACTTAATTTACATGATCTGAGTTATCTATAAGAAATATGCATTCATAAATCCCAAAACAGCCAGACACGGTGGCATATAGCTGCAATCCCAGCAACTTGGGAGGTTGAAGCAGGAGGATCACAAGTTCCAGGTTAGCCCCAGCAACTTAGGCAAGGCTCAGCAACTGAAGGAGACCGTGTCTTAAAATTTAAAAAAATCTAAAAACAAATAAATAAATAAGGGCTGGGGAACTTAACTCAGTGACAAAGTGACCCTGGTTTAATCCCCAGTACCAAAACAAACAAACAAAAAAAAAAAAGAAAGAAAAGAAAAGAAAGAACCTCGTTTAATCCCCAGTACCAAAACAAACAAACAAAAAAGAAAGAAAGAAAAGGGAAAAAATAACAAAGAGATTTTTAAACAAGAGTCTCAGTTCACATCACATGTTCACATTCAACACAGTCCGTTTGAGCAGCACTCACTGCATCTAATGATGGGCCAGGCCTAAGGCTGTGCAGAGACAGCTGCTGTGTAGGGGCTGAACACAGGATGTGGAAGCAGAGAGATGACCTGTATGTGGCCTTCAGAAAATCACCTAATCTCCTCTTTTTAAAACCAAGATGTGACGGCAATTGTAAAATTCAAATGATGGAACAGATATGGAGTTTCTGGACATGTGTATATCACTGGGTAGCATCTCACACAAGCCCTGACAGCCCCATGAAATCTGTAGCTCCATTTTACAGAGGAAGAAACAGAGGCTTGGACAGGTGGACAGGAAAGCCCAGATCACATTGACAGTAGGTTTTAGAGACTGGATGAAATTCTGTGTGACTCCCAGGTCAGAATATCTCCATCCAGTGCTGTCTGCCCTATCATTGCTCAGCCCCTCTTTTTTCAGATGGGAAGTGGGAAGGGTCAGTCTAGCACACCTGAGAATTATCTACATGGTGCATGCAATTATTGTCTCTCCTACTAGAAGGTCAGCATCATTGTTTGGATTCTGTTCACTGTTATACCCCTAGCAATTAGAATGGGGCCTGACATTTCATAGGTACTAATAACTCTATGTCAAATGAATGGGAAAATGAAAGAATTCCCTAATAAAGGATGAAAGGAAGAGACCTGAAACCCATGAGGAGAAGCATCATCCTTCAAGGTCGAAGGACTGCAAGAGTAGAGCAGGACATGCCCAGGTCCCTAATTTTCACTTAGTCCTGGTTCTGCCAAATCCAACAGCCTCAGTTCATCACCCCCGCCCCGTCCCTGGCTGCTGGGACCAAAGGAATAAGTTAGTCTGGTTCAGGAAAGGGTCAGGGCAAAAGCACAGATGGCACCATCGAACCTGCCTAGACTGCTGCCTGTTAGTGCTGTTTGTTCCTCAGTTTCACAGGCACCTGCCTCTCCACTGACACAGGGTGGGGAAGGATTCAAGAAGAATGTGCAGAGTTGGTCCTTCCTCTCTCCTTCCCTCCCTCCTCCTTCAGGAGAGGCCAGGCAGACCTGAGGGGCACAGAAGTAGGATGGAGCTATGAGAAGGTTCCTCTGACACAGAGCCGAGGATCAGGGATGGGAGGCATCTCATTAATCCAACATCACCCCTGCAGACTGGATGAGATGCAAAGGTACAGATAATGGATGCAGACATGCAGGAAGTAAGTGGAGGCCAGGTGGTGGTACAAGAACCTCAGGGCTGTGCCTTGCCTGAGCATAGGGCGACCAGGGACAGGATCCCTCTGCTCCACACAGTAATAGTCCCATTTCTTCATCCTGATCCAGAGGAGCTAAGGGTCTACAGGCTGAGCTGGACAGACAAGTGGGGCCAGGGCCGCCAGCTCTGACCACAGCCCTGACTCCCAATGCAGGTCCTGGAAATCATGTGGGGCTTCCCAAGTTACTTGCTCCCCAAGGGGCCTGAGCTTTGGCAGGAGGCCCTCATAAGACCTCAGCTCTGTGTCCCACAGACTACCATCAACAGTCAGGGACCTGGAGGGACAGGCCTCACTTCCTGGGGACTGATGAAGCTGACAGGAGAGGTGGAACAAGGTGGGAGCTGGGTCAGCACTATAGCAACTCTGCTATTAGACCCCACAGTAGTTCTGGGGCCCAATCTTTGGGGTTAGGCCTGGGCCTCTAACACGGAAGAGATCCTGGTTCATGTCTAATCCCCACCTACACCCTTGGTAATTACCAGTTAAAACTACTCTGGCTGAGAGAGTTCTAGAGTGCAGTGAGTGCATCAAAATAAAGAAGGCTGTTCTGAGGGTGCCGCCCACAGCCAGGGCTGCACAAAGACCTGCTTGTTAATCCCACAGCCTCAGAGGCCCAGATCCCAATGAGACATGCAGAGAAAATGGAGGAAGAAGATGGGATTTGGAATCCACAGCCATGGACAGCATCCTGAACTCTCTGTGTGGCCCTGGGCTGGCTATTTAACCTCTCTGAATCCAGAAAATGGGGCTGGCAGAATAGTCTCACATGTTGTTGTCTGGACTAAATGAGGAATTGAAGGCTGTGAAAGTTCAAATGGTCATTTTTCTTCTAATCACAGATATAAACATCTTTTGGTTGCCTTTCAGAATCCATTTCTGGTTTCCTTGTGTTCAAGACACATGGAGATGATCCTGTCACATCCACACAAAGGCTAGGTCACAGCTGGAAGGGACCAAGGTCAGCAATGGTTAGGCCCAGGTTTACCCTCCAAGGGGTATGTCAACCAATCACATAACTACCCTGAGGACAGGCTGCTAAGATCTGAGACTCAAAGCGGGCAAGAGACTTTCCCAAGGTCAGTCACAGAGGGGTGGGCCCCACTTCATTTACAGCAACTGCTCCCATCAGAGCTGTGAGTGTCTTGATCCAGGGGATGCTGGGGAAAGCAGGACATGGGCTGTACAGTGACTCATTCTGATGGGCGGCTCCCCTAGGGATGTTCTTAGGCAATTCCATCCACAGCTCTTCTTGGTTCTGAGCCCCAGGTCAGCCTGTCCTGAAGATGGAACTCCAGTCCCAGTTCCACATATGGCCTCCTCTGTCCCACCTCCCCGCCCTCTAAGCAGGAAGGTGGCATCTGTTCCATAGGCCAGAATCCTATGCCTGGCCCTGGGCTCCCAGTGCTGGTTTACAGCTATCTCCTGCTGTTTGCTCCCCACCTCAGCCTACCACCAGCTCTGAATGGGGGGAGCAGAGGCTGGGCTATTTCTTCTTTCTGCCTTTATGTAGGAAACAAATGGCTGAGGACCCCACAAATCCTGCTGCTGCCAGGTTCCCTGTGTTCCTCTCCCTAAGCCCCTCAGAAAGTTCTCTCCACTCTAAAAACCTAATGTAACTATAGAAGTCACCTCCCTGAGCACTGGATAGAGAACCTGACAATCTAGGCCTGTCTTGGCTGGGCCACACAGAAGCCATCTATCCTAGGGGTACCTTTGCCTCTTTGGGCCCCTCTGTCCTCACCTGGGTGGTGGGGATGGAGACCATGGCTGTTCACAGGACTGCTGGGAGGAGTGACGCTCTGTGTGGAGGGGGCTGGCAGCCATGGCAAGGGTCCTGTCCCTTGATGTCACCCCATCACATGGTCCCCAGACCCAGCCTCCTGCCTGTTACAGCCCAAGCCCCTGCCTGTCACTATCTACAGAAGGGAGGCAAAGTGGTTGGAGGATATGACCAACAGTAAATATTCATGACTCTGCATTCAAGAGTAGTAGTGAAAGTGTCTTTGAGATCTTTGGGAGAACTCAGACTCAGTTTAGAGAAATTTCTACAGACAGAAAGAGCCAAGCTTTTTCTGGGAGAGAGAAGAGGATCTAAGCTGTCCCTTGGGTCATTCACAGGCCTGGACACTCACTCCCTGCCAGGCCACAGCCCAGGTGCAGGAAGCTGTCTGTCCACTCCTTCCCCAGCCCCTCCCTGACAGCACACTCCACCCGCAGGCTCAGTGCTGCACAGGGAAGAATCTGCTATGTGAGGACTCAGGCTTATGGGTCAGCTCTGGTCACTTTGATGATGACCACAGGCTTTCACGCTGAACTTTGTCCCTCTCCTCAGTACTGCCCTTATCATACTGATAGCATCACAGGCTCTGTTTACTCACCAGTCTTCTCAGGACCCAACTGTCTTCCTGGTGCCACCCAGGTGGTCCCAACATTACCAGATTCCTAAACCTGGGTGTGGTTGGAGACAGGACGAATGCATCCCCCTGAAAGTCCACATCCTGACTGCTCCTGTCCACCTCACAGCTCAGACAACCCGAGACATCCCTTAGATTTTTCATTCCCCGACCACTGTAGTCCCTACTCCCCTGCAGGACCTGTCTACTGCTCCCTGACTTTTCGTCCCAGCCCTGGGCCGGCACTGCTCAATGATGCGCATACACCCCTGCAAACCCATTCACTCTCCCAGGGGCCTGCCTGGGGGCGCTGTCACCTTCCAGACAGCCTGATACCCACTCCCTTCCTGGAGGGCATAAGGTCACCCCGATTCCCGACGCCATCCTTCGCTGACTGCACTCACCCATATTGACGAAGCTCATGACCAGATCGGCGCGGCCCAGGTGCCGCTCCGGGGATCCACCGTCCTCGTCGTCGTCGCCAGCCATGGAGTGGTAGAGGTCCAGCATGAAGAGCGGCGCCGACGCGGGCAGCCGGGCAGCGGCGGGTGGCGCGCGGGGCCGGGGCCGCCCAGGAAGCCCCAGCACCGCCAGGATCTCACGCTGCATGTCTCGGCGCTCACGAGCGCCCAGCCGACGCTGAGGACAGCTGTGTGGAGGGCGCGGGCCGGGGCTGCCTCCCAGAGCGCACAGCGCCAGACCCAGGAGCCAGAGCGGTCCCCGATGCGTGGCCATGGCAGGCGGGTCAGGGACGCTCAGTCGGAGCGCATCCGCTCAGCAGACAGACGGGCTAACGCCCCGACGCCTAGCAGGGAGCTAAAATCTGCCAGCCGCAAGACGCGGCCAGAGTCTCCTGAGGCCAAATTCCCCAAATCCCCTCCGCGCGGCACCTGTCCGGGCTCCGGAATGTGGGGACGCGGCCTCCAAAGCTAAGGGGCAGAGGCTACAGTAGAGGCTGGGGACTGCCTACTAATCCGTCCGTCGCCGCCGGGCCAGCCAGTCCCGCTGATGCCGAGGTCCGCGCCGCAGGCAGGGGCGGCGGACAAGCTCGGTGGCGAATCCGGAGGCGTGGACCTGTGAGTAGTCTCCTCGAGTCTTGGCGGTCTGCACCGCTGGTTGGGCAGCCACAGCCCTTGAGCCCCGCCCCATAACCGGTCCTGACCAATGGAGGGGCGGGGGCGGGGCCAAGGCGTGGAACCGACGCCAGACCTGGGCCCTGGGCTGTGGCTGGAGTAGACCATGATGGCATCCCCGAGGTGCAGCCCTGGAATTGGGGTTGGGACTGGGTATGGGTGGTGGATGGGCTGTGCGAGGGATCCTTAGATTGAGCTTTAGTGTCATCGGGGTTGTCCTGGGCACCCTACCCAGCCTCTGGCGCGCAACTTGGAAAACCCAGGGTCTCAGCGCAGTGCCTGGAAAGCAGGAACCTGTCGCCCGCGGGGCGTATTCTTCAGTGTTCAGCTGGGGCTGAGTCCTGGTCTGGCCAGCAGTGTGACCCGCAGGCCCACTTAGTACGCTGAGAAACGCCACTAGGACCAACTCGTGCCCTCAGAGGCCTCTGGAGAGCCCGGTCAGGTGCCAACCATTCCGCGGGAATGGGGCACGTTCCTCTGCCAGCAGCAGCCGGGCGCAGGGTCCCAGCCACCGCAGTTCTTCGCCGCCTCCGGGCGCCTTCCGGGAGGTCCACTTGCTTGCACTGCTGTGGACGTCTCCTGCTCCTACACCTGCTCAGCCACTTTTCCCGTCCTTCCCTCTGGCTAGCAATAGTGATGCTGTGAGCCCTGCGAACTTAGCTGCGAGCTTCAGTTGAGCACCAGTTTCCGTCTCCAGCCCCGTCTTTGGGACACTCCTAAGCCACTGCGAGCCACTTTTGTGCACCTTTTCAATTGTCACGGCCCCCAGGGGCTTTCCTTCCGGAAACGCCCGAATTGACCCAGCCGCTTTCTGCACACTTGACCTTCCCTAAAGGCTCCCTCACCGCATTGATTTGAGGATGATTGAGGGGAGGAAGTGGCACCCAGACTGAGATAGGAGGGCTGAACGGAACTGGCCCCTGAAGAACAGGAAAGTTCGGGGAGGAAAGTGCTCCAACAGAGAAATAGCTGTGTTAAGACCTGGAGTTGGAGTGAGCATCATAATGGCAGCTCACAGCCGGGAGCGGTGTTGCAGCCTGTAATCCCAGCGACTCTGGAAGCTGATGCTGGAGGATCAAGTTCCGGGCCAGCCTCAACAATTTAGCGATACCCTGTCTCAAAAATAAATAAATAAATAAAACCAAAAACTAAAAAGGACCAGGGATGTAATTCAGTAATAAGTGTTCCTGGATTTAATCCCCAGTACACAAAATAAGGACGATGGTGAATATGATGATGAAGATGGCAGTGGCTGGTGACAGCACTTGGAACATGCCAGGCATGTGTGTCCCGAACCAATTATACAATTTTCACATGTTATGGGGAACAACCTCTTTATAACAGACAAGGAAACGCACACAGAGGTTAAGGAACTTTTCCCAGGGCACACGACAGTGGAGCTGGGTTGGAGCAGGTAGGCATCTGTGAGTTAGTTGTTCAGTGGATCCCTGAGAGTTCAAGAGTTGAGAGCAAATTGCTGAGCCAGAAGGGCTACCAAGGAATGAACCACAGCCTCGCAGGGGGCTTCCAAGTAGATTCAGGATTAAATGTCCACCCAGGCATGGTGGTGCTCACCTGCAATCCCAGCCACTTGGGAGACTGAGACAGGAGGATCGAAAGTTTGAGAGACGCCTCAGCAACTTCTAAAGACCTTATCTCAAATAAAAAAAGATCTGGGGGTATAGCTCAGTGGTAGAGCACCTCTGGGTACAATCCCCACTAACACACACACACACAAACAAAAAGACACAGATTAAATCTCCAAATAAGGGTATGCTGCCCTCTCAAACCACATTTTGATGTGATCACTTCAAAATATCAAACACAAGGAGATTCTTTTTTTTAAATTTTTTTTAATATTTATTTTTCAGTTCTCGGCGGACACAGTGCTGAGGATCGAACCCGGGCTGCACGCATACCAGGCGTGCACGCTACCACTTGAGCCACATCCCCAGCCCCAACAAGGAGATTCTTAATTTAATAATTTGCTGATGCCTTAAATACATGCCTAGCCCTTTACCCAATCCACAGCTACAAGACCCATAAAGAAACTGAACTTTAACCTATGGATAATGCACATAGCTGTGGAAACTGCCTGATGTGAGGCCAGAGCTAGGATGCAGAGAGGAATGCGGATTGCTGGGAGGGAGACTGGAGTCAGGGTCTGAAGTTGAAGGCAGATACAGTAATGGGGGAGAGAAGGGATTGGCAATGAGCCTTTAATGATGATGGGATGGAGAGGCAGAGGAAAGTGTTGTTTAGGAGGCTGAATCCACAGAGTTTAGGGACATAGGGAGAGGGCAGGGTCAAGGGATTGTCCAGGTCAGGGGCTGAGTCTCCTGCCCACAGCCCCTTCACTGTCCTCTTTGCACCTTGTGCATCCCCCTACACTCCCCTGAATCCACACCACAGCATTCAGAGCCTTCAGTCTAACTGGTAATTCCAGGATTAAGTTTTGTGCAATGCTGGGCTCCTGGTTAGAATGCAAGCAGCCCAATATTGAGCTGATTCTTAGGGCAGAAACTATGTGTCTCAATTTAGGATGAGTGGAGATAGCTGTGCACTCTCAACAACAACTTCACATTTCTATAAACCTAAACAGCAGGTTTAGGTTTTAGCCACACAAAATAACTTGGCCCACAGTTTAATTCAATAACACCTAAGGCAGGCTGCCCTGCGCTGGGCTGTGAACCAGAGAGGTAGCAGACAAGACCCTGCTCTTGACCCATTCCTACTCTGACAAGAGCGACCATTGGTGAATTTTGTCATTTTTCCAAGGCAGAATGAAACATGTGCTCCCAGAGGAGCAAAGTCCCTGGAAGGGCAGAATAGGAGGAGTTGGAAAGTGGGGGCTCCTCAATGTGAGTGGAACCCCAGAACAGCAGACCTGGTAGGGAGCTGAGGTGAGGAGAGTTTCCTAGAGAAAGTAGTGTCAAAACAAGGGCTTTCCTCAGCCTCCTGGTGGCTATGACCTTGGCAAGTTACTTAAACTATCTCAGGCTGTTTTCCATCCACAAAAGGGGACGTGAGAACAGAGGATTTCGAAGGGTATTAAATGAGAATATATGCAGTGCTTGGCACAATCACTGTCTTAAAGCAAGTACTTAATAAACATCAGCTATTGTTATTATTAAAATATTATCACACCATTCAAAGCACTAAAAAAACCTTTTCCTGATTACAAAGATAATTTATAGTAGAAATTTTGGGAGTGGGTACTGGGAATTGAAACCAGGGCCTCACTTATGCATAACATGAATTATTGTGGAAACTTTTGAAAATGTAAACAAAAAATGACCATCTCAAAAGGTTTTTAAAAAGTCACCAAAGTGGGCTGGGGATGTGGCTCAAGCGGTAGCGCGCTCGCCTGGCATGCGTGCGACAACACTAGGTATTGTTGCTAATTATATAAATAAATAAATCTCTGAAAATTTCATAGGTAAAAGCATCTCTCTGCTGTTGTAATTTGCACATGGGAACTTACTAATGGCTCTCTGCCTTTTGAAGCGCTCCCCTCTCTTGGCTTTGAGGACACCTGTTCTCCTGCTTCTACTTCTCCCTACCCCCCAGGTCTGTCCACAGTCCCTCTTGGACTTTCCACCTGGTAACAAGCTTGTCCCTCTGAGAACTCAGTGCCATCACCCAATCATGCCCGACTTCAAGTACATTTGCAGAACAGACCTGTCTCCTGCTGCCAGAAGATATATCCAAAGACTGAGCAGATACAGCCAAAGCCAAAACCCGGGGAGCCCAGGGAGGCACCGACCTTCTGATGGCAGTTCAGTCATGAGTCTACCTTCTAACACCTCTTGAGTCCCTGGAGCCTTTCCATGCCCACCCCCCGACACTGGTGTGGTTCAGGAAGCATCCCCTCCACCCTGGTGACTGCAACAGCTTCCAACCAGTCTCCTTGTTGCCACGCTCATGACCCACCTGCCCTCACTCATCCCCCAGAATGCATTTCTAGATAAAAATCTGTTTGTGTAGATTGCTTAGAGTAGAATTTCCCACACTGAAGTTTCTGAGAGGTTCCTCCGAGAGGGGTTTGGTAAACACTGTCCTCTTCATGTCCCCCTTGGGAGAGCCCTGATGAGGCTAGCACTTGGCCAGCTCTGAGAGTCCTGCAGTAAAAGATGCATGTTTAGCTTTACCTCAGCATCTTTCAAAAGCAACTGTCCATGGTTTTTTCATTTTCTAAGTACTGGGAACCAAGCAAGCATTATGTGACCAAGTGCCCATAAATACATGGTGACCTGGCCTCCACCACCTGGTCCCAGCTGCCAGCCACTCTCCACAATCTTATCTGGTCACCAGCCTTGCACACCTTTCCACTGTCACATGGGACTAACTGTGGTTCCCTTTCTATCCCGCTGTTGACACTCCTGTACACCTGAACTTGTGGCTTCCTGGACTGAGAATGGCCAGGGGCCCTCTGTCTGTCCAGTGTCACCTCTCTGATGCAGCTGAAGCAACACCTCCTTGTCCTGACACCCTCTCTACCTGTGTGAGCAGACCCATCTCCCCTGCCTCGCTCACCCAACTTACTCACTGTATCAACTGAAGGGCATTTCTTTATTCACCTGTGCTCCTGCACTGGGCTGTGAGCTTCTTGAGGCAGGGACTGTCATTTTAATTGACCTCTGGATCCCAACCTCATGTTTAGGGGTTTAACAAGTATCTGTGAAACCCAATAGTCTCTATTCCTCTGAAAATGGGATAGACCCAACCTTTTCAAGGGTTAGATCTCACAACCTTCATAAGGCTTTCCATTAAGAAGCGTTCCTTCCTTCTTCGGGATGAAGAACAGAAGCACAAAGCCACCCCAGAGAGGGTCCGATCGCTAGCTCTGTGACTGGCCCTCGGGTCACAATGCAGACCCGTGAGTTTTCATTACTGAAACCATGAGGTTAAATTAGTCCTGCCAGGCCTAGTATAGTTAGAATATGAAAAGAAATGGCAACTTAAAAGAGCAGAGAGAACAGTTCTCCATAAGAAAGGTCTACAGGAATGGAGATTATCCAGGGTTATCACCAGCAGTGTTAAGGTTGAATTCTGTGATGTCCTTGATCTTAGCACAGATCATAGCTGAATTCCTATGCCATGACTCTGCCAGACCCAGAAGCTGCCATGGGGTAGGTATCCAGTAACAGATGACCACTGAGTTCTCCACTCATCTTCCCAGCTGGGTGCATGCAGGATGCTGGGAAAATCCAGTTCATCATGTTCCCAGGCTGTGCTTACACATCATAAAGAAATAAATAAACATAATGACATAGTATGGCCCTGGGTTCAATCCCCAACACCAAAAAAAAAAAAAAAAACCCCACCATAATCCTATCTTCATGTGGAGTCTCTAGCCAATGGGTCAGGGCACCTCCTATTAATAAATTAAATATTCCAATTAAAAATATCGTCAGATGTATTGATGAAAAAAACAGCAAAACAGAAAAAATGATATCTCTAATATCTATAAAGACAAGTTGAAAGTAAGTGCATGAAAAAAATATTTATCATGTAAGTATAAGAGCATGAAGATTAACGAAGTTCTCTCTTCAGATCAGGTAAAATAGACACCAGCATAATGAACATTAGCAGAGGAGATGATAAGAATGTCACCTCATAAAAATTGGTGGGCACAGTGGCTCCAGCAGCTTGGGAGGCGGAGGCAGGAGAATTGCAAGTTCAAGGCAAGCCTCAGCAACTTAGCAAGGTCCCATACAAGTTAGTGAAACCCTGTCTCAAAATAAAAAAAATAAAAAAAGACAGGTGATGTGGTCCAGTGGTAAAGCACCCATGAGTTCAATTCCTGGTACAAAAAATAAATGAATGAATAAATGAATAAATAGATAAATAAATAAATATAACCTAATCAAAATCCATTCCATAGTACTAAAATAAGAGGACATTATGTACCTCAGCAGGGCAAGCTCAGGTTCCAACTTCACTAAATATTGGTGTTGTCTGATTCAAAACTGTTTAGAAAGTTCTCATTTATTTGGGAGTCAGTGGAAATGGGCATCTTTGAAAGTTCCCACCTAAAATTAAATTCATCCTCTGACCCAAATGAGAGAATGGGGAAGGGCTGGAGTGGAGGAAACCTCTCAGAATGAAGTTTACATGTTGCCAAATCTGAACCAGACCAATTTTGATGGATCCCAGCAATAGTTTGCATAAACACACAGAGCAAGGAGCCACCTCTCTGTCAAGTAGACATGGAGGCTGTCAGGTTTTCTCCCCTAGATGGTGAACACAAAGCAGAAGGCACTCTTACCTATGGAAACAGAGTGTTACCTCATCAGAACCCATTCCACAGTACTGAAACAGGAGGACATTATATACCTCAGCTAAGTCAAAGTCCCAAGCACCAGTAGCCAATACTTGGCCAGCCATGGCTCCATCTTATATACAATTGACCAAGGGCTGCAAAGCATCTGCAAACTGGTCCCAAAACATCAGGGCATCCTTCAACTTGTGCTGCCCGAGGAAACCACACAAACTCCACTGTTTTCAGGGATCCATTTTAATGAATGGCCCCTCGAAAGGGGCATATTGTTTGTTGTTTATACATAGAGAGAGGTAATTCCATGTTGGAATAGTTAGAAATACAGATAAAAGTGACCAAGAAGACCCTAAAAGCACACACACACACACACACACACAAAAAAAACAAGATAAAAAATGTAGCTCAATTGGACTCTTAGACTTCATCAAAAGTAAGAACTTTTAGGTATCACACATGTCATCAACAGAGTAAAAGTGATCCACAGACTGGAAGAAAACTTTCACAAATCATGTATCTAATAAATGATTAACACCCAAGATGTTTAAAAACTACAACTCAGCAACAATAAAGCGAACATCCCAATTTAAAATTGGGCCAAAGACATGAATAAACATTTCCCCCAAAGAATATATCTAGATGGACAATGAGCACAAGATGATCAATAGCACTGATCATTAGGGAAATGCAAATCAAAACTGCCATCATTAGCCATCCCTAGAATGGTTATTATTTTAAAAAGAAAAAAAAAAACAGAAAATAACATGTATTGGTAAGAATATGGAGAAATTGGAACCCTTGTACACTGCTGGAACAACTGTCAGGTGGTGTAGCCAAAAGGTGGAAATGACCCAAACATCCATTGACAGGATAAACAAAATGTGGCATATACACACAACGGAATATTATTCAGCCTTGGAAATGAATGAGATCTGACACATGCTACAATGTGTATAAGCCTTGAAGACACCATACCAAGTAAAAGAAGCCAGACACAAAAAGACAGATGTTACATGAATCCACTCATATGAGTTACCTAGAGGAGTCTAATTCATAGGGGAAGAAACTAGTATAATGACTGCCGGGGACTGAGAAGAGAGAAGAGGGGAATTACTGTTTTGTGGGTATGGAGTTTCAGTTTGGGGAAATGAGAGAGTTCTAGAAATGGTGATGATTGTACAACAACATGAATATATTTAATGTCACTGAACTATAACCTGAAAATGACTATATTGGTAATTTTACATTATAGTACCGTTGACCAAGAATAATGCTTAGACATTTGTACTCAAGTCATACTCTAGAATGGACCAAGCAAAGTGCAGGACAGGTATAGAGGCCTCTAGCATCTTATAATCATTCCAATGGCTATGCACATGGACTCACCCCTAAATTATGTGTTAAACCTTTTGACAGATTGTGCAGTAAAGGACCATGGTTAAGGGCAAGTAATCCTCAAGTCAACAGCACCAGCTGTAGTCCAACAGACAGAAGTTCTTTTCAAAGCTCCACATCAGCCACATGTCAAGTCACCTCTGTCAACCTCTGTCTCCTCATGTGTACAGGGGGTCATAATTGTATCTTCCCAGAGAGCTGCAGTAATGGGGTTTCAGCTGCCACTCCTTCACCTCTAGACCCATGGCATGCCATCCTGCGCCCACCTCAGGGCAAGACTCAGAGTGCATCCTGCACAAAGGCTCGCTTGATGAATGAGGAAGAGAATGGTCTAGAGTAATAGGCAGGCCCTCCAGAGACGGGGTGGGCCAGCACCATGGCCCCAGGGGTCCCGTGAATCTCCAGCTCCACCACTCTGTGGGCTCACTGCCTCTCCTCCATCCTGGGAAACAGCATGGAAGGCACCTGCCTCACAGGGTGACTGGGCAGCTGGCTGTTAATAATAACAGCCCATCTACAATAGAGCTCTCCCTCCTCCAGAACTTCTCTTTGGTGTTTGCATAATTCCACACCAGAGTCCAGGAGAGAGGCACCATCCTGCAGGTGACTTAGTCATCATGAGCCTTGCCCAGGAGATGGCAGCTGATGCTATGTGCGGGACAATGTGGATCACGTGGAGTCTCGGTGTCTGTGGGGTTCACAGGCTGAGCTCAGAATCCACACAGGCTGCACCCCGCCACCCTGCCTAAATTCCTGGCCTCTTTCTCTGCCCTCTGGTGGACATCAGCAGCCTAGCACCTGGAGGGAGATGACAACTAAGCATTGATTCCAAGGGACTTGGGGACTCCGTGGGACCTCTGCCATGGTTCCTAAACCTCTGAGCCCTAATTTCCATCTGTTAAATGGCAACTAAAAATATCTACCTCTTTGGGCTGTTGTGAGGATGCAAAGCACACTCCCTGTGCTTGAACAAGTGTGGGTACAACTTCATCAGTCTACAGAAGGCAGAGCCTACAATTGGGATGACAAATCCTGTCATCAGAGAAGAATGTAATGACAACAAGTTTAGAAGACATGTTTGTTATTGGAAACCATAGTTGTTTACTTAAGCTGTAAATGGGCTCATGGTCCCTGGGATAATTAACCCACTTGTGGATAAATAAACTCACTAGGCTTATGTATTTTCTTTTCAAATAACCAAGATTAAAGTATTTTTCCTTCTTCAGTTGTTCCTTTTCTTGGTTTCTGACTTTACTATTTCCTTCCTTCCCATTTTGGGAGGTTTTTTATTGCTTTTTTCCCCACTATCTTAAATTGAATGCTTATCTTATTTATTTTTTGTGGTACTGGGGATGGAGCCCCCAGCCTCACCTATGCTAAACAAGCACTCTACCACTCAGCTACCTTCCCAGCCCTTCCCTTATTTATTTTTAATAATTTTATTGAGGTATAATTTATATGCCCTACAATTCACATGTTTAACTATAAAATGCAATGATAACATTAATATCATCACAATATTTTAGAATAACTCAATAACACCCAAAAGAACATCATAACCATCTGCAGTTTATCACCATTCCCACTCCCAGCCCTAGGCAATGACTAGTCTACTTTTTCTGTATATATTTGCCTTTTCTGGACATTTCAAAAAAATGAAATCATACATAGTGTTTTGAGTCTAGCTTATTTTACTTGACATATATTTTTGAGATTCATCTATGTGGTAGCATGCAGCAATATTTTGTTCTCTTTTGACATAGAATACAAAAATCTTGATTTCCCAGCCATGTTTTCCATCTTTAATGAGAAACAGATTTTTGCAGGATATGCATCTTAAGATGTGTCCTTACATCACCTGCACTCTTCAAACTTGCAAAGGGACTTTCTCACAGCCTCTACATATGCAGAAAGCAGTCCTAGGACTCTAGACTATGTGATATCTCCTTTATATTTAAGCATAATCCCCAATAAAGCCTTGTTTGGATGGTATTACTTGCTTCTTCATGATTTCTGCTCTGAAACAGCAAAAGAACCCAAGGCTGAGCTGGCAAGATCAGGAACACTTCTATTGCCAAGTAGTATTCCACTGTATGGCTGAATAGACCACATTTTGCTTCTCTGTTCTCCAACTGACTTGTGAATATTTGTGTTATTTCCCCCTTTTAGACTATTTTCAATTCTTGCTATTGAGTCTTTGTGTATATGTATGTTTTCATTTTCTTGGGGGCTTTTTAAAAATTGTTTCCTGATAAATATATTTAAAGTTAGAAATTCGCCTCTAAGTGCTGCTTTAGCTGTATCCCACAAACTTTGATATGTGGTTTGTCAGTATTTTACAGAGCTGAATATTTCTCAAATTTATGACTTCTTTTTTCCGCCAAATGTTATTTTTTTCCACCAAACATTACCTACCAATATGATAGTTTTCAAACATGTAAGCCACTGTTTTGCTATTATAATTTGTAACTTTTCTAAATCTTGGTTGGGAAACAGAGCATAGTGCTAATTCTTTATTTTTTTTATTTTTTTATTTTTTTAGAATTTTTTTTTTTAATATTTATTTTTTAGTTCTCGGCAGACACAACATCTTTGTTGGTATGTGGTGCTGAGGATCGAACCCAGGCCGCACGCATGCCAGGCGAGCGCGCTACCGCTTGAGCCACATCCCCAGCCCCAGTGCTAATTCTTTAGAATTTGTTCAGAATTCTTTAGAATTCTTTTATGACCTTAAACTATAGCCTCTATTTTTGTAAATACTCCATTCGTGTTCCTTGGGAACTCTTTGAAATAAATGGTTTCTCAAGAAGATTCTAATGTAAACACAATATGAAATCCTGTTCTTCCCCACATTCCTCACACAAATGCTGCCAAGGACCTTCTGGCAAGTTTCAGTCTGCACCTAAAGGCCCATGAACATTGCCCATAGCTCTGATGTCCCTCATTCCCTTCATCTCCTCTTCACTAGTGACCTCCTTTTCCTCTTCAGTGAACCCCATGTGGTTCTTACCATCATCCTGTGTCTTATCAAAGCCCAAGACGGCTGTAGACCACAAACTCATATCCTCCCAGCTTCTTGCTACACCAGTGAAAACACTCCTCTCCCTGCACCTCCTCCAGACTGCCAATCCACTAAACCATCAAATTTCTATTTCTGCCTTAATTTTTCTCTGTTTTTAATTACTCTTAATTGACACATAGTAATTGTACAGATGTATGGGATATACTGTGACATATCAATATATGTACCCAATTGTTGTAATGATTAGATGAGGATAACTTGAAAATCTATTACCTCAGGCATTTATCATTTCTTTGTGCTGAGAACATTAAAAATCCTCTCTACTACTAGCCACTTTGAAATATTTAATTATTGTTGTCATCATAATTATCCTACTGTGCCAGAGAACATCAAAGGTTATACTTCCTGGGCTGGGTTTGTAGCTCAGTGGTAGAGCACTTGCGTGCTCTTGTGTGAGGCTCTGGGTTCAATCCTCAGCACCACATAAAAAATAAATATATATTTTTAAAGTTATACTTCCTATCCAACTGCACCCTGGCTATCTTACTCCATTCCTCCCACCCCAACACTTTTCCTGGGATTTTGTAACCCCTATTCTATTCTCTGCCTCTATGAAATCAACATTTTAGCTTCCACGCATAGTGGAGAAATTGTAATATCCGTCTGTCTGTGCCTGACTTACTTCACTTAATGTTCTTCTATTTCTGTGAAGAATGTCAGTAGTATTTTGATAGGAATTTCCTTGAATTTGTGGATTGCTTTGGGTAGTATGGACGTTTTTTTCTTTTCTTCTTTTTTTCTTTCTTTTTTCCTTTCTTTCATTCTTTCTTTTTGCATTTTCTTCAATTTCTTTCATCAGTGCTTGGTAATTGTAGAGATCATTCACTTCCCTAGTTAAATTTAGTCCTAGATATTCTATTTATTTATTTTTCTAATTATCATGAACTAGATAGTTTCTTTGGTTTCTTTCTCAGCAATTTCATCATTGATAACATAGTCATAGATTGATAACATAGTTTAAGCATAAAAGCTGCTCAGCTGGTATGCAACCCTTTGCCTGTATAAACTGCATCAGGGAGAGTGGACCATGTATAAAAAAAAGTTACTGATTTTTTTTTTAGAACTTAACTTTTTTAATATTTATTTTTTTACTTGTAGTTTGACACAATTCCTTTTTTTAAAAAATTTACTTATTTATATGTGTTGCTGAGAATCGAATCCAGGCCTCACACGCAGGAGGCAAGAGCTCTACCACTGAGACACAACCCCAGCCAAAAGTTACTGAATTTTGTTTGTTGGTTTTATGCTCTACAATCTTACCAAATTCATTTATCAGTTTGTGGTTTGTTTGTATGGCACAGTCTCTAGGTTCTTCTATATTTAAAATCAGGGCTGGCCTTGGACTTGCAAACCTCCTGCCTCAGCTTCCCGAGTAGCTGGGATTACAGGCTTGCACCATCATACTCAGCTTATAATTTATATATATTTTTAAGCATATCAAGATTTTATTATTAGTCAACATTAATTCCATGTTACCCACATATTTACCATTTCTTTTTTTTCCCCAGTCCTTTCTGCAATCTTGAACTTCTATCTGGGATTATTTCCCTCTGTCTGAAAAATACTCCATCTTATTAACTGCAATATAGTACGGTTGGAAATTACTATCTTTTTTATTTTTTGTCTGCTGAAAAAGCCTTATGCCACCTTCATTTGGGAAGGATATTTTTGCTGAGCATAGCATTTTAGACAGGCAGTGACTCTGGGCTTTCATTGTCTCCTCGCATTGTTTCTGTTGAGAAGTTGGCTGTCAGTCTAATTAATCTTCCTTTGAAGGTAAGTTGTTCTTTTCTCTGATTGCTTTTAAGATTTTGTTTCTGGTTTTCAGTTATTCTGTCCTGATTGTGCATAGCTGTACTTGTGAATTAGACCTCCTTACAGAATTTCTGTCTCTGCTGGGCGAGGCAGTCTGCCATGGGCCCTGAGCATCCCTGCATATCCTTGCCGAGTGTGCTAAACTTCAAGGCTGGTTTGTTGGGTGCTATAAAAGTCCCTGATACTGAGCAGGTCCTGTAGCTAGTCACATAGGCAAATAAGTAGATCTAGGCAGCAAGAGCATGACTTCTATGCCGCTGCTCATCCCCCAGGAGAGAGGTCTGGCTTGTTCACTGCTTTCTAAAAAGATGCTGGTTCTTAGCTCCTCAGCTGGTGTGCAACCCTTTGCCTGTATAAACTGCATGGAGGAGAGTGGACCATGGAATATCTTTCCATGGGGGATGAGGGTTGCTTTCTGGCCCACCTATAGTCCTCTGCACTTATTGACAATTACACCGCCCCTTGGATCATGTTTCCCCTGTTAGGTCCCTGGATAAAGACAGCAGTCCTACCTGGAAAATACACTGCCTCCTGGTTTCATGTATCAGTAAAGCCCTCTTCTTATCAACAGAGACCTTGCTCTAGAGACAATAGTCAGAAACCTATTCTATACTTGCTACCTCAGCCAATGAGATGGTACCAACTCCTGCATGGCTCTGATGGACAAGACTCTGGCTTTATTTTACATTCTGAATAAACAGTGAGGAACTTATATGGTTACCACCACATGTTATATTTAGATTGGTAACATAGTTCAGGCATAAAAGTTCATCATATGCCATAAGAAAAGAAGCTACGGGCTGGGGTTGTAGCTCAGTGGAAGAGTGCTTGCCTAGCATATGTGAGGCACTGGGTTTGATTCTCAGCACCATATACAAATAAAATAAAGGTAAAAAAAGAAAAGAAAAGAAGCTACGAAGTGATCTGAAACAACCCTACTATTCCCCTCTGGAACAGAATTCAGTGGACTGAGTCAAGTATCCTGGGTACATACACAAGATCAATACTGCAGGTTGACCTCATACTGCTGCTTGGGATTCTATTCATAATCCATCCCTAACCAAGTATTGCATGAGAAAAAAATGAGGGGTATGTTCCCAGACCCAGTCAGTGTGTCTACTCTGAGTGTCTGATAGGGTGGCAAATTCACATGAATTTTTGAATTCACTTAAAAATCTGTAGGGCTGAGGTGTGCATCATGGGGAAAGGTCATCCACCCAGGGGCATTGAGAGTTGCATGTGCACCACCTGACACTTGGTGGTTTCTGCAACTTGTCAGTGAGTGACTGGGAAGGTCATGGAGACCCCAGGTGACTGAATGCATCTAGTCACTCTCCAGAGCAGGGGACTGGTTTGTCGGGTGCTATAAAAAGTTCTGGGCCCTTGGCTCACTTTTAGCTGTAGCACAACTGCTTCTGTGCACTGGCTTCATCTAGGCCCACTGCCACACCCCTGTGAGGCTGGAGGCCATGCTGATGCTCCTGCTGTTTGTTGCATGGTGAGTAATAACCGGTTTTGCCCTGACCCATTGAGCTTGTTGTCTACTTTCAACATTTATGGATCATGACAGGGTTGTTATTTGCCCTTTTTTTGGAACTGGGGGTTGAACCCATGGGTTCTTTTCCACTGAGTCACATGCCCAGCCCTTTTTCCACTTTTTATTTCATTTCAAGATAGCATCTTGCTAAGTTGCTTAAGGCCTTGCTAAATTGCTGAGACTGGCCTAGAACTTGCAATCCTCCTGCCTCAGTCTTCCAAGTCACTGGGATTAAAGGTGTGTGCTACTATACCCAGATTATTTAACATTTTTTTTATGAGGATAGAATTTTTCCTTGATAGTCCTTATTCTCTATTTTGTACTTTCCATCCCTTTGTCTCTCTGGGATTACAGGTACACACCACCCTGACCAGTTTATTTTTCTTCTAGTGGTTAACCTAGAAATTATGTAAGGTTAATTTTGATTGGTACAATCTTTCTGGCACAAGAGCTTTATAATTCTATTATTCCCCTTTTATGCCATTTTTATTGTGCCATTATAATTTTGTGTGTGTGTGTGTGTGTGTGTTACTGAGAACTGAACCCAGTACTTGATAATTGCCATTCTAACTGGAGTGAGATTAAATCTCAGTGTAGTTTTATTTTGCATTTATCTGATTGCTAATATGTTTTCAATTTCAGGGATTGTGATGGTGTGAAGCTGAGGTGCATTCTTTGTGAAGATCTATCTCCTTCTCATTCATCCTAGAGTTTAGGACAGTTGCCAGGGGACCTTCCTTGATAGTCCCTGATTCCAAACCCTGTCCACTAACCCCACAGATTGTGAAGGTATTGCTCAGCTTCCCAGCTGCCCTTTCACGAATTGCCCTCAGGGGAAAGTAGCTCCAACTATAAGGCTCACCTCCCTGAGCCTGTCCTTCCTGAGCAGCGATCTTGACCCACTTGGTAATTCTTCACTGACTCGTTGGCACTCTGCCACCTTTATGTTAGATACCTATCACTGGGTAACAAATCACTACCAGATTTATCAGCTTAAATAATGCACATTTATGATCTTGCTTGGAGTCTGAGAGAGTCTAGGAATGGCTGATCTGGGTGTTCATAATCCATCCCTAACCAAGTTTTGCATGAGAAAAAAAATGAGTGGGTATGTTCAGGGTCTGGTGAGGATCAACCAAGACGTCAGACAGGGCTGCAGTCATTGGAAGGCTCCACTGGGGCTGAAGGGATGGCTTCCAGGTTGTCACACTCACGCCTGGGAAGCTCCTCTTGTAGATCTCCTCTCCTCTAGGGCTGCTTGAGTGTGCTCATGACAGGGCAGCTGGCTTCTCACTGGAGGAGAAGGAGCAAGGAGGAAACCGCACGTCTCTAATGACCCAGTCGCTCAGTCATTTTCACTTTATTGTGTTTGTTAGAAGAAAGTCAAATCCAGTTCCTAGCCAAAGGAAAGGGACTCTTGACTTCTGCCTTCAGAACAGCAGGTTGTGACTCCACATGGCACTGATGACAGAACTGGACCCTGCGTCCCACCTGTAGGCACCTTCTATCTAGTAGCTACTCTGGGCCAAGCCCTTTGGGGTATGACTGCTGCATTCTCATAGCATTCCACTTGGCAGAGAAGGAAACTGAGGCCTAGGCAGGGCTCTGGGCTCAGGCCTAGCTGGGGAAGACCAGTGAAGTTGCCTTTGATGAGCTTGCCGGTGGGGCCAGGCCCCAGGGCTAGAGTGGAGGGAGGCTGGGATCTGGGTGTAGTCAGAATTCAGGGAACAGAAAGGCATAGGTGACTGAGGCTGCAGAGGTGGGCAGGCCCTTGAGGACCAGGCTGAGGGCTTGGACAGGTCTAGCGAAGTGGGCAAGGTAGGTGACTTATGGGAGGGACAGAGGGGTTGAAGAGAAGGTGCTGAAACTTGAAAAGGGAAACGGTGAAGCCCGACCTGGGCAGGGGAGATGTGAGTTGAGTGAGAACCAGCAGGGCTGAGTGACTGCTGGGAGGGAGGCTTATCAATGCTAATGAGTAACCCTTACGGGACAAGTTCTTTACATTTACTATTGTACTTAATCCTCAAAGCACTGAAGATTATTATCATCTCCATTTAACTGGGGAATGGGACATTTGGCAGAGGTCACAGGGAGTCCCCAAGTCCTGGGAGTCTGTCACTCAGTGTTCAGTTTTAATCCCCTTTGGGTGCTAGGCTGCTGGTGTCCACCAGGGGGCAGAAAGAGGCCAGGAATTCAAGCAGGCCCCATGTTTTCCTGAACTTCTCTTAGCCTTTCTTTGTGGTGATTTTAATGATCAAGAGGGCCCACCCTCTAGCTCTCACTTTGCCCCTAGGGTAAACTGAGGCCGGGGGGAAGGACAATAATTGCCCCACATGGTAAAATCAATCAAGGGCAGAGGTGGGGCCAGAGCCCAGGCCCCGAACCTACCAGCAGTTTTGGACTCAGCTTCCCCCTCAGCACTGGGGGAAGTGTGCAGGGGGCAGGGGGTGTGGATTCTGAGCTCAGCCTGTGAACCCCACAGACACCGGGGCTCCACATTGTCCTGCACTTAGCATCAGCTGCCATCTCCTGGGCGAGGCTCATGATGACTAAGTCACCTGCAGGATGGGGAGAGTGCCTCTCTCCTGGACTCTGGTGTGGAGTTATGCAAACACCAAAGAGAAGTTCTGGAGGAGGGAGAGCTCTATTGTAGATGGGCTGTTATTATTAACAGCCAGCTGCCCAGTCACCCTGTGAGGCAGGTGCCTTCCATACTGTTTCCCAGGGCGGAGGAGAGGCAGTGAGCCCACAGAGTGGTGGAGCTGGAGATTCACAGAACCCCTGGGGCCATGGTGCAGGCCCACCCCTGTCTCAGGGGGACCTCCCTGTTACTCTAGACCATTCTCTTCCTCATTTATCAAATGAGCCTTTGTGCAGGATGCACTCTGAGCCTGGGCTTGTGGTGGGCATGGAGCGCCACTCCTGGGTCACAAGGTGAGTGAGGGGAAGTGGAACAAGCAGATACAGGCTGGCATAGGCCTAGGGCCTACAGAATCTCTGGATCTGGGCATTGAGCAGAGAGCCCAGGGTACCGAAGGCCAAGCCTGGTAGGGCTTGTGCCACCCCTGCCTGACCAGTCCCTGCCTTCCACACAGAGTGACACACTGGAGGCCAGAGAATCCCCTGGAGGACATTCAATCCTTAGGAAAGCCGTGAGGCACTTCCCAGGGATGGGACTCAACCAGGGTCAACTGCAGGGCCTGAGGGCTCTGCTGGGAAGAAGGTTCCCACCAAATATAGTGCAGGGAGCTGCTTCTAGGGCATCCCTCCCAGGTCTTTGCCCTGCTGTCTAAGATTAGTTTGGGCCAGTGAAGAGGGGACAAGTCAGGACTGACCTTTTGTCTGGCTCTGGTAATATCCAGGTCCAATGGTGGGGTTTGAACTAGGGATCATGGGTCCAAAGTCATGTTTTAGGATTACCCTCATAGGCACTGCCCCTGAATAACAGTGCAGGGTGGGTTTGCATACACAGATGAGGTGCAAGTGGGGTTGACATCCAGCTCCACACCCTGCCCTCCTGAGCATAACTGGGGGCCCGGAGTGGGGTTGTGGGACACAGCTGCTCCTTCAGAGTCACTGTGGGTACCATATAGGCCAGCAGTAGCCCCAGTGACCAGTCCCTAAAGCATAGGGTAGGGGTAAGCCTGGATGCTGGCCTGGAGCCCCCGGGCAGCCTTCTTTGAATTTAAGAGTTGCAGTGAGTTGGTGTCTTGACCAGATCTGTACCCTGGGGTCTCGCTCAGATGGAGGGAAGGGGTTGGAGAGAGGCTCCCCCTCAGGAGGCTGGACCATTCCTCTGCAGAGCTTCTGGTGTTCTGTTCTAGATACGCCCACCAAGAGCACCCCAACACCCCAGAAGCTCATCCCACTTTTTATTCTCCCAGGTCCCCAGTCCAGCTTTACTGTCCCGAATGCCACCATGAATTAAGTCTGAATTCCTCTGCAGGGCCTTTGCTTATTCACCACAGACCCACATCTGTCGTCTGCACCTCAGACACACCATTGCTACAAGGTAGACACTCTGCCAGGGGGGACTCCCAGCCCCAGAGCCGTGAAGCCACAGCCCCTGATGCCCTAGGGGAGAGTGGCAATGGTCGGAAGCTCAGAGAGCTCCACAGAGTTCCCAGGTGACAACCAGCCTAGGATCCATGCAGCGTAGGATGATGGCAGGCCTCCCTCTGAGATGCCCACTCAGAACAGCCAGGAAGGTGTTCCAGTCTGGGCACGACCTCAAGGCCTCTCCCCAGCCTTCTGAGGCCATGTAAGGACCTGACCTGGCCAGGCCTGGAGGTCACAGTTCTCAGCTGAGGAGATGCAGGGACAAGAAGAGGCGGCCAGCATGGCGGGAGGACTCCTTTGTACCAGGTATTTTCTCAACCGTGGTGCTGGGCTGCCTGCCAGGTGCCAGGGTGCGGCTCTGTCCTCCCGCCCCAAAAGTAGCTTTGCCGCCAAGCCCTGTACCTGGCTCAGCAGCTCCTTCCCGCGCTTCCTCTGCCAGGCCCGGCAAAGTGAGAGGCAGGACCTGTGGGGCAGGCAGAGTAGGCCAGGCTCCCAGCCTACCCAGCCCATGACTCTGGCCGGCCCAGAGCCTAGACAGAAGGGATGCACTCGGGAATCCTCCTGGTATTTAGCATCTAAAACTGCATTCTTCCAGGACAATAGATTAAAAATTACAAATTCTTAACTCAAAAAAATGTGATAAAATTCAAGCAGCAATATTGGATGTGGATTCTGTCTAGATTGGAGTTCCAGCTCTACCACTTACTAGCAGTAGGACGTGCACAAGTCATTTAACATCTGTGTTGTTTCTTTGTTTGAAAAAAAGTGATGATTTTAATTTTTATTTTACTTTATTGGTACTGGGGATTGGACCAAGGGGCACTTTGCCACCGAGCCACATTTCCAGTCCTTTTTATTGTTATTTTTTAAGACAGTGGTTCACTGCATTGCTTAGGGCCTCACTAAATTGCTGAGGCTGACTTTGAACTTAAGGTCCTCCTGCCTCAGCCTCCTGAGACGCTAGGATTATAGGCGTGCACCACCACACTTGGCTAGGGATGATATTTGTACCTATCTCAGGACTATCATGCGGATTTTAGGAGCTCTCAGAACAAAGTCATAGGACATGTTGAGAGCTGTGGTTCATTGAGACAGTAATAGTGACATCAACGAGAAGAATGCTAACCAAGACTCGAGGTTACACAGAACAGAAACTCACTCAGCCAAGCCCAAAAGAGAATTGAATAACAAGTCTTCAGAGATGTCACATGGAACCCAAGCATAGTGAAAAAATAGGCCTCAAAGAGGAACGAGAACCAGGATCTTAAAAGCCATTGAGCTGTGCTCGCCTGTAATCCCAACAGCTCGGGAGGCTGAGGCAGGAGAATCACAAGTTCAAAGCCAGCCTCAGCAACTTAGCAAGACCTCATCTCAAAATAATAAAAAATAAAAAGGGGCTGGGGATGTGGCTCAGTGGTTAAGCGCCCCTGGGTTTAATCCCTGGTACCAAAAATAAATAAATAAATAATTTTAAAAAGCCATTGAGCAGCCAGGAAGCTTCTCTCCCTCTCTGGGACTTGCCATCACCTATTCTCCCTCTCTATGCACTTCTGCTTTATTCTCTCAGCAGATTGACTTTCGTCACTTCTAGGAAAACTTGTTGAAACATGGCCGACTTTCCATGCTAGGATAGGTGACTAGCAGAGTGAATTGTGCTGTGATCTGTGTCCACCAAGGTTTGTACGCTGAGAGCTTGGTCCAGAGAGGCAGTATCGGGGTGATGGTGGTATTTGAGCCAAGTAATTAGGTCATTGGAATCACTGGCCTTGCAAGTAATTAGTGTAGCTCTCATGGGACCCTGGTTAGTTTTTCTGGGAGGAGTGTTATAAAAGAATAACTCTGGCTGAGGGTGATGGCACACACCTGTAATCCCAGCAGCTAGGGAGGCTGAGGCAGGAGGATGGAGAGTTCAAATCGAGCTTCAGCAAAAGTAAGGTGCTTAGCAATTCAGTGAGACCCTGTCTCTAAATAAAATACAAAATAGGGCTGGGAATGTGGCTCAGTGGTTGAGTGCCCCTGAGTTCAATCCCTGATACCCCTCCCCCCAACCACCCCCCAAAAAAGAATGATTCTGGCCTTTCCTGGCTCTCTGGCTTTCTGTCTCACCATGTGATCTGGCTTTCACCAGAGCCAAACAGAAGCCAGTGCTATGCTCTTGGACCTCCAGAACTGTGAGCTAAATTAACCTCTTTTCTTTAGAATTTTCCCAGCCTCAAGTATTTGTTACAGCAATGCAAAACAGACTAATACAGACTGGTATCTCTGAATCTTAGCAGCAAAAATCACAGAAGGAAGAACCTATTGACTAATTTGGGCATTGCACCAAGAGCCCATCAACTATGACTGGGACGCCAGAGGAACAGTATGGGTCAGGCAAGCTCTCCAAGGGCATCTATCCCAATGGTGCTCTAGCTTTTTGGGAAAGGGCTGGTACTGGGGATTGAACCCAGGGGTGCTCTACCACTGAGGGATATCCTAGTTCTGTTTTTTTTTTTTTTTTTTTTTTTTTTGAGACAGGGCCCTGCTAAGTTTCAGAGGCTGGCCTCAAACTTGCCATCTTCCTGCCTTAACCTCCCAAGTCACTGGAATTACAGGCATGTGCCACTGCACCCATCTCCAATGGTGCTCTGAAGCAGGAGTCAAGAGACTTGCACAGTGACTAGTCCTAGTGTTGCCATGAGAAATTCCCTTTCTGCTTCTGTTCATGCACTGATTTTTACAGTTCTTTATTGCAGCACTTAAGCGGTGGTATTATAATTATTTATGTGGTACCTATTCATCACCAAACTGTGATTTTTCATTCATCCTTTTGATGTAGTCATTATATCTAGAGCACCAGGCTTGCATTAGAAGTGGAGATGACCAACTCCAGGCTTGTTGCCCTCCCAGAGGCTCAGTCTGGCTTGGCAGATCATCATGTGAAATGGATCAATCTCACCACCTGGTTCCTCCCAAGCCCAGGTGCTGGGGACTTTCCCAGATTGACAATGTCAAGATCCCACCCTCCTGTGATGAGGATCCCAAGATTCCTCAACTATTAGAAAAGGTGAGGGCCCACAGGAAATGGCTTCAATGGTGCAGAAACTGGTGGGTTTCACTTCTGCTGGGAGATTTGGGGGCCAGGACAGTCAGCTGATGAAAGGGTAGAACCAGCAGGTGAGAAGCATGGCAGTAACTGACTCCTCAGCAGAGGTGACGACAGTGCTGCTCGGAGGACCCAGCTGGCGACAGCAGGGCCTAACATGCCCTGCTTCTGGGCAGCCTCTCGCTGCTGACTTTGCTCCTCTCCACATCTTTGTTTTCATCTCAAACTACTGATCTCTTCCAAAACCAAATCTTGTCCCTGTTCCCAGCCTGAGTCACCGGGGACTAGTCTCCCTGTGAGCCAATTGGCCATGGCCTTTCTAGTATGCTAAGTCACAAACCTGACACTCTGCTTTCTCAGGGACACCTCTTTGGGTCCTCCAAATCCCTTCTCTCCATAAAGCTGTTTTTATACTTGGATTTCAAGCTGAAAAACTAAACATAACTTTTTTGTTGTTGTTTTTGTATTCTTGCTATAAAAACGTCAGTTTTAAAATTTTCTTTTTTTTTTTTTCAAAACAATCTTTATTTTTCTCTTTTGCAGTGCTGGAACCCAGGGTGTTCAGCACACTTGTCAATTGCTCTACCCCTGAGCCATGTTCCCAGCCCTTTTTCACATTTTACTTTGAGACAGGATCTATAAGTTCCTAAGGCTGGCCTTGACCTTGCAATCTTCCTTCTGAGTTGCTGGGATTATAAATGTGTGCCACCATGCTGGCTAGAACAGTGGTTCTTTTTTTTTTTTTTTTTTTTTTTTTAGAGAGAGAGAGAGAATTTTAATATTTATTTATTAGTTTTCCACGGACACAACATCTTTGTATGTGGTGCTGAGGATCAAACCGGGGCCGCACGCATGACAGGCGAGTGCGCTACTGCTTGAGCCACATCCCCAGCCCTAAAATTTTCTTTTATCCTTTGTGTGTGTGTTTGTGTATGTGCGCACACACATGCTGGGGTAGGCAAGTACTCTGCCACTGAGCTATGTCCCCAGCCTCATGAACACACTAGTCAGTCTGGCTGACTAGGGAGTAGATGACATACAAGGAAGTGGTGAAAATAAAAGGCACAAATATTTAGTTTTTCAAGCGGTTTTCTTCCTACCCATAATCAAATGATTAAAATACAAAGTGCTAGGGCTTCTAGTTGGGTTGGACACAGAATTCTCAGAGTTCAAGAGCTACAGAGAAGGGGAGGGGAGGGGGGATAGTAGACAATAGGACAGACAGCAGAATACATCAGACACTAGAAAGGCAATATGTCAATCAATGGAAGGGTAACTGATGTGATACAGCAATTTGTATACGGGGTAAAAGCGGGAGTTCATAATCCACTTGAATCAAACCGTGTAATATGATGTATTAAGAACTATGTAATGTTATGAACGACCAATAAAAAAAAAAAAAGAACTATGTAATGTTATGAACGACCAATAAAAAAAAAAAAAAAAAAGAGCTACAGAGAGGAAAACCACCAACTGAGAGGCAGGGACAACAGGAGACTTGCAGAGGAGGTGATCTATAAGCTGGGTATGGAAAGGACAGGCAAAACTTTCCAGAGAAACAGGGATGTAGGTAGAGCATTCAAAGCAGTATCCATGACTGAAAGAACATGGATCAAAACAGGAAGTTAAATTATGTACCAAGAACGGTGTTAATAAGTACTTTAAAAATATTAATTTAATCATAAAAACCACTTTGACAACCACATTTTTAACACAATGAAAATGAGGTATAGAGGCCAGGCATGATGGTGCACACTTACAACCCCAGAGACTCAGGAGACTGAGGAAGGAGAACAGCAAGTTTGAGGCCCGGCTCGGCAATTTAGTGAGATCCTATCTCAAAATAAAATAAAGGGCTGGGGATGTAGCTTAGTGACAGAGTGCCCCTGGGTTCAATCCCCACTACTTCTAAATACATACATACAGGGCTGGGGCTGTAGCTCAGGGGCAGAGCATTTGCCTAGCATGTGTGAGGTATTGGGTTCAATCTTTAGCACCACATAAAAATAAAACAAATGAAATAAAGACATGTTGTCCATTTAGAACTAAAAAATTTTTTTAAAAAATATATACAGACAGACAGACAGACAGACATAAATCCCATGCAGCCCTATCTTGAGGTCCTGAGAGTAGCTTTGTATGGCTGGTGGGAGATTCTGCTGAAGAAGAGAGCAGGAGAAACACCTCAGAGGTGTGTATGACATCTAGAGAGGACAGGCAGGCTCCTGATAGCAGAAGAGAATTAGGAAAAACTCTTAATAGATAGAAGATGCAATTAAGAAGAATAGGGATGGGAGAGGCAGGGTCAGAGGCAGAAACCAATCATCAGGAGGCTGTTGAAACAGCCTAGACGAGAAGTGACCGGGCCTGAAGCATAATGGCAGTTGGAACAGATGGGTTCCAGGAAGGTTATGTGGGTAGGATGTTATGAAAGATGTCCACATTGTAATCCCCAGAACCTGTGCATGCCACTTTACATGATAAAAGGAACTTTGCAAATGTGACTAAGAATCCTGAGATGAGGAGATTATTTAGGTTTTCTGAGTGGGCCCAGTGTAATCCCAAGGTTCCTTAATAGAGAGGCAAGAAACCAGACCGAGTAGGAGAAGGAAGGGGACAACAGAAGCGAAGACTGTAGAGAAGTGAAGAGATGTTGCTTCAAGCAGGGAGCGCAGGCAGCCTCCAGCCGCTGGAAGGGACAAGCTGTAGATTTTGCTCTGGACCTTCAGATGGAACCAGCCCTCCTGTCACCTTGATTTGAGCCCCATAAAATTCATTTCAGGTTTCTAGCCATCACAACTGTAAAATAATAAATAAATTCATGTTGTCCTAAGCCACAAAATAGTTGTTACATCAGCATAGGTAACTAATACAGGGCTGGGGTTGTGGCTCAGCGGTAGGGCGCTCGCCTAGCACGTGCAAGGCCTTGGGTTCGATCCTCAGCTCCACATAAAAATAAATAAATAAAATATTGGGTTCAATTACAACTAAAAAATAAATATTATTTTTTTTTTAAGAAAGAGTGAGAGAGAGTGAGAAAGAGGGAGAGAGAGAGAGAACTTTAATATTTATTTTTTTCATTATTTGGCGGACACAGCATCTTTGTCTGTATGTGGTGCTGAGGATCGAACCCGGGCCGCACGCATGCCAGGCGAGCGCGCTACCACTTGAGCCACATCCCCAGCCCAAAAATAAATATTAAAAGAGAGAGAAACTAATACAGGGGACTGGGGCTGTGGCTCAGTGGCAGAGTGCTTGCCTAGCACATGTGAGGCACTGGGTTCAATCCTCTGCACCACATGAAAATAAGTAAAAAAAAAAGGCATTGTGTTCATCTACAAAAAACTAATATAGATGGTTAAAATTTTATGACCATGTAGTTATAAAAGAAGGAAAGGAAGGGGTCACAAAAAGAATGAAGGATGATGGCCAGGATTTTGGCTTGGGTGATGGGGCCAGAGTGAGACCATTATCATCAGGACTGGGAATAGTGAGGAAGGAGAAGTTTGGGTAAAGTAGGAGGATGGTGTGTTCATTCTTTGACTTACCAAGTTTGATATGTCCATGGAACATCCAAGAGAAGAGTTGGGAACCCAGGATGGAGCCCAGATGCCACAGGAGTACACAGGCTCCAGTCTGAAAACTGTTGAGATGCCTTTATGGCCAGGGACACAGGTGGCCTTTGTGGGGCCCAAAGTCTCTCCTAAATGCAGTAGTAGAGCACTTAAACCCCAGTACCAGCCCCCTCCTCACACATTTCCTTCTTTAGCCGTGGGTAGAAAACCAATTCCACATAGTAGAAGTCAAACTGACCCTTCCAAGGAGGAACCTCGTGTTTCACCAGCAGCCTCACGCCTGCCAGGGCCAACAGGGCAGCCCATACAGCTCTCTCAATTGCTCCTGAAGAGCCACCCTGGCCCACTGGTCCCTGTGAAGATATCTGTTAGTGTACAAGCCAATTTAACTCAATCCATACTGTGGACAGCACCAGGGTGTTTCTGACACAACAGATGCCTCAGCAGCATCTCTCATGGGTCAAACTGAGCATCCAAACACAGAATACAAAGTGCATGGGGTAAAAGTTACACATCATTTTTTTTAAAAAAGAAGGGTGGCAGTGTGGGGGGTAGGGGGAAGCCTGCTCATCATGCAGAATAGGTGGAAGCTAAGGCCTGAGAGGAGATGAGATCCTTCAGGAAGGGCCTGTGGCCTACAAGGAGAGGTGACCAGAGAAACTGATTTTGACAGGGTAGGCAAAGTAAGGGAAGAGGCACCCCTGACTTTCTCATCATTATATTTCAAGGGCTGACACACAGTAGAAACTCATGGGATATATTTGATGAGTGAATTAACATGTCATCTGTAAAATATTAAAAAGGAATGAGAATGTGGGAAATGTGTCAATTGCACATGTCAAAAACAAAAATTAAAAAAAAAACAGATACATGTTTATTATCCAAATAATTCAGCATATGTGTGAAACTGGATTCTACTCAGGGCTCAAAATGTAAACAATGTGAGTGTAAGGCTGAACCAGGAAAATGATGGTCAGACCAGTAAATGAAATAAATGCAAATTTAATTATCTTTAAGAGGGGCTGGGGATGTGGCTCAAGCGGTAGCGCGCTTGCCTGGCATGCGTGCGGCCCGGGTTCGATCCTCAGCACCACATACAAACAAAGATGTTGTGTCTGCCAAAAACTAAAAAATAAATAAATAAATATTAAAATTAAAAAAATAATAATTATCTTTAAGATACCCTTATTCTGGGCTGTGGATATATCTCAGTTGGTAGAGTGCTTGCCTAGCATGCACAAGACCCTGGGTTCAATCCCCAGCACCACAAAAAAAAAAAAAAAAAAAAAAAGAGATACCCTTATAGACCCATAAAACTAGAAACAAAAAAATAACCAGCCCAAGTAGGCCAGGCTGTGGAACACCAGCCCCAGGGGAGAGCAACATGACTGTGGAGGATAGGAGTTGTACATGCACCCCTGACTTTCTCATCATGTGTGTACACTTAGAATAAGGGTCCTGAGGTTGCCCATAAAAGAAATCCACTTGGGCACATTTTTTTTTTTTTTAAGGAAACAGAGGTATCTCAGAAGGCCAAGGAAGCACACTAGGCCTCAGGAGTGTCGGAAATGAGGAACTGGACGGTCAACAGGAAGCTCTTTATCTAGTTCTCTTTCTTTGTCTGGCCTTCACTCCTACATCTGCTTTGTTTCTCCTTCCTTGCAGATCACTCTTCTCTGTTCTGCAGGGCACCCATTCATCTGACAAATGTTCATTTGGTGTATGCCCAAACATGGTTGTTATATTTCTGTATTCAAGTGTGCCCAGTTAAGGCTGAGTTGCAGTTTGCAACTGGGAGAAGTCTGTTGGTCCTCTGCTACTTTAAGATGCTAGGCCCTGGGGGTCTGGGGCAGTTGATTCCTCTAAGGAGGGTTACACTAATTCTGATCCCTTTTTCCACAGGAAGACCCTTCATTTCTATGTAACTGCATGAAAGTAATAAGCAAAACTGGGGAGAGGGCACCCTAAGGTAGAGAAACAACATTCATCCCTCCGAAACTTCTAAGCTCCAGGCTCTGATTCCAGCCAGAACATCCTGTTAAGCTTTTTCTTGCTTCCAAGTTCCATCCACATCCTTATTACACCTTTTTTATTTTTTCAGTGCTGAGGCCTTGTGCATGCTCTGCAAGTGTCCTGCCACTGAACTACACCCCCAGACCTCCTTATTACAGTTCATTTTTTTCATTTTCCAAATAGAAGCCAGACTCATCTTTTAACATGCAAATCCCAGTATATTCTCCTGCTAGGCAAACACACAAACCAAAAAATTCTTCAACTCCTTCCATTGCAATTAGAATAAAATCCAAAATCCATCAAGCGCTACAGGATCTGTCCACTAGCTACTTCTTTGACTTTGGCTTTTACAAATGTCCCCTCTCAGTCAAACTGCTGGAGCCACACGGGCCTCCTCTCTAGTCCTTGACTATGCCAAGGTCATTCCCACCTCAGTGCCATCACACTTGCTGTTCCCTCTTTTCCTTACCATGGTATGGCTGATGTCTCAATGCTTCAGGTGATGCCATCTCCTTAGAGGGTCTTCCCTGACCCTCCCATCTGAAGTAGCAATACTGTCCCCGCCCAACAAATCTATCCTGTGCTTTTTTTGTTGTTGTTTATTTGCATGTTCTTCCTCTCTCCCTATCAGCACATCAGCTTCATTTAAGCATGGACTTGGCCTGTCTTCACTCTTTGATACTTTCCCAGCAACAGAACAGAGTCTGGTACTTAGGGGAGAGAGAGAGAGACAGAGAGAGAGAGAGAGAGAGAGAGAGAGAGAGAGAGAGAGAGAGAGAGAGAGAACGAATGAACGAACTAGAATGACTGCCTGAACAATTATGCTTCCATGTGACACAAGTTAGCACAGCTCAGCATTTCAGAGCAGGCTTCTAACTCCACCTGTATGAACTTGCACACAGTGTTCAGCTTATCTCTTTCATTCTTGCCATATGCAAAACTGGGAGGATACGAGTACTCATCCATGGTATTGTTTTGATCGAATGAGTTCACCCACAGAAAGAGCTTGGAAATGATTTGCCATAGAATAAGCACTTGACAGATATCTTCGCTTTTATTATTCATTATTAATCAAGAGTCCGTTCATTTTTGAATTCTTAAAATTTTAATTGTCCTGCTCTCCACAACTCCTATCTTATTTTCACCTGTTTATCAGTTTCCTGTGTTCTGGGAGACCATCTGAAGTTCATTTTCTTTACTAAATTGATCTACTATGTCCAACCTAGCATTCATTGCTTCTATGCAGGTTTTACTTCAGCAACCACATCTTTAATCTCCTCCTAATCCTTCATTATCTCAGATTATTCTGTTCATAGGATTGGTGGTTCTAAATTTATTATGAGCCATTTTGGAACTCCACTGAAACATCAGTCAGGTATCACCTACATTTTCATCTGTTCCTGTAGCAGGTCTTTTTTGGAGGTAGGCAGCCCTTCCAAATCTAGAGGTAAAGTATTCTCTTTGGATTTCTTACTTATCTAGGTTACACCTACAGTGGTCAGTCCTCTTGGTTTATCCCTTCTGAGGGTTTTGCCAGAACATGGACTTTCTGGGCTCAAACCAGAAAAGTCTCAGGCAAAATGTGACGAGTTGGTCTCCTGACATTCACCTGTAGATAGCATCAAGAAAAGCTTGGTTACCAGGCATCGTGGTGCACACCTATAATCTCAGTTACTCAGGAGACTGAAGCAGAAGGATCAAAAGTTTAAAGCTAGCTTCGGCAGTTCAGCAAGGCCCCAAGCAACTTTATGAGACCCTGTCTCAAAATTAAACAAAAACAAAATGGCTGGGGATGTGGCCTAATGGTTAAGTCCCCCTGGGTTTAATCCCTGGTAAAATCTATTTATCCCTATCTATCTATCTACCAAAGATAGATAGATGATAGATAGATAGATAGATAGATAGATAGATAGATAGATAGATAAAAAGGGCTGAGGATGTAGCTCAGTAGTAGAGTACCCCTGGGTTCAATGCCCTGTATGGGGCAGGGGGCGGGGAATAGAACTGCTCTGTCATACTGAGACAGGTCCTCCAAATCTTTCCAAGGAAGAAACTATTTCTGGTAGTTAGAATACTAGCTCCTTCCAAAAAGCATTTAAACATGTGAAGTTCTCTCAGAAATAAAGGAAAAAAATCTTCCTTCAACCCTAAGCCTCCCTCTAGCAAACCACCCTCTGCTTCCTTCAAATAGAAGGTGACACTGTCACCACTTTCCTCCCTTTCACTCCTCAAACCATTTCCATTTTGTAACTCTCAACTGAATCTTCTCTAACCAAGACTACCCTTGTCCTCCCCACCAAAATCCAATGGATATTTCCCATTCCTTATCATAACATGGCCTCTCTCCAATTTCTTCCCTGTTGTCTACTCCCTTTTCAAAGCTTTTTGAGATGTTGTGTCTATGTTCCTCAAGGTTCTGCTCTGAACTATTTCTCTTCTCACTACACCCCCTGCTCAAGTGACCTCATCTTCCACAGATTCAAATACCTTCAATGCTGATGACTTAGAGATCCTATCTCCAACCCAGAATGCAATCTGGGCTCAACCCGAATATCCAGTTCCTTACTATATTTTCCATTAGGATTCTCTGAAGACACCTCAATCTCAGCAAGTTTCCAAATGAACTCATCTTTAGCTTAAACCCACTCTTCCTCCAGAGTTCTCATTTTTACCAAATGATGTGGCTCTGTCCCCTCAACTGCTCAAGTTAGAAACCTGAGCCTCATTTTTTACCCTTTCCTTTCCTTTACCACCATTTCATCAAGTCCTGAAAATTTACCTGCTAAATATCTTAACTATTCTTCTGTCTCTAGCCAATCCATTCTCCCCATTGCACAGAATGATCATACCAGTAAACACATCTGAAACTGTTATTTCATTAATAGTTTGCAGGGTGCTCTATGGCCTGGTCCCTGCACACCTTTCCAGTCTTTGTTTCCTAATGCTCTCCTACCTGGCTCACTCCCATTATTCCTGCTCATATTTTCTTAGATACATTTCCTTGAGAAAGCCTTCCCAGGCTCCTCTGGACACTCAGGTAAAATCAAGTATGTTCCCTGAACACCTTGATGATAACATTTATCATCACCACCAAAAGCATGGAAAGCTTGAACTCTTTAAGGACAGGACTTGTTCATTGATCTTTAGCACTTCAAATGGTGAAAAGCAAGCATTTATTAAGTCTGCAGAGTACATTAACAAACAGATGTTCCTAATTATAAAGCTCTTATCTGTTTATTAGATTAGGCTCCCCAAATCCTCTACTTGCCTTCATGTTATTCCAGTTCAAATTACCATGTACCTCAAGAAAAACACTACTTCAGTTGGTTGCTCATTCAAAACAGCTAGAAGCAGCCCAATACAGGAAAAAGAACACTCCTCCTAAACCAGGAGACCAAGTTCCAGTCACAGCTCTGCTACTATTTGTGCTGCTGCAAATCACTTAGCCTCTCTGGGACTCATTTTCTTCATGTGATGTTATATAAAGTGGCTAATCTAGTTAGTGTTTCTCAAAGTGTGTCCCACAGGGGAGGAGACTCAATCAGAGGGACCCGAGGACTGTGTAGCCCAAAGACCCCAAGCTGCTCTAATTTGATCTGTATTATACAGTAGTTTTATTTGGGGAAAGAAAAAAGGGAATCCATACATAAAATAAGTTTGAAAACAGCTGAACCAGATAATCACTGAATTCTCCCTTTACACACTGACATTAAAAACATGGTGAGTCATGAATGTCATTAATAAGGTTGTTTCTGAAATGCACCTGAGGATTCTGACTGCAAGCCAGACCCAATGGCATGCACCCATAGTCCCAGCTACTCTGGAGGCTTAGGCAGGAGGACAGCTTGAGCCCAGGAGTTCAAGACCAGCCAGGGTATTATGGCAAGACCTCATCTCAATTAAAAAAAAAAAAAAAAAGATTCTGACAGCAGAAGTTTGAAGAGGGTGGGCTGGCTCTTTCATTTGCCATCATGAACTGACTGGTTCCCAGGCAACTCCAATCTCATTATGCAGATCTAGCAGGACAGAGACTTTCCCCCCCACAGATAATACTTACATAGAACCTAGATCCCACAAACCCCTTGAAATTAATAAGGAAGCTCAAGCAGAAGACCCAGGCCTAAAGATTTTCCTTTAAGTCTTTTGTTAAGGCAGCCCATCACCCCAGATCTGGTAACTTCGTGTGACCCTTGCCTCACACCTGATCATGCACCATCTCAGTGACTTTGTGAAATTGGGTCCTTCCTTCAGAGGGCAAGTACTTAGGAGTTAGCATGAGTTACTAAAGACTGTTGTCAGAATACCTGGCTCTCTTGAACTGCAGCTCACTCTGAGTGACTATGTTGGACATCAACATTTGGTTTACTGGGCATCCATCTCATCCCCACCTGTTTCTGTAAAGCTGTTTGTTCCCGACCCCATTCTGGTCATACAGGGAGTTGCCATGTTCTAGAAAGTGGGCTTGCCTGTATCATCCAAGGGCAGATAATAGAATTCATCTCTACCAGTCTTTCCCTGGGATTGTTTAATCTGGTCCTCAGGTCTGCTTCTTTGCAGTAGGGAAAAGCTGTGAGAAGCCAAGTGTAGAAGTTTCCAATGACCAGCTGAAGAAATCTGATTTGCACAGAGAGAAAAATGAAGTCAGCATGCAGAGAAGAGAACCAGGGCAGAGACAGTGCTGGCAGTGTCAAGTCCTTGGTGGCAATTGTTCCCAAGGCCCAGCTGCACCCCTTGCCTTTCGGGGGGGGGGGGGCTCAAATGTTTGACTCTTCCTTGGATACCATGAGCCAATAAATCCTCCTTTATACCTAAATTAGTTCAAACTGCCTTCTTTCTGGTCCCTTACAACTGAAATAATATGAACCCTATAGTAAATCACTTAAATACTAGGAGTCTTGTTTCTTCATTTGTACAAATTACTTCAAAGGTTTTTGGCAAGGATTCATGAGATCTGTAATTTTGTAAAAACCCTGCTAAGCTACAAACCTGTAAGGGGTAATTATTGCAGATATCTGACAATGAAGAGGATGGCAAGTGCTACCTAAATAGGGTTTGGAATTATCTCTTTTTTAAACTATTTTTTTAGTTGTAGATGGATCCCGACAGCTGGCTTGGCTGACTAGATGAGCTGGGTTTAAAGGAGCTGGCAGCAGCAATAACTAAGAAAACAACGAAGAAACCACGCAACACACGAACATGAGTTTCAAGGGTGGGATTGCTCTGCAACCCCAAGGGTCAGCTCCATGCTGGGCAGTACTGGAAAAAGCAAGAGAGAAAGCGCACCCAGAACTCCCCTATTTATTGGGGAAAAGACATTCGATAGAATATTCAACCCCAATAAGGCAAGGGATAGGGTTTTGAAAGGTGGAGTCTAGCTTGATGATGTCTTGTGGTCAGCAGATTGATTGACATCTTGGCAAGTCACACCCACCTCAGGTGCTATATGGGATCACAGGCAGAGAGAGAGGAAAGGCACACTTGCAACACATAGGCCAATCAGTGCACAACACCAGACCATTCCTCTCATATGCTCAAATGCACATAGCTCACACACACAGCCCATGGATGGCTCGAGACAGATGGACACAATACCTTTATTTTATTTAAGAGGATTGATTCCAGGGCCCACACTTGCTAGGCAAGTGCTCTACCACTGAGCCACAACCCCAGCCCCTGGAATTATCTTAAGCTCAACCCTGCTATAGAAAAACAAGTGACCTGCTACCTCACAGGCAGCAATGTCACAGAAGATCTGCAATTTATCTATCTGCTTGCCCACCCCTCTTGCCAATCCATATACCCTTCTTCTGAGAATCACTCCACCTCCACGCCATCCATTTGGTTTCCATGGACACTGCCCTGTCTTTTCAGGAATCCATCTCAGCCTGGTTGATAGGCCTCACAGTAAGCACTAGACCCAGGCTGAGCTAATGGATCCTTTTCCAGGGACTTTTTTTTTTTTTCCATGTGGTAAACCAGGCATGGTAGTGCATGCCTGTAATCCCAGAGGTTTGGAAGGCTGAGGCAGAAGGATTATAATTTCAAAGACAACATCAGAAACTTAGCAAGACCCTGTCTCTAAATAAAATATTAAAAAGGGCTAGGGATGTGGCTCAGTGGTTAAGTGCCCCTGGATTCAATTCCCAGGACTGCCCCCTCCCCTACCCCGCAAAGGAAAAATACATGGTAAATATGAAAAGAAAAAAATTACCATTTTTAAAAAACTGGTAGTGGAGATTGAACCTAGGGGCACTCTACCACTGAGCTACATTCCCAGCCCTTTTAATTTTTTTTTTTTTTTTTTTTTTTTTACCTTCAGAAAGGGTCTCATTAGGTTGCCCAGGCTGGACTTGAACTTGCCATCCTCCTGCCTCAGCCTCTTGAGTTGCCAGGATTGCAGGTGTGCACCACTACACCTGGCCTTGGTAATCATCATACTATTTTCTGTTTCCATGAATTTGAAACTCCAGATACTTTATATAAGTGGAATCGTACTGTATTTGTCTGTGACTAGCTAATTTCATTTGACAGAATGTCCTCAAAGTGCATCCATGTTGCTGCATGTGTCAGAATTTCCTTCCTTCCTAAGGCTGACTATTCCATCATATGTACATACTACATTTTATGTATCCATTCATCCCTTAAGGGCCACTTGGGCCACTTCTATTCCTTGGGTATTATGAATGCTGCTACAAAAACAGGTGTATAAATATCTGTGAGATCCTGCTTCCTGTTCTTTCAGATATGCACCCAGAAAAGGGATTGCTAGATCATATAGCAATTATGGTTTTAATTTTTTGAGGAACTGCCATATTGTTTTCCACAGCAGCTGCAGCATTTCACATTCCCTCCAACAATGCATAGGGTTGTTCCATTTCTCCACCTCTTTGTCAACACTTGTTATTGTCTGTTTTTTGTTTGTTTGTTTGTTTTGTTTTTATAGTAGCCATTCTAATGGGTATTAGGGTGTACTGGGGCTTTGTGATTTGAACTAGAGAAAGCCTAGCACAACCTCTCTCCATCTGTCAAATCTGTAAAAGTGAACCTTTCGTGCTACTGGCAACACTGCCTCTGCCTGGAAAGAGAGGCTGTTGGTAGTGAGAGGAAGGTGAGATGATTTGAAGACAAGAGAGAGGATGTTTACACAGACAAGTTGTGTTTGGGAATTAGTTGCTTTTCTATCCTTGAATTTGATGAGACACCTCAGTGACCTGATTATCAATTCCCTTTTTTACTTAAACTAGTTTAAGTTGGGCTTGTTTCATTGTAATCATGAGTCTTTAAAATAAACATGATAGTAGAGCAGTTAGTTCTTTAGAAATCTTTTTTGATTTTTTTTCCTTAATTCCTTCTTAGAAGTAGATGGGGTGTGACTAATTTGTACATTTTTTAAAACCCTACAGGTATAACCCTTGGGCAAGAGGATCACAAGACTGAAACCAGTTCTGGCAACTTAGTGAGACCCTGTCTCAAAATAAAAAGGACTAGGAAAGTAGCTCAGTGGCAAAGCGCCCCGGGGTTCAATCCCTAGTATCAAAAACACACAAAACCCCTATAGGGATGTCCTTGGAGAAGCAGAGTGTAGTGGGTAGAGCACTGGATTTGAAGTCAGCCTACATTGGCTTCAAATTCTAGTTCAACAAATGTAACTGCATGTGAACTAACTTGATTGTAATAATAATTTCATAATGTATGTATATCAAATCATCATATTATATGCCTTAAAATATATAAATTATTTGTCAAATATAACTAAATAGATCTGGAAAAAATGTAAAAACTGGCTTAAAGTGAAAAACAAAAACACACACATGAAGTTCACTGAGTGCCTTTGAAACAGCAGGCACTGGTGAGTGCCAAGGATAAAGCAATGAACAAGGGACAAAAATCCCAGCCCTCCCTGAGCTGTCTGTCTAGAACGGAAGGACTATTTGCATGTCTACTCTGTCCCTGCCAGGTTAAGCTCTCTATGTTTACACCTTTATAAGAGTTGCAATAATAAATTGCCTGGTCTGTTTAAGGAAACATCATAAGGTCTGCATTTGCTTAACATACAATGGTGAACACAAGCAAGCACTCCAGTGAAGAGCAGCCATGTTTAGCAGGAGTGTATTGCAGGATGCAGCCTCAAGTAGCTACCTCGTGTCCACTGCGTTTCACACTAGTCTTAAAGCAGAATTCACATCCTGGCAGAATTTACTATCCAATGGGAGCAAGAGACAGTTAAAGGTGATATGTGGGCAAAACAGGGAGGTGGAACACAAACTTTGGAGCCACCTAGTTTCCCACCCCAGCTTGCCCTTATCTACTCCACTCAATTTCCTCAGCTGTAAAGTAGAGCTATTAATAACAATGACAACACTATCAGAGGGCTGCTGAGAAGACTAAACAAGGCAGTATATGTAAAAATACTTATGACAGTGCTTGACATGAAGTGATATATAAGCACTTGCTAATATTAATATTGCTACAGATCACATAGGAAGGAAAAACTAAGCCTCCTGGGAGGAGCCAAGGAAGCTTTCTCTAAACAGAGGACATAAGACCCAGGCCTTGAAGGATGTGGAGTTTACTACTCTTCAAGTAGGGAAAGGGGCATTTCAGGTAAAGAAAACAATTCAAGCTAGTAGGCTGACCCATGGAAGAAATCCTATGTATTCAAAAGAAGAAACAAACATAACCATACAGTTGAAGACTAGCTGGGTGGCAGACACACACCAAGGCTCCAGTTTTAGCTATTACTAGTCAGTATAAATCAGAGCTTGCAGATTTTTTTTTTCCCCTGAGGTGCTAGGGATTGAACCCAGGGCCTTGTGCATGCAAGGCAAGCACTCTATCCAACTGAGCTATATCCCCAGCCCTGATATTATGATTTTTAAGAATTGACAACAAACCATAAACCAACACTTCCACAGTATTGATAAATTTTCCCCAATGAAGCAAATAAATCCAATTTATACCAACTGACTACTGGGCACCATAGTGCCAATCCAATATACTATTTACAAAAGGAACTCAGCTGGGCATGGTGGCACACACCCTATAATCTCAGTAAAGTAGGAGGATTACAAGTTGGAGGCCAGCCTCAGCAATTTAGCAAGACTGTCACAAAATAAAAATTAAAAGGGAGTGGGGATGTAGTTCAGTGGTACAGCACCCCTGGATTTGAAAGAGGAAGGAAGGAAGGGAGGAAGGGAGGGAGGGAGGGAGGGAGGGGAACTTAATGATATGATATCCCCTGGAATGTAGATAACTCCATTTTACACATGAGAAAACTGAGGCTGCTTATATAATTTCCCAAAGTTTACACAGATAGTATGTTGAATAGGAAAGTATTCAGCTGCAATTACAAATTGTGGGGTTTTCCCCCTATAAAAAGTCTGGATAGGAGGCTGAAGGAGGAGGGTGGCAAATTCTGAAACAGCTTCAGCAACTTATCGAAACCCTGTATCAAAATGAAGGAGAAAAAAAAAAGGCTGGGGATGTAGCTGAGTGGTAGTTTCCCTGGACTCAATCCCTAGTACCAAAGGAGGAACAAAAATGTCTGGAAGTGGGCAGGTAGTCATTAGTTCAATTATTTCACAAGGTTACCAAAACACTTTCCATCATTCCTCCCCACCATCTTTTCTTTTTTAATTTTTTGGGGAATGGGGGTCTCACCATATTGCTCAAGCTGCACTTGAACTTTGATTCTCCTGTCTCAACCTCCCCAGTAGCTGTGATTAGAGGCATGAGTCACTGCACACTGTGTCCAGCTCCTCCCCACCATCTTTAACATATTCGCCACTGACTCTATATAGTCTCACATTCCTGGTAATGCTTCCCCCCCACCCCAATTCTTGCCTTAAAGTACCACCAGCTAGGATTTTGTCAAGCTTTACTTTCTGAAATATTTCAGAGGTCAGCGCATACGACTCATGAATTTCACAGATGGCAAAATAGAGATTTGCCCCTAGCAAATTAACAGAGCTAATTAGTAAAATGAGGTTGGAATTCAGTGTTCTTTCCACAATACCAATTTAGTTGTCCACCAAAATCTGTTCTCCCATTCTTTCTTGGCACATGGCTGGAGTCCATTTCTCAGCCTCCCTGGCAGATAGGTGTGGCTATATGACTAAGCTCTTGCCAATAGAAAGTGAGCAGACCTGGGAGTGTTACTGCAGGGTCTGAACCTTCAGGTGAGGGTTGTGCCTCCAGCTCTTGCCTACTCCCTGCTCCCTTTCCCCTTCCCACTTTCTGGGACAAATGATGCCAGCTTCCAGCACATAGATGAGGACAATGTTCCAGAGGATGGAGAAGCAACATGATACTGTGTCCCTGAATGACCATCTGGAGCAGAGCTGCCCCACTGACCTGGAGTGCTCTCTTCAGAAAGGCTAACTCCCCAGAGCTGTTATATGAGAAAGAATCAAATGCATTGTTCTTTAAGCTACCATATTGTTTGTTACAGCAGCTTAGTCTCTTACCTAACCAATACAACCTTGTACTTTTCTTTGTACACATGGAGAATAGCTTTACAAATGACCAGTTAGCCAACATTTTAAAAAATTGTTCTAACTGCCAAAGTAGGTGATAATCAAATAATGAAATTTCTGCATGTGGCTACTACACTAAGACTTCTTCCTGGGTAAATGGTATTTAATGACTGAATCAGAGCACTTAGAGACCCACTTAGCTTTTGTGCTTTCAGGAAATTAATTCAACAAATATTTTAATTATTCTCGGCACTAAGGACATAGTCACTGGATTCATAAGCTTGTTTTCTTTTTTTTTTTCTTTAAAGATTTTATTTATTTATTTATTTTTTAGTTCTCAGCAGACACAACATCTTTGTTTGTATATGGTGCTGAGGATCGAACCTGGGCCGCACGCATGCCAGGCGAGCGCGCTACCGCTAGAGCCACATCCCCAGCCCCCATAAGCTTGTTTTCATGTCTCTGTGTTATTGCTGTTGGTTTTTAATATTGTGTGGTTTGTTTTTGAGTTTTTATTTTGTTTTTGCAGTGCTAGGGATCAAACCCAAGGCATTACATATGCTAGGCAAGCACTCTACCACCGATCTATATCCCCACTGCTTTGGTGATTATGTATGTGTGTGCATGTGTGCATGCACACGCACATGTTTTAAATAGAAAAGTTATTTTTGTTGAATGTGAAACTGAGGTTAAGAGTATAAATAATTTTTTAAAAAGAGTACAGATAATTGCTGAAAGCTACAAAGGATCAAACTATGTATCTAGGCTATCAGCAAACTCTTTTCTTCCTCAAGCCTAAAAATTAAGCAAAGTGTTTTAACTAAGACTCCAATTGGTTGTAGCTCAGTGGTGGAGCACTTGCCTAGCGTGTGTGAGGCACTAGGTTTGATCCTCAGCACCACATAAAAATAAATAAAGGTACTGTGTCCATCAACAACTAAAAAGAATATTAAAAAAAAAAAAAAGAATACAACTGGCCAAGTAAGTGACAAATGCCTGTATTCCCAGCTACTTGGGAGGCTGACGCAGGAGGATCACAAGTTTGAGGCTAGCTTCAGCAATTTAGCTTTAGCAAGACCCTGTTTCAAAATTGAGAATAACTAAATAAAAAGGGCTGGGGATGTAGCTCAGTGGCAAAGCACCCGTGTTTAATCCCCAGTATCAAAAAAAAAAAGAACCCAACTCTTTCAAAGTACTTCTTAACTGCTTAAAACAACACTGTCTAAACTGTAAGTACACAAAGCCTAAATCAAGATTTTTTTTTTTACTGGTAGAAGCAGATGAACCTAAAAGCTCACTAAGTGTTGGAATTAATTACCAAAGCCATTTAGATAGCACTCCTGGTGGACTGAAGACTAGGTACCTAAACTTAAGGAATCTGTTCATCTGGGGATTAGCTGAGGCAGATGGCACAAACGGGTGTTCCTCATCCTCACTCCAGCTGAGCAAAGAGCCCAATGTGAGATTTAATACTCCTTCCCAGATGTCCAATGAGATTTGGTAAGAGATTTTGTAGTTGAGTGAAAAAGTGAGTCAAGGTCTGTCCTGGTTTTACCACAACTTGCTTTGTGACTGTGGCACATCCGTGTTTGGGGCCTCAATTTCCCCCTCTGTACAAGAGGCTAAGGATTCTTTAACCTCTACATTGGCAATAATCACAAGACAGAAAAATGACTTTCCTTCCTACACTCATCAGCAAAGCTATTTAGAGGGCAGCGGGCAGAGGGGAAACCTGCTTAAGGTAATGCCACACACCTGGGTACTCAGCAGATTTCTTAGTGTTCTGCCTACCCCAGGTTCTTTGCTACTGTTGAAGGAATTCCTTTTTGCCAAACTTAACAGTTTCTAAGAATATACACAGTAGGCTTAACCGTGATGCCTTGAATTTAGCAGATCAGAGAATAAACTTGTTCTTTGGGGTTTTTTGTTTGTTTGTTTGTTTTTTACCAGAGATTGAACTCAGGGGCACTCAACCACTGAGCTACGTCCCTAGCCCTATTTTGAAGTTATTCAGAGACAGGGTCTCACTGAATTGTTTAGCAGATGCTTCATAAATATTAAGCATTTTGGTTTTTTGTCTTCTTCTTTGGGGGGTGGAGATAAAAACATTCCTGAATTCCAACTGTCAAAGAGATAGTGATGAAGTTATTGCTCTAGGTATTTCAGATGGAAGGATTAAAGGCTTTTGGGGGCAAGATTATTAAAACTAGTTTTTCCTGCTTGTCCATCGAGTCTTTTTTTAAGCTTGAAAACATATTTAGCAACTTGAGAAGAGTATTTCAGAAACTAAGCTTCCTCCCTAGAAACAGCTAGCTTAACACCAGACTTAACAGCTAGTGTCTTCAGTCTCACCTCAAATCCAGCTCTATCGCTTGCTGGCTGCGCTCCTTTGCTGTCCTTGGTCTCCAACTGGTTCACAGCAATGGACAGCCTCTCTCACCCAGGGCTCTGGTGGGAAGATAAATGTATCTCAAGTGCTTGGCTCACAGGAAGCACTCATCTTAGCACCCAGTGAGATGTGGCTTCCTATCCTGCTAGCACCTTAACAAATGAGAACAGGATGGGTTAGGATATAAGGATAGTTTCTCCTCTGACCAGAGAATAAACTTGTTCTTTGGGGTTTTTTGTTTGATTTTTTACCAGAGATTGAACTCAGGGGCACTTAACCACTGAGCCACATCCCTAGCCCTATTTTGAATTTTATTTAGAGACAGGGTCTCACTGAGTTGTTTAGCACCTCCAATTGCTGAGGCTGGCTTTGAACTCACAATCCTCCTGCCCCAGTCTGCTGAGCCACTGGGATTATAGGTTTGCACCACCGCACCCGGAAAATAAATTTATTCTTGAGAATCAAATCAGTGAAAGGTAGTGAGGCTCTGAAATTCAGCACTTACTGATAAAAGGTCCAAAAGGTCCATCAAGTTATATAGTTCTTTCACTCTACCTTCTCTTCTATGCACAGATAACACATTTACCAAAAATTTCTTAAGATCCAGCAGAAATGGTCCTCCTTCTACAACTTCTTCATTTTCCCTCTAAACCAAAATTCTAGTTTTTACAGCTTTTGATTACTCTTTCCTAGACTAGTGGCTTATGTGTATGTACAATATTTACAAGATTTCTGAAAGCAAGAACCACATCTCATCTCTATATTCCCTCAAGGCTAGTCCAGGGCCTCTTACATAACAGATTCTGAACAAGTTATGAAGGGAAGAGTTATTGCTTATTGAATGCAGAGTTCCTGTCTGAAATAAAAAGGTTTTGGAATAGCAGTGGTGATTGCCAAAATAATGTGATGTATAATGCTGCTGACTTGTATGTCTAAAAATGCTTAATTTTCTGTTACAAATAAGTAAATATTTATATAATACTGTTGGCAGCTCAATAACTCCAGAAAGAGCACTTCAACTTGAAATAACAAATCTTCAATAAAAGACCTTCTCTGGATATCTTCCATGAGTAAGTGCTTAACAGATATCTGCTACGTAAGTCTATGAATAATGTCAAATTTGAGAAAAAGTTTATCAAATTGATAACAGCATATTGTGTATGAAATGGATGCAGACTTACATTTTTTTTAATATCAAAGAGGCTTTTGTAAACTTTATTTGGCTTTCAATTAAAACAGAGATTTCTAACTCAACAAGAACACAACAATTATAGCAATTATCACACAGTAGTAGCTCAAAGAATTTCAAAGTCTTTAGTCTTCAAGTTCCAGGTAACAACAATTCAGTTTGATTCCCTCCTTCACTGTGGAATTCTAAGAACTTGTCTGGTTCACTTAATCATCTTACTGGGGATGGTCCTTTCCTGCCATCCACTCAAATCCAGAATTCCTGAATTGTGGCACACAATATCTCAGTCACCTACAGAAGCATCTGGAAATTAGAAATTTTATCCAGAATCAGGGATAAAAAAAAAAAAAAAACTTCTTTTAAAAGATGTAATGAATCCTGGTGTTCACCACTAAAAAGATCCTCAAGTATAAAAATGTGCAATCTGTGCTTCTTTTTAAAATAAAATCTTTTAAGGTTCAAAGAAAAAAATTCCTACCCTGACACAATAGCCACATAAGGAGCTGAAAGACCTGCTGTTTCCATTACAGACAACATGAGACTTTTAAACCACACCACTGAATGAAAGAAAATGGTGAGGCTTTCTAAACAGTACTCCTCAGCCCAGATGTGGAGACAGGCACAGCCCTCCATCCTCAACAGTATTCCCACCACCTTTGCAAAAGCCACTGAGCATGTCTCTTAAATGCTGGATTTCAGCTCTTCATCATGCTGCTGTGAGAATCCCTTCTCTTTAAATTCTTTGTCACAGTCTGGGGAAATACTCTGGCCTTCTGTGGTATTGACAGCATCTGAGTCCAATCTTCTTCTTTTCTTCAGTTGGTGCAAATGGGATTTGGATTTTATATGTGCTGATAACACAAAACCAAACAAACAAAAGCCTCATTAGGACATTTTAGAATTAATCCTAAAAGCAATCTAACTACATAATTTTTATTTTTAATAATAAATAACAGGATTGACAAATAAACTAGTATACCTGTTTAGCATTTTTTAAAGGAAAAATAATTTATATGGCCAGCTAGCTTACAAGTCAGAAAGAACTTCCATGTATCAAGTGCTAGGTGCATCATATCACTAACCCTCACGACAATATTGCTTTTTAAATTTTTATTTTATTATTTTTGGGGATACTAGAGATTGAACCCAGGAGCACTTTACCACTGAGCTACAACCTTTTTATTTTGTCTCAATAAGTTGCCAAGACTGACCTTGAACTTGGGAACCTCCTGCCTTAGCCTCCCAAGTCACCAGGATTACAGCAACCTTGCCCAGCTCTTGTGCTCATTTTACATAGAGGGAAACTGAAGTTCAGAGAGGTCTCACACTTTGTCCAAAGTCACACAACAGGTAAACTCTTTTGCTAGACCTCATTTTCCAGAATCAGATCTCTATGGTATGGGGCTTCCTGTTACAAATACATTTCAACTCACAAGGCTAGAAATCCAAATCTTTGTCTATGCCTCACGCTGTAGCACCAAACATATCAGATGCCTCTCTCCCACTCCTGCCCAGCTCTCACACATTGTCCCTCTTGGTCTGATATCCCTAGTCCTGGATCAAATAAGCCATTTGAAGGACTAACCCACAAGGCTTCCATTCTGTGAGCATACAATGCTCCAGAGAGATAGTAAGGGGTGCTGTCTCTGACCACCTCTTCTTTGAGTCCAGAAGTGAAGCTGAGCACACACTGTGGTATGATTCTATTGCTGACCTCTCACCCCTAAGACAGTTCTCACCTTCTGACTAACTCATATAATATGTCTCATTTTTCCTATCCTGTTTTTCTTCAAGGAAATGTCTTCTGGAAATGCCTAAAGTGAAGGACAACTTGATAAATTTATTTTATGCATAGTAAAAAACATTACCCTTAAGGGCTTAGAAGCATGCATAAGTAAGAAAAGAGGTTAGAAGTCAAATAATAGTTTTTGGGGGGAGAAAAGTCAGCTTTGTTCTCCAGCTAGAGCCTAAGGCTAAATCTGGGCTCTGGACTGGCTCTCCATGGCAGCAGGAGATGGGAGCAAGGACTTGACAGATGGCACTATAGAAGGGCTTACACAGCTAAGCTCACAAAGGCTCACAAATGTTGCTTCTCTGAGGCTCCCCCTGAATGACATTCGACAAATCGAACCACTAAGTTTCCTTTATGAAACAATCAGACACTCTCTTTCCCTTCCCCTTTCATCATTATAAACCAACGACAATCAAGGCTTCTTCTGCTGGCTAGGCAATCACAGCCATCCCCAGTCTCTGACAATGGAGTTCATTTTGCCAGTTACCAGTTAATAGACCTAATCATTCTATTGGTTGATATGAGGAGAAAAATCTACTTCTCTAAGAATCTAAGCAAAGCAGTATTCTGAACAGAAGGATTCCAGCCACTGGGTAAACTATAAGCCCCACTGTGCCTAAAAGAAGCTAGCCTTACATGTTTCTAGATTCAAAGTTTGGGGATGAATCCCCTAAGCTTTGACTAGATGACTACAGAAATTCACAGGAGAGTGATATAGAGGTGGAAGGTGATTATGGTGGGGCAAATCTAAGTTCTAAAGCAGAGATGCAGAGCCTTAGGGCAGGTAGCCTGGGGGTGGTAGTGTGCACTACCTTCTTCCTTCTTTATACACACTGTTAGTTTCTGTTCCATCTTTCATCACAGTTGAGCCATTCTCACTAGCTCAACAAATTACCTTGAAAAGTACTGAAGAGATAACTATTTCTGAGGAATGTGCTCCAGAGAAGTAACTGCACTTCTGCTCCCTCCCAGCTATGCTTCTGCTTCTTCAGGTTTCTGGATGAGGTGACTTGATTCCCTTACAATCATGTCACCCCCACTGAGTTCTAAACATGAAAGGCCAAGAAATTTCTCTCAGGCAGGATTCTGAAGTCAAAGGAGCTCTAGAAAGTTAACTGCAGACCTCTGAGTAGAAATTACCTATTCCAGCTAGAGCTGGAGGGTGTAAAATATTCCTTTTATTTCAGAATGCAGAGACAACTCCCCAGATTGGGAAAGCTTCCAAGGAATTTTAAGCACAGGCTCTTAGAGGAATCTTGCTTTCCCTTTACAAATAAGCAGACTCCAGCATTCAACCTACCAAAGACCTTAAATTTTAAGGAAGGCAAGGTAACCCACCCTTACATATTTCTCCATGCCTTTCCCACACTCTACCTGCCCATTCACGGTCTCCAATGATGATTCGATCACAGAGATCACACATATGGTAACTTCTCTTATTCTCAGTTTCATTGAATAGCATCTTCATTGGAGCAACTGCAGGCTTGTGACCCTAAAAACAAGGAGGCAGAGAAGGGGAGAACAAACAATTCAGAGATTTGGGTATAGTTCTCTGATATTAAGGGAATGGGATTTTCCCAAGTTTCCTTTTTTTTACATCCAATGGAGCAGGTAGGCTGTGAACAAATTTTATCAACAGCCTTTCTATTTTTTGATACAGGGGACTGAACCCAGGGGTGCTTAATCACTGAGTCACATCCCCAGCCCTTTTTATTTTTAATTTTGAGACAGGGTCTTGCTATATTTCTTAGGGCCTCACTAAGTTGCTGAGGGTGGCTTCAACTTGCAATCTTCCTGCCTCAGCCTCCTGAGCTGCTGGGATTACGGGCGTGCGCCACCGTGTCCACCTAGCAATAACCTTTCTAAATGTGAAAGTAGAAACACAATGACCAGGGATCTAAAAGCAGCCAGCCCTATCTGCTTTATTCCCTGAAAAAAGAGGTGTGTTCCCCAACATAGTAACAAAAATATCAGTGAAGGAAAATTACAATAAACTGTTCCATGATTAATAATCACCTGAATAAAACTTTGCACTATATCAAGAGCAGGTTCAAGAACAGATTCCTTCCACTTTGAGATATCAGACACCTCTAGGCCATATACTGGAGGGACACTGGGACCAGGTCCTAAAGATGACAAAGAAAAGTTGTGAGAGGTCATCCTCCAAGACCCAATCCATTCTGTCCTAGGACTCTACAACCCTCAAGAGTAACACACAGGGCCAAAGAAATAAACATTCTGTCCATACTACTCATCCTTATAAATATTAACCACAATCCAAGAAAGACCTATAAGGTTGGTGTTTTTATTTTGTTTTATTGTTTTGTGTATTGGAGATTGAACCCAGGGGTGCTTTACCACTAAGCTACATCCCCAACACTTTTTATTTTATTTTATTTTTTTAATTTTGAGACAGGGTCTCATTAAGTTTTTGAAACTGGTCTCATACTTGTAATCCCCTGCCTCAGCCTCCCAAGTCACTAGGATTACAGGTGTGCCACACCTGGCAAGATCTTGAAAGTTAACTAGTCTGCAGCTAGTAAGTCTGGTTACATATCCAGAGACTCAGGTGCAGAATCTAGCTAATCAGTAAAGAAATCAAAATGGAGTAACAGCTCTAGTGAACACTGTATGGGCTACAACATAAAGACAGCACACAATAGAAGGAAATAAAGAGCTTTACATGTCTGAGTTCCATGTCATCTTACAATTATGGCACTCTGTGGCAAGAGAGTTCTCAGCTTTCTTTGGGAGCAGACATATCCCTCTAGTAGCCTAGCATTCATGAAAATCCTTGATAGCATGCTGATGACCATGGGCTGGGAACAATAGTATGAGCCAGGAAGCTGCAGAATCTGGGAACTATAAACATGTCCTGGAATTAATCTAGATGACTCCCTTCTTTTAAGAGCCTATTCTAGAGGAGTATTCAAGAAATCCCCACTGGTAAATACTTCTGAATGGAGATGTGGCTGAAGATAGCAAGGAGCATAGCTGCAGGCATTTCACCCAAGAGCCATCCATGTAGCAGGACTTTAGTCTCTGTTTGCTGGTAGCTTCCTCAGTCTACAGACAAACTAAATTGCTTTCTGCAGGTAGGTGAAGTCAGTTGACTAAAGGCAAAGAGCATCACCCCAAGGACAAAAAAACATCAAAGGCATCAGAATGCCAACGTCTGGCAGGTGCTGGCCTTTTGATTGTGCCAACCACAAATAAGATTCTTTACAAACTAGACTGGGCTGCACCTGCCACCACACGGAAAGGTGAGACTGGGAGGGTGCAGGCGGCACCCACAGTACACCTGGCCTTGGCTAAGCTTTGCACCTGTTTCCAGGCCACTCTACATTTTCCTTTCTCCTCTAAGTCCTTTGTTGGGCTTCTGTGCCCTGTCTAAGCACCTTTCAACAAGTTCTCGGCTCCCAGCTGCTATTTCTGGCTTGGGTCCAAGGCCAAGCTGGGGTGGGGAAGTCCCTCTGGCTCCTTGCCAGAACCATATCCCAGCAGACCAACCCTGACCAATCACACGTGGGTCCTGACTTACAGAGCAGCTGTGCCTTTCACTCTAGCACCAGGACTGTGCTGGCACATACACGAATGAGGAACAGGCATATGACACACTGTGCTATCAACCCCTCCCCTCAGGGATAGGGGAGTGACTCTGGCTTTACCACAGGAGGAAGTTCCAAATTATTACAAACAAGCCTTTTGTTACTCTTATTGTCAGACTTGGGAAGAAAAACTGCACTTGAAATTTGCAGTACTAAACTTAAACTTTAAATGACACAAAGACTTCCCCTCTATCATGACATGCAGGTAAAGAAGGATATGTAGAAGATAGCAATCCAGTGGTCTACAACATGGATCAAGGTGTTTTATGTGTTCACAGAATACACACTAAGGAGCAGGGGTAAAGGTTTCAATGGGCCTTCCCTGTAACTGAAAGCAAAAGTCTACTGGCAAACAGTAAATAAAGGATGAATCAATAGTATATTTAAAAAGTATCCACAGATAAAAATGGAGTTTCATTTAAATTAATCTCCTTTTAGCTCAAAAGTACACAATTTCTTACCAAGGCCCAATACTAATGTTGTTTAGCTAACAGTATAACTAAAAGAAACAAGAGTGTAGATTTTAAAGTCAGTCCTGCATTCAATATCTACTACTAGAGGATTTGAGGCAAGTTATTTAACTTCTTCAGGACTTCATTTTCTCATCTGTAAAAACCCCCATCTTTGAAAGTTCAATAATACATGTACATCACCAAGTTCAGTGCCAAAGACACAGTACAGAGTCAATGAATGAGAATTTTCTTCCTCTTCATTTAAGAGTTCTGCTCTACTAAAGTTTCAATTGAAACAACTTAAGCACCATGTCTGACTATAAAGAAGAGGCTGGAATAAGTGGTGAAGGTTTTGTCCCCACCCCATACTAGAGATTGAATCCAGGAATACTTCACCATTGAACTATATCCTCAGCCCTTTTAAAAACAGTTTTTTTAAAATTTTGAGACAGGTCTTGCTAAGCTGCCAAGGCTGGCTTCAAACTTGCAATCCTCTTGCATCAGTCTCCTGAGTAGCTGGATCACCGGTGAGCATCACCACACCCAGCAAGGTTTACTCATAATCATCTGGCCCAAGAACCATTTTAATTAGGAAAGCTCTTAACAGAATTCTGATTGCTCTTCAGGTGCAAAACTAAAGCTAAAATCAGCACCAAACACCAACTCTGCCAAAGAAGCTGCTGTCTTATACCTATTTGCAGCCAGTACCATCTGGTGAAGGGATAAAGAATACTCCTCAATGGAAACATATTATTTTTTTCCTGAGGTGTCACAAAAAAATATCCCTGAACAATCATTTATGTAATACATACTCTCCTAGGTCAGGTCCCAAATCTTAGAACAGGTCTGACACTAAATTTCACTTTCTGGGTGCTCAGAGTATACCTATATTCTATTAAAAATGTGGGCCCAGAGAATAAAGTTAAACATGAGACTTACTGCTCAAAAACCGGTTTTTAACCCATCGGTTTTGCTTCCGGGCATATCTCTTAGTTACTTGTTTCAGAGCCTCAATACCTGAAAGATATGGTAGGTACAGAAACATTTAGGTAAGTATATCTTTCCCCACCAAAAGGCAGGCCCTCCCAGCCCAGCAGCAGAGAAAATCAGCACACAGTTAGCTTTGAAGGATGATAATCTCAATTCTGAGCTGAAGGTAATTTGGGACTCTTCTAGCCTCAGCTCTTGCTCAGACCATACCAGCAGGGTAGTCTGTCACCCAAGGATGTCCAAGACTAGTTAGATAGGAGGAATTCACACCTTTCTTTAGAAGCTGGTTACTAGTCTCTGGTGTGCATTTTCCCTCAGTGATCAGGTACTCGTGAAATTCCTTGAAGCCAATTGATTGGAAGATACCATGTTGATAGTCCTGGCTGGGAACAGGAGAGCATCAGCAGATGAGCCATTGCCTCTGAAAGCTAGCAGGGGCCTTGGATGATCTAGTTGAGCCATTTCATTTCAGAGAGCCATTTCATTTCATTTCATAGGAAATTGAGATCCTGAATAGTTCCTGACACTGAAATTCTCCCTTCCCCTCCCCACTATCTCCCAAATTACTTCCTTGTATAGTAACTCCTTTGAATGTCTGAAAGATGAGAAAATTGCAACTGTAATAAGTACACCAAACCTCCTTTCAAAAAAACTTGCCAATGCCAAGGACAAAGGCTAAGAAACAAATAGATCCAAAACCAGTATTACATCTATGGTCTTTCAACCATAGACAAGGGATGGAGAGTAAATCAGAGTAATAGCTAAATCCTCACCAATTTTCTGAAATGTTCTTCTGATTATACCGTCTGTGAAAATCTCTTAGTTCCTCCAAGAGCCCAGCAGTAAGCATGTCATCCACTCTCTTATCCAAGCGCTCATCTAGAACTTGAATCAAATTAGCCCATGAACCAGCAATACATTGCAGGTACCTACTGTACGCTTACATGATGAATGAACAGGCTGTTATGAAGAAGAAAATGTGTTCAAATGGAAGAAAGAATTCAGACTTCAAAGATTTTATAATAATTCATGTAATATTTACTCACACTTCAACAACTCCAAATAAAAGTAAAATAGCCAGAATGAATCACATATCTTCTCATTATATAAACCCAAAGCATAAAATTATAGATATTATGAAGGGTAAATATTGTTGTATGAAATTTATATTCATTTTTTTAGAGGCAGGCAGCTGAGGGTCCCCTGGTTTATCTTTATTAATTTTGGTCATTGTATTTGCTCATCTAACTTCATATTACTTTCCATTAAGAACCTCCCAGATGACTAGAGAATATCATCCTAAGTAAATAAACCAATCCCAAAAAACCAAAGGCTGAATGTTTTCTCTGACATGCAAATGCTAATTTCACAATAAGTGGGGTGGGGGGAGAATAAAAGTACTTTGGATTAGTAAAGGGAGATGAAGGGAAGCAAGGCAGAATGGAAATAGAAAAGACAATAGACTGAATCAGACATTACTATCCTATGTGCATAAATGATTACATGACGAATGTAATCCTACAACATGTATAAGCAGAAGAATGAGAAGTCAAAATACAAAATATATTCCACTATCATGTATAACTAATTACAACAAATTTTTAAAATATTTTTTTAATTAAAAAAAAAAGGAATCCCCCAGATGACACCCTGGATAAGAATGCAGAACTTTAACACAAAATCATCCTAGGTATATCTTGAACTGAGACAGATAAAGGAGCAAGGAGTGAGAGGTCATAATCATTCAGATATGGTAGCCAATAACAGGTTTATCATGAATCAAATACTATTATTTTATGATAAATTATAGCACAGGCTTTTATTTACAAAAATGTCATTATTAAAAATTATCTTTTTCTATAAACTCAAAACTGGGAATAATTTAACAACAAATTTTCACCATTTCAGTTATGCTCTTCTAAATCTCTATCATTGCTAGTTCTTGGCTTGTAATAATAATAATCTTTCTTCTTCCTAAAAAGTTTTCATTTATTGAGGACTTAACCATGTGTACCAAGGCACATTCTGGGAACTTTGTATGTACTTTACTTATATGCTCACTTATTTTGCAGTGTTGGGGACCAAACAAGCACCCTACCACTGAGCCATGCCCTCCCACAACTTTATATGTATTAATTCATAGAATCCTCAATGGTGCTATAAGATATAAATATCTCCATTTTATAAGAGAACTGGGGCTCAGAAAGGTAAACCAACTTGTCTTAAAAACTCACATAGGTAGAAGGTGACAGAGCAAGAATGAGAAATGAGACAGTGTGCCTCACAGCCTGTGCTATTAATTACTATGTAACACTACCTATCCACATAATAATCTCATCTTCCGAGTCCTAGCTCATCAGCTACCTTTACAAATTGATCCCTGACTTCCCCTAGAAGAATGCTCATTATCCTTCCTCTGTGGTTCCACAGCACTCTCTCTTATTCATCTCTGAAACCCAAGTACTATACAGAATATTTGGGTACACGACACTTCACTGATGCTTACTGAATGTTTGCTGGATGAATAAGTTACTACAATCACAGGGCATTATTATACTTTAGCAAGAAAAACACATTAGGCAAGCTAACTATCATATTATCCATTTTTTTAGGCCTACTACTTCTAGAATAATTAGAATTCCAGTCTCCAGTCAACCCTGAGGTCAGACCTTCTTCCAGAGGAAGCCTTCCTTCTTCTCTTTCTCCTTTGGACCTTCCCTGGTTGGCAGTTTATTTCCTCCTCCACCCATCCCCTCCTTTCTCACACTGGCATCCATCCTAGTACCAATGCTGCCCTTTCCTGCCTTTGTAAACAGACAGTTAGAAGAAGGGCATTGCATCTAAGTCAATGAGTTCAATCCCAGTACACATTAATAATGATAATAAACTTAATGGCTAATACTAGTTTAGTGCTTATTATGAGCCATTTGTAGTTCCAAGCATTTTATATACTATACAGTAACTTAGTTCTACCTCAGATAGTCTCTAGGACAAAGGGTTTTACCTGTTTGGTCAGCATAAAGCCAAAGGATGCAAGGGTTAGGAAACTTTAGAGGACCTCCAAGAGGACCACCACCTTCCTCTGCATGTTGCCGATGTAGAAATTCACTATGAGAGATTCCTGTTTCTTCAAACACTTGCAAGCTCCTAAAGTTGTTTCAAAGGAGATGAGGGAACCCATAAAAACAATTAGGAAATATTCATTCTCAAGTGAAACAAGGAGAAAACCTGTATATAATAAAAAGCCTCACTTTCATTTGCACTGCATAAGTCCCCCAAAACAAGGTCCAGAGTTACTCTATTCCTATAGCTATGTGGAAAGAATTCTAAAGAAAATTCTAAGTAAATGAGAAATAATACTATTCTTTTACACATGCATTCTAAAATCAGTAAATAGGTTCAGAAACTACAGGTTTCTTCTACATAAATAGAATGTGACTCACTCACTTTCATGTGAGCAGTAAAAGAGCTTATTTGGGGCAGTTTGAACAAGCTAACAAGTCTGGTCTCGCTGGAGTGCCTTTCCCACAGTATAAAAGTATGCTGTATATCCAGCTCATCAACTTTCTTCTTAAATATGTCTAAAATTAATGAGGAATGCTCCTGCTAATCCAGTACTCTATTAGCACAAAGATCACTGAAGAAATCCACTTCAGTCTGGATCTACTATATTATGCAGGACAGGTAACTGAACTCCCAAATCTAGACTCCACCACTCTGGGTGATTGCAATTTATCAGCTTGAAAGTGATCCTTCCTTTCCTGACCCAATTCCACTTCCTGAAACCCAAACACAAGAGTAAAGACCCCTTGTCTTTCAGTATTAATGGTCAAAGAGGATCTATAAGAGGAAAAAAAAATGTAACAGAGGGCTGGAGAGAAGCTCAGTGGTAGAGCCCTTGTCTGGCATGCACAAGGCCCTGAGTTTAACCCCAGAACACATAAAAAAAGCAAAATGTAAAGAACACCACAATTATCTAGAGTTTAGACTATAAACTCAACCCTAAAGAAAAATAAAAAGTCCTTCAGACAAGTGTAATGGAGCATGCCTATAATCCCAGCTACTCGGAGACTAAGGCAGAAATACTGCAGATTCAAGTCCAGCCTGGGCAACTTAAACCATCTAAAAAATTTTTAAAAAAGGGTTAGGTGTGAAGCTAGCCCAGTGATAAAGCACTTTCTAGCATGTATGAGGGCTTGGGTTCAATCCTTATTACTGCCAAAAAAACAACCAAACAAAAAATCTGTTCTCCAATCCTCTCTAGAGGATAGACACTTATCTGGCACAGTGGCACATACCTATAACTCTGGCAATCAGGAAGCTGACGCAGGAAAATAGCAAGTCTGAGGCCAGCCTAGGCAACTCAGCAAAGCCCTATCTCAAAATAAAAAAATTAAAAGGGCTCAGGGTATAATTCAGTGGCCAAGCATCCCTGGGGTTAATCCCTGGTACCACAAAAAAATAAAAACAAAAATAAACAAAGGAGAGATTCTAGAACTCTTCTTGGAAATTAGTAACCCCTAATATGGCACAACTCTCTTTTCATTAATTAGGGGATACTAATTTACCTCAGCAAATATAGAGAGGTGATAAGAAAGAAAAAACTGATTAGCCAAGGAGAGAATAATAAAAATCAAACTCATGTCATAAAAGAATAAAAAAAGAATATAAAAATGAATGTTTACTTTTGTGTTACTGAGTTTTATAAAAATTGAAAGATTTCTACTAAAATGCTTAAAATACAATGTTTGGATACTGCAAAATATAAACTTTATTAATCTAGAACATGGCATTCTTATCAGGGTGATACTGCTTTCAAAGGGGTAAATAAAGCCAAGAGCGGTGGCCCACACCTGTAATCCCAGCAGTTTAGGAGGCTGAGACAGGAGGATCTCGAATTCAAAGCCAGCCCCAGCAAAGCGAGGTTCTAAGCAACTCAGTGAGACCCTATCTCTAAATAAAATACAAAATAGGGCTGGGAATGTGGATCAATGGTTGAATGCCCCTGAGTTGAATCCCTGGTACCAATTTTAAAAGGCTATGGGGGAGGTAAATAAAACTTACAATGGTATGTGCCTCTCCAAAGGACAACCCTACCTGAAAAGACCTTATTATTTGCGTGTATGGTGTGGGGGTACTCGCAATTGAACCCAGGGATACTCTACCACCAAGGTATATCCCTAGTCCTTTTTAAAGTTGCCCTGGGATTGTAGGCATGCACCATCACACCCAGCTTCAAGACCTTATTCTTAGTGTAAAGTTTCTTTCAGGTGGGAGGGGAGGAGTTTATAATTAGGAAAAAAGTTCTAAAAAGGTTTCTGGGGGGCAGAATAATGAAAAAAGGATTAAAAAACACTGATCTAGAAAAATCATTTGAGTGGAAAACTTTATAACTGCCATCGACACCAACACAATATCAATATAATATTTAATCTGTATAACTACCCATATAGTATAGTAAGTCCTTCACTAGATGTTTCACTCTGTCAGATGTGGTAATCACTACCAACACTGCAGAAAAACAAAGCTAACAGATGAGGCTGCAATTCCAAATAACCTAAGAAAACATGACCTTATGAGTGCATTCACTACCTCTGTTCCCTGCAAAAGAAAGTCTCCATGTACAAAGGTGAGCTGAGCTATGAGACAGTTTATAAAATCCACCTCCCACTGGGAAAGCTGCTGGGGCAGAATTCAGCATTGCACAATCAATTATGAAACCCAAATCACAATGTAAACGGACTGCATGCCAGAAAAAATTTATATGAAAACTGTTATACAAGCAAAGATCAAATAGAAAATGAAGCAAGATTACATAGGCCCTAGGGGGAAATGATACTGTACTATGCATTTAAAATGTAACAACAAAGCAGGGTGCAAGTATTTATTGAGGGAGTTGGGCTGAGACAGGAACTCAGGGCCTCCTAAACTGCTGAGCTGGAACAACACATCAATCTCCCCTAACTGCTATTACCAAGCCTCTCTGTCACCTAGGCAAACTGAACATCTTACTACCCTTCAACTCTAAAAAAATTCCAGGGCAGCAGGCCCAGTCTTTCTTACCTGGCCACTTTGCGCTTGTCATGTGGGTGTAACTTGGCAGCCATTTCTGGGTCTACCTGGCTTAGGCGTTTGTGGAGTACATAACCATCCTCCTTTTCAAGCTCCGCTTTTCGGTCAACCACTTTCTCAGTGCCCATCTCTTGGGACTATTAAATGAAGGTTTAGAGTAAATTTAATCAACAATTCATTAAACATTGAGAGAGCATATATGCCAGGCACTTTACTCAGTGTTAGGAATACAGAATAGAGATGAGTTAGATCTTACCATATGGTAAGAGAGATAGATCATAAACCCAAAATTCCAATACGCTATGGTAAGTGTTGTGAGACCACAGCAAACAAAGAGGAATGAGGGCTTACGGTGTAGGGAAATACTCATCTACCCTTGCTTTCTTGTCATAAGCACAAACAGGTACCAGAGCTACCACATCTATTTTAATATCCAGGAATCTAGCTCAAACAGCAGACTAGAATTGCCATCACATTACCATATGTAAAGTCTCACCCTACACAGTAGCATCTCCACAAGAAAGGCAGTGTTAGACATCTCTTAGTCACAGATACTGTGCTGCCAGCCAGGAAATGCTGAATCAGACTAATGGACTGTTTACTTACATGGAGATGCTAATTAATCCACAGAAGAACATTTTTCCCACCCACAGTCCTTGCCCTTAGGTCAGCCTTGAGGAGCACACTTCCAATATAAAGGTAGCATTTGCTTCAGAATATTAAGTAGGAAAATTACAGTTGTTGAGTACAGAAATAAGCAAGAGTCAATTTTCTTCCCTCTAAAACTAGCTGAGGAACTCATTTCCTCAGTGAGTTACAAGTGAACTAAACATACCTTGGTATTAACAAGAACTTTCCAGAGCAGAGACTCAATGTAATAATTGGTTCCTCCCACGACAATAGGAATTTTGTCTCGAGCAAATATATCTTCAATGTGAACATTAAGAAAGACATCACGATATTTAATATTAAGAAGAGAATCCTGCCAGGTGCAGTGCACACCTGTAATTCTAGTTACTGGGAGGCTGAGGCAGAAGGATTGCAAGTTCAAGACCAGCCTTGTCAACTTAGAAAAGACCTGTCTCAAAACGAAAAATAAAAAGGACTGGGGATGTAGCTCAGTGGTTGAGTACACCTGGGTTCAATCCCCAGTACTGTTTGAAAAAAAAGAGAAGAGAGAGAGAGAGAAGTCTGACTCACTTGGTAAAGGGAGTATCAGCAAGAAAGCATATTTGTCTGCAAAGGTAGAAACCAAAATGAATTGATACCAGCCTGGAACATTTCCTTTAAGTTCAGAATAATTTCCAATTAGCTCTGGAGGTACTTGCATAAACCACATACAAATGTATGATGGTAATTCCTTCCAGTTCTCTTTCCTTCCACTTTATAGTGGAAGCTGCTCAGGAAGCCACCAAGGTGACATTCAGTGTGAGACTTTTGCCTTCTAAGAAAAAATATAACCTGGTTTCTGGTTTCTCTAAGCCATAGTTCTTAGCATGTTTTTACTATTATGTGGTAGCAATGAACATTTTAGCCACTTGAGACCTCACCAGATAAACTGAAACAAATAGACAGACATCAACCTTCAGATTCCAGTTCTTGGGCAAGTTCTCAACATTGAACTTCAGGTTTCCCCTCTGTAAAATCCCCATGAGTTCTTATGAACATATATAATAATATACGTATATGCTACAATGCCTGAAAAATAGTAAGCAGTCAAATTACATTAGTCACTATTGTTTTTATATCCCTGCTACTTTGGATTCTTTTAAAAATTTCTGTTGAACAGATAATTATCTGCTTTAACAGATTCTGAGAATTATTATTCTGAGAATAAATTATTTTGAAAATAATATAATAAAAAATAGACTTTTAGTATCCAGATAAGGAATCACGTACACATTGCTTCCCTTTGCCAGCCAATTGTGGGCACAGAAATAGATGATCTCTTTTTACAGAAGCCAACTAATCCTTAAAATGTTGGGGAGGCAAGGCACAGTAGCACACACCTAAAATCCTAGCAATTTGGGAGGATGAAGCAAAAGGACTGCAAGTTCAATACCAGCCTCAGCAACTTGGCAAGATCCTATCTCAATAATAAAAAGGGCTGGGGGCATAGCTCAGTGGAAGAGGACACCTGGGTTCAATTTCTAGTAAAGAAAAAAAGAGGGATGGGAAGAGGGAAAGAGAGGGGGAGGTGGGAAAAGAGAGACAGAGACAGAGATAGACTGACAGGAAGACAGACAGATATTGGGGTGAGCTGGGATGGAGTGGGAAGAAAGATGTTTTCAATCAAGGATCACAAAGAAAAAAACACTATTTATTTTATTTTTATTTTTTTGCAGTGCTGGAGATCAAGTCCAGGGCCTCACACATGTTAGGCAAGCACTCTACCCCAACCCTTTATTTTTCTAAAAAGAAAAACAAATTCTCTATTCTCCCTTTAAGTATAGGGAACATATAATTACAGAGTAAAGCCAGGGGAAGCAGTCCACACCTGTAATCCCTGCTACTCAAAAGGCTGAGGCAGGAGGATTAAAAGTTCAAGGCCAGCCTCAGCAACTTAGTGAGACCATGTCTAAAAAATAAAAAGAGCTGGCGATGTACCTCAATGGTAAAGCACCCCTGGGTTCAATCCCTACCTAGTACTACTATTACTATTACTACTACTACTATTACTACTACTGCTACTACTACTACTACTACTACTACTAACAACAACAACAACAACAACAAAAATAACGGAGTAAAATAAAACTTCAATTATATAATATATAAGGGAAAGGGAACAAAGAAAAGAAAGGGAGAAACTGATAAGACTCCAGAAGGGGAGAGAACAGAAAAGAAGGAAGGAGATGTAATTGAAAGTATTAGGTGGGAAAAGGGTTAACTTGTCTGCCTAAGTCATGAAACTACTGTAATTTGGGGAAAACTCTTCTCTCAGGGCCTCGGAACATTCACCTGTCAAATTAAGAAGGCTGACTGAAGATAGAGGTAGAATACCTGCCTAGGACCTGTCTGGATCCCCAGCACATCAAAAAAGAAGACTGACCAAATGGAATATTACTCAGAAATAAAAGAGAATAAAATCATGGCATTTGCATGTAAATGAATGGAGCTGGAGAAGACAATGCTAAGTGAAGTTAGCCAATCCCCCAAAAAACAAATGCAGAATGTTTTCTCTGGTATAAAGTGACTGACTCATAGTAGGGTAGGGAGGGGGAACATGGGAGGAATAGATAAACTCTAGATAGGGCAGAGGGGTGGGAGGGGACAGGAGGAGGCAGGGGGTTAGCAATGATGGTGAAAGGTGATGAACATCATTATCCAAAGTATATGCATGAAGACATGAATTGGTGTGAACATACTTTATATACAGAGATATGAAAAATTGTGCTCTGTATATGTAATAAGAATTGTAATGGATTCCACTGTCATGTTTTTAAAAAAGAAAATCAATTAGAAAAAAAAAAAAAAAAAGACTGACTGAGCCAGAGGGTTGTAGGTTGGGGTAGCTTCCAGCTATTCAGGAGGCTGAGGCCAAGAGGATCACTTGAGCCCAAGAGTTGAGGCTAGTCTGGGCAACACAATGAGACCCTATCACAAACAAAACCAAAAGACTGACTTTTTTTTTAAGATACTTTCAGTCTGATGTTCTGAATTGAGGCATTTCCCAAAATTCATAAATCTAGACTAAAAGTGATCTAATGAAGTCTTCACCTGTTGATTCCAAGTCCTTTAAAAATCTTAATTAGCTCTTCATTTTGTATCAGTTCTTTCTGAAAAAACCAAACTGTCTTATAGCAAAAACTTACATTTGGTAATGTATTAATTTGTAACCAGCTTTCATATACATTATCTCATCTGATATAATAGCCTTGTGAAGTAGGTAGAGCAGGAATTATTATCTGCATTCTAATCTCTGCCCATTTGATTGGCAAAAAAAAAAAAAATTGCCTCATTATTTGATTTGCATGCCCCTGGTTAACAGCAAGGGTAAACCTTTTTCATGTTTATCACTATTTGTATTTCTTCCTTTGTGAATTATATATATTTATGATGGGAATTAAAATATGTCTATTATAACCTTTTCTGTGTTACAATTATTTTCCCCTAGGTTTACAGTCTGTTCTTTTTTTCTTTTTTGGTACCAGGGATTGAACCCAGGGGCACTTTACTGCTGAGCCACATCCCCAGCCCTTTTTATTTTGAGACAAGATCTCAATAAATTGCTTAGGGCGTTGCTAAAGTGCTAAAGCTGGCTTTGAACTTATAGTCCTCCTGCCTCAATCTCCCAAACTGCTGGGATTACAGGCATGCACCACCATGCCTGGCGTGATCTGTTTTTAAATTATATTTGTAGTGAGCTATTTTCCTTCTTTTTGAACTATAAAATATTCCATACATACAAAAGAATATATGTAACACATATAAATTATGAAGTCTAGTAATAAAACACTGACAAACCCAATGTAAGAAATGGAGTACTCCCAATTCCTTTGAAGTCTCCTATATATTCATTCCCATCCCAACCTCTACTTCTCTCAAAGGGAATCAACATTTTGAATTGCTCTGTTTTTTTAGTTTGTTTTTCATCATCCCTCACTTTTCTTATATTAGTACTGGTATGTATGTATCCCTGATATATATGTATTGGTTAATTTGCTTATTTTGTAACCTTTATAGTATCATGCAATGACAGAAAGAGACATGTATCCTTCTGTGATTTCCACATTTATATTGTTTCTGAGATTCTTTCATGTTGATTGATGTAGCTGCAATTTATTAAATTTCACTCTTTTAAAGTACATAGCTCATATGAGTGAGTAAAGTAAATTTTATACATTCTTCTATAAATGGGAATTTGGGTATTTATTGTTTTTGCTATTAAGTGCAATACTGATATAATAAAATTTACCAAATACCTTCTGATATACTTGTGTCAAGAGTTTTTCAAGGGCATACACCTACATGTCTGGTTGAAATACATTCTCATTAATACAAAGGTTTAATTCACATATTTAAACTAGTTATTTTCTTTTTAATGTATCAACGAAGCCCTTCCCTTCTTTTAAATCATTTAACTACTCAAATCAATCGTATATATTCCCATTTGTTTCAAAGTTTCATTATAAATACCTACATTTAACTTTAAAATTTATCTGGAACTTATTATATCACATGTAAAGCACCACATGTAATGAGGACCTGACTTGTTTTGTGGTACTGGGGATTGAATTCAGGGGTGCCCTAGCACTGAACTATGTCCCAAGCCTTATTTATTTATCTATTTATTCATTTATTTATGTATTTTCCAGTACGGGGGATTGAACCCAAGGTATCTTAACACTGAACTACATCTCCAATTCTTTCTTTTGAGTCAAGGTCTGGCTAAGTTGCCCATACTAGCCTTGAACTTGCAATCCTCCTGCTTCAGCTTCCTGAGTAGCTGGGATTACAGGTGTGAGCCACCATGCCCAGCTAGGACATGACTTTATTTTTTTCCAAAACAATTAATTTCCAGAACAATTATTAACTACCTCATTATTTCTTTATTGTTCTGAAATGACACCTTGATTGTAAGATAAATATATACATTCATTTGAATCTGCAAATGGATTTTCTATTCTGTGGCATAAATTTATCTAGTATTATATAAATTCCATGCTATTATAATTATTATGCTTTTCTAATATGATTTAATATCTGACAGTTCAAATGTTAAAAACAGTCTTATTTTAAAATATAGTCTCCTCATATTTTTTTCAAAATTTTCTGTTTTATCCAGAACTATTTTTTCCAGTCCTCCCCTACTCCATAATCCCTCATTATATTTATAAATTAATTTTGTATCCCCACTTAAAGGATATACAAAAACTAAAGCTTGTGGGAGTTAAGTAAACTTCACCCAATAAAGTTCAGGCAGTCAAAAGAGGTAGTTTTAGAACTAGAACATACATTTTCTGATTCCTAAATCAGTGTTCTTGTCATTAAAACAATTTTTCTCAAATTTTAATGTACTAATTCTTATTAAGAGTTACCTGGACCTCTTTATAATGCAAATACTGATATAGTAAGTATAGAATAAAACCAAAGATTCCGCATTTCTAACCATTTCCAAATGGATGCTGATGCTACAGTCTAAGGATAAGACTCTGAGGAGCAATAGCACTTTATCTTTCAATCCATACAGATCTGTGACATTAACTACTGATAGTGAGGTCTTGGGTGTGCCTGCTTGGAAGAAACTGCCACCAAAAGAAAAGCTCTTTCTTGGCTTAGACTTCTTTGCACCTCCAAGCCTAGCAGATGTCTTTCCTTAAGGATATCAGAGCAGTTGCTTTGTTCCTGAAGTCCACCACTGTGTAATTGGTCACAAGAGGATCCACGAAGCTGATCATATGGTGCTGGCAGATTCTCTGCTCTTGGGCAGAAACCTTGTTGGTGATGATATCTAGCCCTTCATAGACCTAAGGGAAAGAAAATTAATGTGAGAAAGTCATCTACCTTCATAAAACGCACATTTAATGGGTGGGAATGGTTATCTATTCCTCCTTCCAGATGAACGGCTGACTAACCCGAAGTACCAGGTCTACCCTGTATCTAAGAGCACAGTCATATCCACAAAGCCTAAGTCAATGAAAGAAGAAAACAGAGCATTAGTTATCTTATCAAATAGTAGTTGTTAGCTCAGACTTAAAGATAAAAAGGATATGTAAATTAGTGACCAAATGAGAACTGATTCTGCAAGATTGAAATAAAAAGGTTCTCCGCTCTTATAGCGGATATTTACTGAGAGGCTGACAGGAACCCAAGAACATAATATAAATTGTAATGTGTCTCCATAGGACTTCAGTATCCCATTTTTGAACATAAGTTTAAAAGACACTAAAATTTTCAACCATTTAAAAAAAAAAGAAAAAAGAGATTCTCTGCTGGGTGTGATGGCACACGCCTGTAAACCCAGCAACTTGGGAGGCTGAGGCAGTTGTAACATGAGTTCAAATCTAGCCTCAGCAACTTAGTGAGGCCCAAAGCAACTGAGTATGACACTATCTCAAAATAAAATATAAAAGGGCTGGGAATATGACTCAAATATTAAGCACCCCTGGATTCAATCCCTGGTACAAAAAAAAGAAATAGGTTTTCTAAGCCTAAACTTTATACATTTAAAAATGAGTGGGTTGCCAGGCATACTGGCTCATGCCTATAATCCCCCTAGCTCAGGTAGCTGAGGCAGGAGGATCATCAAGTTCAATGCTAGCCTCAACAACTTAGCAAGGCCCTGAGCTAGGGATGTGGCTCAGGGGATAAGTGCCCCTGGGGGTTCAACCCTGGTACCAAAAGAAAAAGAAGGAGGGAAGGGAAGAAGAGGGAAGGGAAGGGAGAAAAAAGGAAGAGGGAAAGAAAGAAAACAGAATCGAGTAGGTTGTTTTATTTATTCTATTTACCACAAGCCTCCAGAAAGGTAACATTTTCATTGTTCATAATTCTAACTTCAGGATGCTCAGATATTTTTTGGATTTATTAAATGGCTCTAAAAAGTTTTTGGAATTTGTATAAGATTGGTTCCATTTTGTAGAGAAGTGGCCTATCTACAAATATACATAATAAAATATACATACACATATAGGGGCTAGAGTTGTAGCTCAGCAGTAGAGTGCTTGCCTAGCATGTGTAAGGCATTGAATTCAATTCTCAGCAACACATATAAATAAGTAAATAAAATAAAGTCTACCAACAACTAAAAAACATTTAAAACATATATATGTACATGTATATACTTTAAAGTCAGAACTTCTAAGACCACTGTACTCTTGTGGAAACATTGTGATCTATCCAAATTACTGCTTCAGGGGGTCAGCGCATACAGTCTAAATACTCAAAGGCAATATCCTGTCTGTAAGCTCTTGATCTGCCAATTCAACTAAAAAGTTCAAGTGTACTTTGTCTAAATGCAAGGTCTCTGATGGAGAACAGATCTGAAAATACTAGTTTGAAAACAGGAATGAATGCTTAGGGATTAAATGTTCTCTCTGTAATCACTGATTCTATGTGGAGCACTGAATGAACAAATAATAAGTTCCACAGAGCCCACAAAGATGTTAAAAGCATTTTTTATCTCACGTTTCCCTTTACTTACATGGGTGTCAAATAAGTATAGTACAGTGTTATGGTTAGGAGGAAGAACCCTGGCGCCAGGCTGCCTCAGATCAATTTCTAGCTCTGCCACTTACTAGTTATTTGTTCCTGGAGTACTCAGTTACTAACATCTTTGAACCTCAATCCCTCATCAGTAAAATGGAGATAATAATATCTATATCATAGGATTGCTGTGAGGATTAAATAAATTAATTCATGTAAAATGCACTTGGTTTTTGCCTGGTACACTGTAAGTACTATGAGAGGGTCATTATATTAACTACCTGTATTACTATCACTCACTCCATTACTACTATCACAATAATACCAGGAGAAAGGGAGATACTTTTAGTGTCATTATTTAACACTATGAAGCCTGTGCACTCTTAGTTACTAAGGTTACTTAACCAATCACTATATAAGCTATCTTCAAGGTAGTAAAACTGTGAAATAGTAAAATGGCACATAGAAAAACAAACAAAAGGTCTGGGGATGTGGCTCAAGTGGTAGCGCGCTCACCTGACATGAGTGCGGCCTGGTTCGATCCTCAGCACCACATACAAACAAAAAAGATGTTTTGTCTGCCGAAAACTTAAAAATAAATATTAAAAAATTCTAAAAAAAAAACAAACAAACAAAAGGCTGGGGTTGTGGCTCAGTGGTAGAGCGCTCGTCTGGCTTGTGCGAGGAGGCCCTGGTTCGATCCTCAGCACCACATACAAACAAAAAAGATGTTTTGTCTGCCGAAAACTTAAAAAATAAATATTAAAAAATTCTAAAAAAAACCCAAACAAACAAAAGGCTGGGGTTGTGGCTCAGTGGTAGAGCGCTCGTCTGGCTTGTGCGAGGAGGCCCTGGTTCGATCCTCAGCACCACATAAATAAATAAATAAAGGCATTGTGTCCAATTACATCTAAAAAAATAAATATTAAAAAAAAAAGAAAGACAAACAAAAAAACAACCACTCCTAGAAGAAGTATCAGCTGACTTTTTCTCTCATTCAACCTTTGCCTGATAATAGAACTACATTCTTACATGAGAGATCTGCATTCTTACATGTGACGGACTCTTAAATCATAAGGTATTGTTTTCTGCCTATTTGAACAAGAAAGATGTCCTTCTGTCACTATAAAGTGTTGTAGGGTGTATTACACACCAGTATCTTCCACTGTGCAAATTTAAAAAAAAAAAAAGGAGGAAAAAGTTAATAATTGTGTTCTCCCTCTCTCTTCTCCCACAGTCCTTAGCTCTGCTGTAGCTCAGACTTCCACATGATCCAATGTTAAAGAGCTTACACAGCAACAACTCGATTTTGCCAATAGAGGATTTCTAATGCTGGTAAGAATGTCACAGTTAAAAGGACTCTCATTTTTCACACTAAGATTAATGTTAAGGAAACATATAGTTACAAATGTTCAATTACCCATCCCTCCAAAATGGTAAACTAACTATAAACATCTCTATAGCACATTCTATCAGAGACCCAAGATAACTAGCTAAACTATCATCTTGTGATCTGCCACCTATTTTTTAAAGGCTCTTAAAATGGTGAGTCTAGCCAGGCATAGTGGAGCATGCCTTTCATCCCAGTGATATAAGAAGCTGAGGCAGGAGGATTACAAGTTCAAGGCCAGCCTAAGCAATTTAGCAAGGCACTGTCTCTGCTAGATGTGGTGGCGCGCACCTGTAATCCCACCCTGTAATCAGGAGGCAGAAGGATTGCAAGTTCAAAGCCAGCCTCAACCTAGCAAGGCCCTGAGCAACTCAGCAAGACCCTGTCTCTAAATAAAATATTAAAAGGGCAGAGGATGTGCTCAGTGGTTGAGTGCCCCTGGGTTCAATCCCCAGTTCCAAAAAAAAACTTTAAAAAAGACCCCATCTCAAAATAAAAAATTAAAAATGCTGAGGATGTACCTCAGTGGTAAAGTACCCTTGGGTTAAATCCCCAGCAAAAACAAAAAAAGACACTGAGTTTAAACATACACACACATACGAGTAATTCTAACAGAAGGCAATCCCAGAATTAGGCTTTTTTTGTTACTAATTGAAGTGGCCTGTTACACTGTTTAGAGTACATAGAAATGCCAACAAATAACAGGGGGAAAAAAGAGAGTACTAAGGATTTAAAGAAAGAAGAATACAAGCTCTTTTTTTAATTTTTGATGAAACTTTATTTTTATTCCTTTATTTATATGTGGTGCTGAGAATTGAACCCAGTGCCTCACACATATAAGCCTTCTACCACCAAGCCACAACCCCAGCCCTTACTCTTAAAAGTTAAAAAATTTTAAACTGTAACTCATATAATAAAAAAAAACTTTATTACTAAAGTAAATTGCCATCATTAAGTGATGTTTAACTCTTTGTTTCCTCAACACCAGATTAAAAGGGATAGGACAGAAAGATATGCATAATACTGACGAGATATCTGATGATGAAGAATTATTGTTGCCAGGCACAGTGATGAACACCTATAATTCCAGCTACTTGGGAGGCCAAGGCAAAAGGATCACAAGTTCAAGGCCAGCCTCAGCAACTTGGCCAGACCCTTTCTCAAAGTAAGAAATTAACAGGGTTAAGGGGTATAACTCAGTGAGAGTGCTTGTCTAACATAAGCAACATAATTAAAAGGAGCTACATTAAAAGACATAGCGCAGTAACTCCCAGTAAAATAGCATACAGGGGGGAAAAAAGGAAAGAAAAAGAATTATTATTAATTTTTAGGTATAATATGGTCCTATGGTTATATATATCCTTAACTTTAAAGGACTCATGCATGATGAGTGTAGAGCTCTCCAGAACTGCAAAATGTAAATAGAGTCCTTAACTTTTAGAGGTATATAGCATATTAAAGAATATATAAAGCCAAGCTCAGTGCACATGCCTATGACACCAGCTATCATTCAGGGGCTGAGTCAGGAGAATCGCAATTTCAAGTGAGCCTACATAATTTAGGAAGATCCTGACTCAAAACAAAATTAAAAAGGCTGAGGATACAGCTCAGTGGTAGAGCACTTCTTTAACATGTTTGAAGCCTTGGGTCCAATCCCCAATACCACTTTTAAAAAAATGAGAATGTATAAAAATGAAAATACAGTCATGGGCTGGAGCAGTAGCTCAGTGGCAGAACACTTGCCTAGTACATGAGAGACATTGGGTTTGATCCTTAGCACTGCATAAAAATAAATAAATAAAATAAAAAAGCATGCTGTCCCTCTACAATAAAAAATAAAATAAAAATACAGTCACATACCACTTAAACTCTGAGAAATGTATTGTCAGGAGATTTCATCTTTGTGGAAACATCAGAGAATATACTTGCACAACTATGATGGCTACAGTGTCACTGGGCAATATAATCTTGTGCCATTACTGTCAAAAACCTAAACATAATTACGTGACTAGGGATGTGCACTGCAAGAATGGGGAGAGGAAAGTAACTAAAACTGAATAAGATTAGCCAAATGTTCCTAATTACTGAAGCTAGGTGATGGCTATGTAGAAGTTCAACCTAATATTTGCTCTATTTTTTTTTAATGTGTTGGGAAATTTTCACAACAAAAAGTTTCTTTAAAAAGTTTTGACCCAAGGGCTGGGGCTGTAGCTCAGTGGTAGAGCACTTGGGTTCGATCCTCAGCACCACATAAAAGTGAATAAATAAAAGATATTATGTCCATCTACAATTTTAAAAAAGTCTTGAGCCAGGTGTGATGGCACATGCCTAAAATCCCAGCAGCTAAGGAGGCTGAGGCAGGAGGATCACGAGTTCAAAGTTAGCCTCAACAACTTAGAAGCCCTAAGCAACTTAGTGAAGTCCTAAGCAAATTAGGGAAACCTTGTCTCAAAATAAAATAAAAAACCAGCTGGGGATGTGGCTCAGTAGTTAAGCACCTTTGGATTTAATCCCCAGTACACCCCCCCAGAAAAAATCTTAGATGTATTCATCATGATGTCTATCTGATAAATTCAATGGGGTTGGGGGTATAGCTCAGTGGTAGAGTGCTTGTCTAAAATGAACAAAGCTTGGTTTAATCTCCAGCACCACAAGATATAAAAAGTGGGTGGGGGAGAAAAAAATAGAAATAACAAATGTTGACAAGAATGCAGAGAAATCAGAATCCTTGTATATTGATGCTGGGAATTTAAAATGGTGCAGCACTCAGAATGGGGTAGAAGCCTCTTGAGCTTCCAAGCTCTGGGCTAGCTCCCTATGGGCAGGCTCCAATGCTGGCTGGCTCTGCAGGTTGTAGCCGACGTCAATGCCCAGATGGCCTCTAGGCTGATCCTGCTGATCCTCCTGCTGTAGCTGCTGGCTGGAAATAAAGCCACCTCAAATCCAAACACCACTAGAACTCTAGGGATCCAGAGAGCATGCAAGAAGAAAGGAAAAAGTATTTTGAAGGAAGATATCAACACATCATGAAGTCTCCTATCTGGCTAACAACCCATTTGACAACCAATTCAACAACCAAAGTAATAGCTAGTACCACTGATGAATCTACCACTTAGTCTTTCATTCAACCAACTACCCAGCTCCCACAGAACCTACTCGACCCACTACAGGGATTCTGCCCCAGGCCCAGCACACTCACTGATCTGATTTGGACAGTCATTAAGCAGAACCCACACTAAGGGAAGCTTTGATAAATTCTCCCTTAAACTCTACCATGCCTTCTCAGAGACGATAAAGGCTGAAAACAACACAGCCTTTTTCCCATTCAACATCATGAGCCTCCTTTCCCAGGTGCTCCTTGAGGCTGGGGACAGCATCAAGAGAAGCCTGGAGAGTATCCTCTCCTACAAGTAGTTCACCTGGGTCCACCAGGCCCTGAAGGCCTTCATATCCAAAGGTATCACCTCAGCCTCTCAGTACTATAGCCCAGACCAGGCCATAGGAGATACCTCTGTGAATACCTCTCAGGGTCTGTATGGCAGCAGCTGGAGATTCCTCAACAAGGAAAGCAATGCCATCTCCCCTGGGTGGCTGAGAACACCAATCACAAGATCAGTCAGCTGCTAGGCGTCCGGCCTACAGACACCAGCCTTGTCCTTCTCAATGCCGCCTACCTGAGAGCTAAGTAGAAGGAAAAACAAATAAACAAAAAAAGACCAAAAAGATAGAAGGAGTCCTTTCACTTAAAAACCTGTGATTAAAGTGCCCAGGAAGAGTAGCAAGAAGTATCCTGTGGTCCATTTCACTGACGTGAAATCAAAGGAAGCTCATGATGTTGAATGGGTAAGAAAGCAGCTCTCCCACAACCTGAGTTTTGTGATCCTGCTGCCCCAGAAGATGAAACACCATCTCCAAGAAAGAAAACAATCTCTCAGCCCCACTGTCTTTGAACTCATCATGAAAAAGCAGGAGTTACCTAAGTTCCTCCGACTTTCCTTAAGACCTTCATAAAAGTGAACAGCAGCTAGAACATGCTGTCATCATGAAGAAAACTATAATCCTTTGACTTGACTTATGATCTTGACCAGTGCAAGCTGACAGAGGACTGAGATCTTCAGATGTCTGTGCTGGAGCTGACGAAGACAGGTAGAGGCAGCTGTGGTCATCTGTGCCCTACAACTGGCTGATCTTTGAGGTTCAACAGCCCTTCCTCTTCCTGCTGTAGGAATCAGCAACACAAGTTCCCTGTAGTTATGGAGCTGGTCCATGACCCCAGGGCTTAAGACCTGCAGGGGTCTAAGTTAAGGCAAGTCCTACCACCCAACCCTCAGCTCTCCCAGTTACAGCTCTGCTACTTTCTTCCTGGACTTGTCCCCATCCACTTTCTACCTCAAGTATCCTCTCATCCACCTAAAGGGCTCCCACAGGGTCTAGCAAAGGGACCTGCACCCATCTGACCTTCCCCCTGGCTCTATCATGTTCTCCAACCCCCCCACCCCCCCACCCTTTTTTTTTTTTTTTTTTTTTTTGCAATTTTCTCTAGTTCAAATTCATCAGTCTACAAATAAAACCTAGGGGAGCAGGGCATGATGGCACATGCCTATAATCCCAGAGACTCATGACACTGAGACCACAGGATTGCAATTGAGGCCAGCCTCAGCAACTTAGTGAGGTCCAAAACAACTTACTGAGACCCTGTGTAAAATAAACAATAATAAATAAAAAGGACCAGGCATGTAGCTCAGTAGTTAAGCACCCCTGCATTCAGTCTCTAGTACCAAAACAAAAAACAAAAAGCCTAGCAGACCACAAAAAATAAAATAGTGTAGTCACTATGAAAAATATGGCAGTTCCTCAAAACACAAAAAATAAAATTACCATGACACAGAATATGGTAATTCTTTTGGCATAAACCCAAAAGAACTGAAAGCAGGATGTTGAAAAGATATTTATACATCTCTCCCCCGCTGTCCTGCCCTTATTGAGGATTGAACCCAGGACTTGAGCTTGCTAGGGAAGCATTCTACCACAGAGCTACACTCCCCAACCCACACATCCATTTTTATAACAGCATATTCACAACAGCCAAAAGGTGGAAGTAATCCAAGTATCATCAACAGATAAATGGACAAAGAAAGTGTGGTATATATCCATATAGTGGAATATTATTCAGCCTTAAAAAGGACAGGAAATTATGATGCATGCTACAACACAATTGAACCTCAAAGTCATTATTGCTATGTGAAATAAGCCAGTCATGAAAAGACAGTTAATATGAGGTACCAAGAATATGGTTCCACTTATATGAAGTACATACAGTGGTCAAATTCATGGAGACAGAAAGTGATGGTTAGCTGGGCAAGGTGGTACAGGCTGTAATCACAGCAGCTTGGGAAGCTGAGGTGGTGCAGGCTATAATCCCAGCAGCTTGGGAAGCTGAGGCAGGTAGATTGTGAGTTCAAAGCCAGCCTCAGCAACGGCAAGGCACTAAGCAACTCAGTGAGACTTGTTTCTAAATAAAATACAAAAAAGGGCTAGGGATGTGGCTCAGTAGTTCAGTGCCCCTGAGTTCAATCCCTGGTACCCTCCCCCACCACCACCAAAAAAAAAAAAAAAGAAAGTGATGGTTAGTGGGGACTTGAGGGAGGGAGAAATGGAGATTATTGTTTAACAGATACAGAGTTTCAGTTTGGGAATATGAAAAAATACTGGAGATGGAAGGTAGTAATGGTCATACATAGATGTGAATGTACTTGATGGTTAAAATGGTAAAATTTAGTTTATGTATACATTTTTACCTTTTTTTTTTATGTCTGTGTGTGTGTGTGATGGGAATTGAACCCTGGGCCTTACACGTGCTAAGCACACACACTACCACCAAGCTACACTATACCTCCAACCCTATGTATATTTGATCACAATAAAAAAGAGTTGGATGAGGGCTAGGGATGTGGCTCAAGTGGTAATGTGCTCACCTGGCATGTGCGGGGTGCAGGGTTCAATCCTCAGCACCACATAAAAATAAAATAAAGATGTTGTGTCCACCAAAAAGTAAAAAAAATAAATATTAAAAAATTATCTCTCTCTCTCTCTCTCTCTCTCTCTCTCTCTCTCTCTCTTTCTCTCTTTAAAAAAAAAGAGTTGGATGATAGCTTTTAGGCACAAGGCAAAACCTGTGCATATTAACCATAAAATAAAATTTTCAAAATTACTGGGAGCTGATAATGCTCTATTTCTTAAAGTGGGTGTTCTTACACAGGTATTTTCTCTTTTTGATAATTATTGCACTATAGTTATAAATTATGCATTTTAATATACATTATTTATCAACTCAAATAATACTGCATAGTTAAAAATCAAAACACAGAAATATGATACACATTTACATCAAAGATAAATATCTAAACAAAGCTAGAAACCAATTAATTTTGCAAATGTCACATTTGGTTCAGGTTTAGATAATACTCATATTGTAAATATCATACTCATGTTTGGAATTTTATTACCTGCCTAGAATACTGTTCTATCCAGTCAGCCTAGTTTGCAGCTGAATGCCTCACATGTCCCCTTTTATACAACTTCAATCATAGTTTCAGTGTTCTGCCTGTGAAATAGCCAGGTGCTGGGAAAAGCTAAAATGATCTGTACTATTTTTCAAAGGTAGCATGTTACTGTTCCCCTCTTCCAGAGGACATCTATGACTGTGTACACAGAAATGATTGTGAATAAACTGGGTGTGGTGGTGCACACCTATAATCCCAGTGACTCAGGAGGCTGAGGCAGAAGGATTGCATGTTCAAAGGAGGCCTTAAAAAAAAAAAAAAAGGCAGCCTTAGCAATTGAGGGAGGCCTAAATAAATAAATAAATAAATAAAAGAAATTACTGTGAATAAATGCTTCACTCTGCACAATATATTTTGATAATATTAAGGGACCTCTGGTTTCTTTCTGAGGCCTGACAGCTGAAATATTCTGAAAAATTAGTGGTTTAACTCACCTAGCCAACTATCTAACACAGTTGACTTATCTCAGCAAACATTTACTAAGAGTCTATGATGTGCAAGGTACTCCTTAGGATGCAAGGCATGAGCCAGGTGCGGTGGTACACACATGTAATCCCAGCAGCTCGGAAGGCTAAGACAGGAGGATCACAAGTTCGAAGCCAGCCTCAGCAACAGCGAGGTGCTAAGCAACTCAAAGACCCTATTTCTTTTTTTTTTTAATTTTTATTTATTTTTTTTAGTCATATATGATAGTAGAATGCATTTTGATATATAATACATACATGGAATGTACATACATCAATCATATTGCAAAGACCCTATTCCTAAATAAAATACAAAATAGGGCTAGGGATGTGGCTTGGTGGTTGAGTACCTCTGAGTTCAATTTCCGGTCCCCCCCCCAAAAAAAGATGTAAGGCATGCAAAAAAGATTTAAAAAGAGCTCTTATCTTCAAGGAATCCAAGCTGGCAAAAGACACAGATAACTGAAATAAAGGGAGGTGATATAAAAGTTTATAAGTGAGAGAGATCAAAGTTTGTGTAGTCTTCTCAAAATATCATAACCATTAAACATTTAATGTTCTAGGCATCAAACAGGGAAATAAACCCTGTGCTGAGAGTTTATTTCAAGACTAAAAAAATTGTGGGAAAAGAGCACAAGGCTGAAATAATGTTAACTCTCCAAATCAGCAGAGCTCAAGCACCCAGAGGAGCTAATGAAGGCTAGAGAAACCTATAACAGAGACCAGGAAAGCCAGCAGAATCTAGGAGTGGTGGCTCTCAACTGGAAGTGATTTTATCTACCAACACACATTTGGTAATGTATGGAAACATTTTTGGTTTGGGTCCCACAATTGTGGGAGTGGGAGTACTACCAGCATCTAATAGGTAAAGGTCAAGGATGCTGCTAAACATCCTACAATGTAACAACCCCACCTCTTCAACAAAGAATTATGTGGGCCCAAAATGTCAATAGTCCTGAAACTGAGAAGTCCTGTCTAATGAAATTCCACTTGGAGAGACTCCCCATAATCTTTAGGTGTATAGCCAAAGACGTCATCTATTTAAAGCTCCAACCCTTTAAGGCTGCCATGCTATAAGGTGGCCCTGATGAGTGTGCTAATCAGCAGTGTCTTGGACTCAGGGCAAAACTAGCAGTGATGCCTCAATAGCAGCTATCCACAAGCAAGAAAAAAGACTGCCCCTAACTGGGTTCCTTCACTCCAAGTTATTTTCCCCTTTTTTTACTTCATTTCCTCCCCATTCCAAATTAGATCCTAAAGTCCTTCAATCACTCTCTTATCTCTACAGATTACACCCCTTGAAAACCACATCCTTGGATTTATGGATCAATATAATCATCTACCTTCTCTGCTTGTTGCCCCCTATCATTCAATGGATATCTCACTCAATGAAATCAGTAATGAACCATGACTGCCAAATGTAACACTTGTCAACCAAGTTCTCAAAAACAAGTAATAGAAAAAAGATAACAACCTGATAACTTTGTCTTCATAAATCAATCTCCTGGGGCTTCAGTGGCACCATTCTCTGGAGGATTTCTTCTTATTTCACTAGACCTTCCTCAGTCTCTTCTACTGAAGCCAACCACTAATCTATTAGTAATGTCTGTCATGGCAACAATACTGAGAAATGGCAGTCTTTATGGCATCCACCTGCCATTTTTTATATAAACTTACTCTACAACCATTTTTGTGCTGATAACTAGGTTGTGGATGTGGATTTCAGGAGTTACCTCTTGTGATACCTAACCTGGACGTTGTCGTAATCAATGAAAACTGTATAGTATGATGAAGAAGTTAACAGTAAGGACTCTGGAGCTGGACTGCCCAGATTTAGGTCCTGGCTCCACCACTTAATAGCTGTGTAACCTTTGGCAAGTTACTTAACTTCTCTGTGCCCAAATTGCAACAGTCAAGCTCACAATAGATATACCAGCAAATCGGGAGTTTAAAAGAACAGTCTTCAAGGCTATAAAATTGAGATAATACACCAGGAAGTGGGAGGTTGAGAAGTTAGCTCAACCTTCCGAGATCATACAATCAGCTGAAATACCAATGACAGGATCCCTCATTTATATAGTGAGATAATCTTAACTTTGGCCTCAAAGTATTATTGTGATGATTAAATGTTTAATATATGCAAAGCAATGGAATAAGGCCTTCCCCTAGAGGCAGCCAATAATGTTATCTAGTTTGCTAGCTATCATTATCATCTTCACCACCATGTCATATAATCATTACCTCAAACAGGCACCTGAAACCTAAAGTGAATTTATTATCTTCTCATCCATACTTAGATAAATCACCTAGATAACCAAAAATTTTGAAGCACTCTTAGTATCTCTTCCTTCCCATGTTTTCCATCTATCTCCACTTCTGTCCACACTAGTTCCTAAAACCATGTATTATCTCAAAAGTCCACCACCATCACATTTTCCACTGCCATTACATCAACTAGAGTCTTCAAAATTTCTCAAATAGATTAGTCTATCAGTTTCCTTACTGATCTTCCTACCTTTAGGGTATAACCTCTCCAACTTATTATATCCAAACTGCATCTTTCTAAAATGAAAATTGGAACCCATCCAGCCCCAAATGCTTTAGCATCACTTGTCTTTTTTTTTAACTAATTTTTTAGTTGTCAATTGACCTTTATTTTTTACTTATTTATATATGGTGCTAAAAATTAAACCCAGTGCCTCACACATGCTAAGCAAGCGCTCCACTACTGAGCTACAACCCCAGTCCCTAGCATCACTTCTTTTTGAAAGCTGTCCCTAAGATCTCTTCCCATCTTCTCCCTATCTTTGCTATATCCTCTGTTCCTACAGCACCCTGAAGTTTCTTTTTTGAAGGAACTTTCTGTATATGACTTTACAAAAGTTCTATCTTCCCCACTAGACTACAAATTCTAAGGGAAGAAATTATACATGTACCTCTAGCCCCAGCATCTAGAACATCTAAGAAAAATATTCAATGACTACTCCATGTATGAAGTATAGACTGCTAGGTTTTATCCTTTCACATCCTTATTGAAACTCAGATACATTAGGAAATCTACCCAAAGTCACACAGGTAGTTAGTGACAAACTGTGAATCCATATCTTCTGACCTCACAGTGTTCTTTTCCCACCTTGTTGCTAGTTCCTGTTCCAAATGAATCAGCTTTATGACTTTGGGAAATCACTTTCTATCCTGGAACCTCAAGTTTTTCATATTCAACATTACTTCTAGTTCTAATAGTCCAAGCTTCAGGGGGAAAAAAAGAAAAGTTTGGGCATAGATGGGTGAAAGGGAAAAAAATTCCTTTAAAGGAATTTAGTCAAATTCAATTAAAGAAATGTTGAAGAGTAGGGAAAAGGCTGATCTCCTAGCTAACTTTGCTTTCTTAAAAGAAAACTTTTTTTTAAAAAAATTACAACTTTATTTAGTTAGAAAGAATGAATCAGCTGCAGGAACTTCATGGGCAATTATGCCTTTTAGTTTTGCTCAGCAAAAATTCAACTGCAAACCTGCTGAATAAACTTAACAGATTAAGATGCTCAGAAAGCAGGAGAACTTCTCTACCTGCCCTGCTAAGTTCGTGTGGTGAGAGGAATGGTTTGGAATGTATAGTGTAGATCATGGCTTTTAGTCTTCCTCTCAGTGTATCTCTTTAAGAGAAAAGAGACTAGAATCATATAAGGTCATACTTTTCAAACTGAGAAGTGCGTAAAATACGTGATACACTCTTCTAGACCACTTTACTAAATGATGAAAAAAATTTTTGAGTCATTTTTACATCTAAACATAAAGAGATTAAGGCAGAGAATACAACATTGGCACATACTTTTAAGATAAAACATGAGAAACTTTGCAATACCAAGCCTCCGCAGTGGCTGCTTAGAAATCTGCATGCAAAAACCAGAGAAGTATGGCTTTAAGGAAATTCAGAGGTCACCCATTCAATTCAGTCACTTGTCACTTTATACTTGAGAAGGCTGTGGTTCAGAGAGTGCCCTAGCCATATATAATTGGCCAGTAGTAAAGAACACACTCAATCCTGGATGCTCTGCCTATACCCCAAATTGTTTCTGCTGCCTCTTCCCAGAAGAATTTTTACCCCTCTTTGAGGCTGGTCTGTTTCTTTGCTTGAAGTAATGAATTCATACTAAAGTGAAACAAAATTTCAGAAATCAAAGAGAAAACAAGCTGAACCCTTTCCAGGTTCTCAAGAGCAATTATGAGAGAAGGTGAAAAATATATTCACAGACAATGCCACCATGACTGATACAGATACAGAAACAAAGGACTCAGCTTGAGAAAATAAAGCTCATAATAAAGTTGCCATTCTGTGGCCATCTTTAGGGCCTTAAAATGGGCCCATTTTTGATAATTTTGGTGATATGTTACCTTAAGATACCTATGATAAAGTATGTTATCTGACGTGCTTCATTATTTGCATGTGTATATCTAAGTTGAGAATGCAGTCTCGTATAAAGGCACCACACTGTCTGGTTTCAAATTTTGGACCTACTACCCGGCTAAATAAATATCCAGGTTAAATATCTAGTTTGCTTTGCCTCAAGTTTCCTTATCTGTAAAATGGGGATAATAAGAGCATCTACACTGCTTATTAGTTATTATGAGGATCAGAGTTAATACATGTAAAATGTTTAGAGCAGTGCCAAGCAGATAAGCTTAATCCTTGACTCCTGGAAGTGAGACCTCTGGCTAAGTCAGGTTTGAAGAAAAGAACCATAAAATACAAAACTGGGTATGGTGGCAGTTACTTGGGACACTGTGCCAGAAGGATTGCAAGTTCAAAGCCAGTTGGTTCAACTTAGTGAGTCCCTTTTTCAAAATTAAAAATAAAAAGGGGGGCTGGGGATGTGGCTCAAGCGGTAGCGCGCTCGCCTGGCATGCGTGCGGCCAGGGTTCGATCCTCAGCACCACATACAAACAAAGATGTTGTGTCTGCCGAAAACTAAAAAATAAATGTTAAAAAAATTCTCTCTCTCCCTCTCTTTCTCTTTGCAAAAATAAAAATTAAAAAATAAAAATAAAAAGGACTGGGAATGGAGCTCCAGCGGTAGAGTGCCCCTGGCTTCAATCACTAGTACTGAGGAAAAAAAAAAAAAACAGCTGAAAGACCCACAGTTCCTGATTTAATCCCATGAGTTTCTCCACCCTAACATATCCAAAGAGGAAACAAATCCCCTCCCCAAAAGTCAGTGATTTGTTCAAGTTTATTTATATAAATATACACACACACATACACACACACACACACACACACACACAGTGAGTTATATAACTCACACATATATAGTGAGTTAGTAGCAAAGTTGAGACTTAAACCCTGTTCTCCCAGTAAATAAAAGTGTCTACCAGCCAGGCACGATGGTGTACGCCTGTAATCCCAGTGGTTAAACCCTGTTCTCCCAGTAAATAAAAGTGTCTACCAGCCAGGCACGATGGTGTACGCCTGTAATCCCAGTGGCTCAGGAGGCTAAAGGATTGTAAATTCAAAGCCACCTCAGCAACAGTGAGGTGCTAAGTAACTCAGTGAGACCCTGTCTCTAAATAAAATACAAAATAGGGCTGGGGATGGGGCTCAGTGGTTGAGTGCCCTTGAGTTTTTTTTGGTCCAGGTACCAAAAAAAATAAAGTGTCTACCAGGCTGAATGAAGACCTTAAAGACTAAATTTGGAGAGATACTGACATCTGAAGATAGACATTAATTAGCATTTAATGTTAATCAATAGATATTTAATGACTGCTGTAAGCCTATGTATCAGTATTTTTAATACTCTCTGGGTAATTCTAATGGGCAGCAAGGGTTCAGAACCACTGTTAGAAATACTGTGCTAGGCAGTGAGATGTAAATGAGACAACAGAAAAAAAGGGGTGGGGGTGTGCATGGAAGTGAGCACATGCAAGACAAGGAAACTGAGTAGCTAACAAAAGGAATACAGACCTAAACCTGGACAATGCAGGACCTCAAACTTATCTCCAAGTATGTGCAGGGCACTCCAAGAAAGAGCAACAGGCACAGAAGTCAAGGAAGACCTAAGTATATGTTCACTAACACTAGAGAAATCATGACTTCATTATTCAATCTGTAAATTCCAAAAGCTCAAATGATTATAGATTTCAGACAAGATTCTTTATAAAAGAATGGTAAACTGGGCACTGTGACACACACCTATAATCCCAGCTACTCCAGAGAGTGAGGCAAGTGGATGACAAGTTCAAGGCTAGCCTGGACAATTTAATGAAATCCTGTCTCAAAATAAAAAGGACTAGGAATATAGCTCAGCAGTAGAGTGCCCTGGGTTCAATCCCCAGTATCATAAAAATCAATCAATCAACACTAAAACTAAAAAAGCATGCAAGGATATATAAATTTACGCCAGGCACAGTGGTGGATGCCTATAATCTCAGCAGTTTGAGAGGTTGTGGCAGGATCACAAGTTCAAAGCCAGTAATTTAGAAAGACCCTTAGCAACTTAGTGAGACCCTGTCTCAAAATAAAAATTTAAAGAGGAATGACGATGTGGCTCAAGGGTAAAACTTTCCAGGGTTCAATCCCTAGGACAGAAAAAAAAAAGAGAGAGAGAGAGAGAGAGAGAGAGAGAGAGAGAAAACTAATTGTTTACCAGAATGAAAAAGATGGGTAACATACAAAATTTTAAGAGTGAAGGGAACAAACTTTCTTGAAAGCAGTATGTCAATATGTATCAAAATGTAAAGACAAACAACCCAATTTAAAAACAGAGCAAAGGACCTGAATAGATATTTTTCCAAAGACACAATGGCCAACAAACACACCATCATTCATCATCATGGAAATAAAAATCAAAACCACAATTAGATACCACCTTCATACCCACTAGGCTGGCTATAATTTAAAAAAAAAAAAAGTATTGGAGAAGATGTGGAGATACTGGTACCCTAACACACTACTGGTGGGAATGTAAAATGGGGTAGACACTGTGGAAAACAGGCAGTTCTTCGAAATTAAACACAGAATTACATGATCCAGCAATTCCATTCCTAGGTAGATATCCAAAATAATTAAAGGAAATAAAACTGAAAATAAGTAATCAAACAAATTCAGACTTATGTATGCTCACAACAGCCCTTTTTTGCTTGTTTTTTTTGTGCTGGGGATTGAAACCAGGGCCTTGCATACTTGAGACAAGTACTCTGCCATTGAGCTACATCCCCATCCCAGCAGCACATTTACAACAGCTTGAAAGTGTTAATGTCCATCAAGAGATAAACCAATTGTGGTCTACACATATATTATTCAACCATAAAAAGGAATAAAGTATTGACTATATACTACAACTAATGTAAGTGAAAGAAGTCAGATACAAAAGGTTACATATTGTATGATCCTATTAATATATAAACTCAGATTAGATTATAGAGAAAAAAGCAGATAGGTGGTTGCTGGGAATTGAGGGAAAACTGAAATGAGAATAACTGCTTAATGGGTATGGAATTTTCTTTTCAGGATGAGGAAAATGTTTTGCAACCTGACACAAGTATTGACTATATAATGTTGTGATTATGCCACTGCATTGTTCATTTTAAAGGTATCGATGTTATATGGAATTTAACCTCAATAAGCAAAATAACAAAATAAATATATCCTCTGGGGCTGGGATATGGCTCAGAGATAAGAGAGCTTTCCTGGCATACATGAAGCACTGGGTTCAATCCCCAACATTTACCAAAATAAGAAACACACACACACACACACACACACACACACACCATAGAACTGTATAAAACTGGTTGTGGTGGTGCTCACCTGCAATCTCAGCTACTTGGAAGGATGAGGCAGGAGGATCATAAATTTGAGGCCAATCTGGACAATATAGTGAGACCCTGACTCAAAACAAAATTTACAAGGACTAGGACTATAGCTTAGTGGTATAGCACTACTGGATTCAAATCCCAATGTTGGGGGGCGGGGGGCTTACACAACAAAGAGTACACTTTCCTTGAATGCAAATTTCAAAATAATAGGAATGTCTGGGGAACCAAGGATAGACTACAGACTACAACAAATGAATCTTAACTGTATTAAAAATGTCAGACATAACTTCACTGATGGGGGTGAGGGGGCAAAAAAAAAAAGGAGCTGACCTAAGTAACTTTGTAAAACAATGTTATTACTTCATACTGTAAGGCTAAAAAAAAAATGTACACACTGTACTCTAGTTGGTGAATCCCTTTCTCACAGAAGTAACCACTGAAACTACTTTTCAGGTTACATAAATAAGTAAATATATAAAACAAAAGCCAGATTCTTATTCTCAAAGAAAGAAATTACAAATAAGCAGAGAAGCCTAGAATGAACCCTGTTGTTCTGGATTAGTGTGAGAGATACTGATATAAATTAATGCTTACTTTTATATACAGATAGATACAGAAATATAAATATATATAAGTATGTATACATGGATTAGTGTACACACATATATTTCTTAATTCTTCCAACCGAAGGACAAGAAATATCTTATAGTGCCAGAGAGCAAGCAAGATGGAACAATTTCAGGAGAGAGAGAGAGAGAGAGAGCGTGCGCGCGCGCACGCAAACAAATAAAAATAACAGGCTGGGGGTAGGAGTGTAGTTGCTAGTGGAGTGCTTGCCTAGCATGCCAAGGGCCTGGGTCTGATTCTCAGCACCACCAAATAATTTATCATCTATGTATTTTACATATAGCAATCACATGCATATATAAACAAAGTACTAGATTATAAATCAAATAATAAATAAATATCCATAATGATATGTTAAATAAATGGTATAAATAGAGGAGAAAAGACAAGTCTTTTTTGGGGGAGGGGGGATTGAACCCAGAGGCACTTTACAACTGAGCCATACCTGCACCCCTTTTTATTTTGAGACTGAATCTTGCTAAATTGCTGAGGCTGGTCTCAAACTTGCAATCCTCCTGCCTCAGCCTCTAGAGTATTATTATTTATGCATTACAGGCATAAACCACTCTACCCAACAAGACAAGTCTTCTTTAAAGAATTTCAATTACTAATGAGAAGGAATAAGGAAAATTACTATAGCAATTGGGACAGGAAAGATTTGCTGATGAATGCTAAAATCAGTGTGAACAACTTAAGGAGAAATGGGATATTTGCATAACCTCTAAATACCTCCCCTGAAATACATATTAATTACTATGGTGTTTTTAATGTGTCCACAAATTCTTTATATTCCTCCTTTCAGGAAGTCAGGCTTAATTCTCCCATTCAGTGTAGAACAAACTTGGCAACTCATTTCTAGTAAATGAATACTATCATATTATGAAAATGGAAAGGCAAAATAGCATGCAAAAGGAAAAAAAAAAAAAAAAAACATGAGTTTACAGTGGAGAAACCTGGAAGCCACACACAACCTTAACTAAATGATCAAGGTTAGCATCATGAGTAATGATACCATGTAGTGAGATATGTTGCAATGACAAAGGTACTTCATTTCTTTGTTTTCCCCAAATCTTTAATGCCTATTTAATCTTGAGAAACAAAACCCCAAATTAAAGGACATTCTAAAAAAGAGCTGGCCATTACCTTTCAAAAGTATCAAGGAAAGTCAGGCAGGTCTGCAATTCAATCACACCTGCAATTCCAGCTACTCAGGAGGCTGAGGCAGGAAGATTACAAGTTTAAGATCAGCCTGGACAAGTTAGTGAGAACTTGCTTCAAAAAATAAAAAGGGGCCAGGCTTGATGGTGCACACCTGTAAACCCAGCACTCGGGAGGCTGAAGCAGGAGGATCCCAAGTTCAAAGCCAGCCTCAGCAAAAGCAAGGCACTAAGCAACTCAGTGAGACCCTTTCTCTAAATAAAATACAAAATAGGGCTGGGGATGTGGCTTAGTGGTCAAGTGCCCTTGAGTTCAATCCCCAGTACTAGGGGGAAAAAAGTATCAAGGACATGAAAGACAAGAAAAGACTAAAATACTGCCCAAGATTGGAGATAAGGACACATGATGACTAGATGCAATATGGGATCCCAAGTTTGATCCATAACAGAAAAGGGACATTGGTGGAAAACTGGTAAAATCCAAGTCTACAGTTTAGTTAACAGTATCATATCTATGTCAATTTCCTAGTTTTTATAAACATACCATGGTAATGTAAGATGTTAATGTTAAGACAAGCTAGATAAAGAGTATAGAAGAACTTTGTGTACCATCTTTAAAACTCTTGTGTAAATCTACAGTTATTTCAAAATTTTAAAACTAGTAATAATGTAGAACATTGTTTCTCAACCTCAGTATACTATTGCTATTTTGAGACAGATAATTCTTTGTTGTGGGGGGCTGTTTTATGCCCAGCAGGATGTTTAGCAATGTCTTTTGCCTTTACCCACTGGAGGCCAGGAATCCACCTGGTCTCAGTTATTACAATCAAAAATGTTTCCAGCAATTGCCAAATGTTCCTGGAAGGCAAAACTGCTCCAGATTGAGACCTCTAATATAGAGTTATATACATTAACAAAAAATCCATAACATTATTTAAAAAAAAAAAAGCAGTGTGTAAACTAGGAGTGGTGGTGGCATGCTTGTAATCCTAGCAACTCAGGAGGCTGAGGCAGAAGGATCAGAAGTTCAAGGCCAGCCTCAGCAACTTAGCTAAGACCCTGTCTCAAAATTAAAAATAAAAAGGTCTTGTAATATGACTCAGCAGTTAAGTGCCCCTGGGTTCCATCCCAGTACAAAATAAATAAATAAATAAAATACTTTTTTAAAAGGAGGCTAGTAAAGGGCCCCTGGGGTCAATCCTAGCATGGGAGGGGGAGTAGATAGTTACCCCTGGATGCAGAGACTATATTTTCTTTGTACTTTTCTCATTTGGAAATTTTTTTCAATAAGCATGTCTCATTTTTTTTTCCAAACACAAAAAAGGCTTTGTTCTTATCTTTTGTTTTCCCCCAAATGCTTCCAATTCAATAACTATTGGTTTGTTTTGAAAATGTCAAAATGGTTACCTCTTCTCTCCAGCCACAGCCTAACTCCAGTCCCTCTAATCTAGGCTACTGTAACAGAATGCTAAACTGTTTTTCTTTCTTTAACCCATCTCTACCCAGCCACTGGAGTTACTTTGTAAAATAGATTTACAACTGCTTCCCTGTTTAAAACCCCAGACTTCATGGCATAGCTTTTAGGGACCTCAAAAATCTGTGATCAGGACCTGTATTTTTAGTTTCATCTCCTATGACTATCTCTCAAGTATTCCAAATAGTTGTTGGCCATTCCTTGAAAACATATAAAAGAACCCTTCCTCCACTTTGTTGCTGTTATTTTTGTCAGGAATATTCTTCCTTCTTCTGTGCCTGATAAAATGTACAAAGTGCTATGAAGAAAAAGAATGGGGTGGGAGACAAATGTGTAAACAAACAGGAAGAGCTGAAGGGACAATATAGAACAGCACAAGGTAAGAATTCAAGAAAGTAATTTTTGGTAGGATAAAATAATAGTGCCTATCTCAAAAGGTTGTGGTAAGGATATTAAAACATGTAACATATGTAACATATATCAAACTTTCAGAACAGTGCCTAATATATATATGTTATTTTTTTCATCCTTATTCTTTTCTTTCTTTTTTTTTTGGAATAGCGATTGAACCCAGGGGGGTGCTTTACCACTGAGATACATGTCCTTTATTTTTTTTTTTTTTTAATTTTTAGTTTGAGACAAGGTCTCACTAAGTTGCTGAGATCTCAGTAGATTGCTAAGGCTGGCTTCAAACTTTCAATCTTCCTGCCTTAGTTTCCTGAAAGGCCAGTATTACAGACATACGCCACACACCCACCTTCAGTATTATTATTTTCATTGTGCAGTAGTGGAGGCTTCCCCTCTAGCTGCCACAATTGGATGGAGCAGTAAGGCACCTACTCAGAAGCAGGGCCCTAAAGGTAAGAATAGTGGCAAACAGAATCCTGTTCTGATTTAAATCTATCTCAAGAATTGAACAGATAACATGAGAACCCAATTCATTTACATCACATTAGAGCACATACATGAATTCTATATACATCCCAAGTAACTTTAACCTTTCAAATATATATTTCTTTTGGAAGGGAAGTTGCTTCAACACCCCACCCCAGGCACTGCAGCATTAGGGCAGCACCTCATCAAAGGAATCGGAATTTGCAAGCCTTGTTTGTGCTCTCCTGTGGCTTCCCATTTGGCCAGTAGTCACTTCCCTTTCCTTATATAACATGGAAAGTTTGACTTCAGAGTTCTCCCATTAGCTGCAAAAATGTGATCATATATGTACAGCCTACCCAGTTTAACACTGTAGCCAAAAAAACTAAATTTACTTACAATGGAGGTGAACCAAGGAACCTAGAAAATCATCATTCACACATATATTGGATAAGAGACAAAAGCCTTCAGATTTCCCTCACAGTCTCTTGTCAGTCTCAGTCCTTTTTAAAACACTGCTCTGCCAATTGTGGCAAAAGCCTCTGGATAGGCCCCATCTCTCCTGGCCAATAGGTCTCTGCACCTTTTATTTCATGTCCTATTAAACTACTATGATCCACCATCCCATCTCCCCTTTCACATCCCTCCCCCATGCATCCCAAATTGTCCTTGAGTACTATCAGACGGACAGTCCTTTAGTACAAAACACTATTCCTAAACTATGTCCCAAAGCAGACAAAAAAGAACACAGAGTTCCACATCTGTTAGATGACACATACCCTGCTTACTAGTCAGACTGCCAAAAATCATTTGCTTCTCCTCTTGTAAGTTTAGGCAAACACAAAGGGAACTGTGCTCCTATGTCTGACTACTGCTTCTCCACAGGACTTGAAGAATTAAAGCATCAGAAATACTTCCTCTCTATAAACCCAAACGGAACACTTTGTTTATTTTCTCTCAGCATATAGTCGGTAGTCTGTATTTCCAGGCAGTCACTGTACATGTTTGGCAAGTGCCTTCAAGTTTCTCAGTACAATGTTTCATCCAGTCACTGAAGGCAAAGCATTGTACCTTGAATTTACATGCCAAGGAGATGACTCAGACTGAAAAGAAGACCTTCAGTATCATCTTTCTGCAATATATCAGACTCTACAAATGAGTTAGAAGACCCAGATCCAATTCCCAGGTGTGCGAGTCTTTTACAGTATGATCTCTAGTCAGCTCTTTAATCTTTCTGTACCTCAGTTTTTCCATCCTGGAAAACAGGGATTATATTACCAGTCTCTACTTGAATTCAAACTCTCACTACTGAATGCAAAACAACCAGGGTTTGGAAAAAACAGAAAATTAAGCACAAAGGTGTCTCACTTGTCAGTTTGGCTGTGGAGAAATCCACAGTAGAACCCAACAGGAGTCCCTAATCGTGTAATTCCTCAGAAAGCAATTCTGACACTCCATTCCACAAATTACATGCAGAATAGTAAGAAGCCAGAGGCAAGGCAGGACCTTCAGGCGCTAGGTAGCTATAGATACAAGTCACTGTATTTCTCGCTCCAAGACAAAATTACTGCTCTAGACCCTTAACCACTGTATTATGGTTTTACCTCATAGAGCTACTTCAATACCTAAAGCACCTACTTATTCAGTGTTTACAAAAGCAAGTACTTTTCACTGCATTCATAGAATATTTGTCCTCTTGTGACTGGTGTATTTCATGTAGAATATTTTCATGGTATATCCACATTGTACCATTAATCCAATTTCCGTAATTTTCAAAGTTCAATAAAATTTTCTGAAGTTTTTTCCTCCAGACCACCTTTCCTGGTGGAGTCCTATGCACATGCACACTGTCCACTTTCCTCTTGCCTTTTGCTTAATGTGAAAAGTAGATCTTTCTGTGTTTTGATTTTAGTTTTGCTCAGGTTTTTTTTGTGTGTGTTTGTTCATTTGTTTATCTGTTTTTGTGGTGCTGCAGATTGAGTTCAACTAAGCTCCTGAGGTTGGCCTTGAATTTGTGATCCTCCTGCCTCAGCCTCCCACATTGCTGGAATTACAGGCCTGTGGCACCATGCCCCATTAGACCTTTTTAACTGTTTCGTTAATCTTTTTTTTTTTCTTTTAAAGAGAGAGTGAGAGAGGAGAGAGAGAGAGAGAGAGAGAGAGAGAGAGAGAGAGAGAGAATTTTTAATATTTATTTTTTAGTTCTCGGCAGACACAACATCTTTGTTGGTATGTGGTGCTGAGGATCGAACCCGGGCCGCACGCATGCGAGGCGAGCGCGCTACCGCTTGAGCCACATCCCCAGCCCTCGCTAATCTTAATTAGGCAGAAGGCCATAAGATTATTGTTTGATTTTCTGTAGCATCTCCTATGTAAAAATGATTTCACTTCTAATTTTTTAAATCCCTGATCTTGATGCTGGGAATGTAGCTCAGTGATAGAGCAGTTGCCTACCATGCCTGAGACCCAGGGTTCAATCCCCAGAGCAGAAAAAATAAAAAATAAATTCCCATTCTTGGCTTTGTAAGTGGATAATTATAATAGTCTTCTTTTCCTCCCCTTGAGTTTTTCTAAATTGTTTTTGAGAGCCAAAATTTAAACTATTGCCTACTATAATTCTAAATGTATATAGAAGAAATATTTAGGGCAATCGTCTTATAAACAAGGGTAGCTAAGAACCATATATGGAAGTAAAGTTTCCACACTTCACTCAAACTAGTAAAAAAACATGATACCAAACTATGACAGTTATACTACCTACAGGGGTCATTAAAAGGCTTTATAAAGAGCCAGGTGCAGTGGCAAATCCCTATAATCCCATTGTTTCAGGAGGCTGAGACAGGAGTTCAAAGCCAGCCTCAGCAGAAGCAAGGCACTAAGCAACTCAGTGAGACCCTGTCGCTAAATAAAATACAAAATAAGGCTAGGGATGCGGTTCAGTGGCCAAGTGCCCCTGAGTTCAATCCCTAGTAACCTACCCTCAAAATCAAGATGAATTAATATAAACTATAAAAATATGTTTAATTTTCAGGGATGTAAAAAATACAGAAATAAAAAGAGAACAGAAAAATGAATAAAATGGCAGACCTAAGCCCAAACACAGAATAATTACATTACTATGAATGTTCTTAATATACCAATTAAAAGACAATAATGGGTAGAACATGACCTAATCATTATCATCTACAAGAAACTCACTTGAAACATTATGCTTAAGCACACTGAAAATAAAATGGGAAAATAATATTTTCTTAAATGTATGCACCACATTTTATTTATACATCTTTGGTAGAAGCATGAATTGCCTCCATCTTTTGGCTACTGTGAATAATGCTGCCATGAACATGAATGTACAAATAAATATCTGTTCTGGACATATATATGCCAAGCACTCTCCCTGGAAAGAAAATGAGCTGTAGGGGGTTGCCTTGGAATGACCCTACAGTCAAGGTAGGACAAAGGGATGAAGGTATGAGATGCAAGACAATTGAAAATTTAGGGCAGCGTTTTACAACTTTTTTTGTTTTTCCTCACTGAGACACTTCTGAATATAAAAGTCTGGGCAGCATGTTGAAAGGGATACTAAAATGTAAATATTAGCCAGTCACTGCAGCACAGGCCTATAATCCCAGCTACCTGGGATGCTAAGGTAGGAGGATGGTAAATTTAAGGCTAGCCTTAGCAACTCAGCCAAACCCTGTCTCAAAATAAAAAATAAAAAGGACTGGAGATGTGGCTCAATGGTAAAGCACTTGCCTATCATGGGCAAGGCCTTGGAAAAAAGAAGAAGAAAAAAAAAAAAAGAATGTCATTTTTCAGGCTGGGTTATATAGCTCTGTGATAGAGCACTTGCCTAGCATTAGTTGTATATCATCAAGGAAAAGTTGCTAGAGGCCTTGCTCACTGAACAGTAGTCCATGTAATTTAGACACTTTATGTCTCACATGGCTTGCCCTTGAAACACACACACACACACACACACACACACACACACACACAAACACACACACACACACAGAATGGCATTTTGTTCACATTTGCCAAATATATTCCAAATAAACCTGAAGTCACTGAAAGGCAGCATATAATTTCATTGGCTAAAAAACAAGCAGGGCAGCACTACTCTAACAGGGGCAGGATGGTGAGCGAAGACAGAAATGAAGAATTGTGCATACCCACAAAGAATGGCACATGGATAATTTATTTCATTATTTCAACTTAAAAGTAAAAATAAAAGCAAAAATTTTTAGTAGGGATCAAGAGAAAATATTATGAATATCCAAGGTATAATCAAAATTAAACACAATCTATAAACAGTTCAGAAAGTTCAATAGTCTTCATTGTTTTTCATATATTAATTAATCCTCATAGCATCCGAAGGATGAAAGAAATTTAACTCTCATATTCCAGTTACAACCACATAAAAAACTTAAATGTATTAAAATTATAAAATGTACCCTTTTAATAAAATATTTCACCAAATATTAAAGATCTACCATATCATCAGCACTACATGAGGCATAAAGTATTCCACCAACCAGCCTATTCTACTGTGAGCAAGGCCTCTAAAACTTTACCCTTAGGCACACAGCTTTGAGTAAAGAAACATTCTGAGTATGCAATCGCTATTACAGAGTTATACGCAACCCTCATTACCAGAACCCAATAAATTACTTAAAAATAGATGTAACGCTGGCCACAATAGCACATGCCTATAGTCCTAACTACTCAGGAGTCTGAGGCATGAGGATCACAAGCTTGAGGTCAGTCTCAACAACTTAGCAAGATCCTGTCTCAAAATAAAAAACAAAAGGGGTTAGGGACAAATATAGATAGAGATATATAAATACATAGATATCTCAATGGTAGCATGCCTCTGGGTTCAATTCCTAGTACTGCAAAAATAAATAAATAAAATACAAAGGGCTAGGGATACTACTCAAAGGTAGAAAGCCCCTTGGTTCAATCCCCAGTACCAAAATAAAATAAAATAAAATAGATGTAAAATTAAGCTGATTTATTAAGAACACTTTTTCCCCCTTTTTGGTACCGGGGATTGAACCACTTGACTACTGAACCACAGCCCTAGTCCTTTTCATTTTTCTGTTTTGAGCCAGGGTCTTGCTAAGTTGCTTAGGGACTTACTAAATTGCTGAGGCTGGTCTCAAACTTGCAGTCCTCCTGTTTCTGCCTCCTAAATTGCTGGAATTACAGGCAAGTGCCACAGCACCTGGTGAGAATACTTTTGACTGGGAATTCTGGTGGTATAGGAAGGGTAACATCTAAGAAAAGACCAGAAAAGCAGGCACAAGCCACACTGTTATGTAAGAACAGAGGTTCCATCAGGCAGAGATAACAAGTGCAAGAGTCCTGAAGTGGGTTTTTGTCTAGAGCATTCTCCAAATATCCACTAACTAGACTTCCCCTTAGATGCAAAATCTTCCTGATCTCCAAGTTCACCATTCTCCCAGGCGTCCAAATCTGAATCCTGAACTACACTGTACCCATTTTTCTCATCCTTCCTCAATCAATGACCAACTGATATCAGTAAAATAATAACATGATATTACCTTCAAAACATTACATCTTTCTTTTCTCCTCCATCCCTATTAACACCATACCAACTCAGAATATAGAAATTATAGAATGGAATAATTGGAATGGTCCTTAGATATCATTTGTGTAACTCCATCTTACTAAAGTCCATATTAATCAAGTCTCCAAAGTATCAGGTCATAGAGCCAGGCCTGTAATCCCAGCAGCTCAGAAGGCTCAGACAGGAGGATCTCGAGTTCAAAGCCAGCCTTAGCAACAGCGAGGTGCTAAGCAACTCAGTGAGACTCTGTCCTTAAATAAAATACAAGATAGGACAGGGGATGTGGTTCAGTGGTTGAGAACCCCTGAGTTCAAACCCCAGTACAAAAAAAAAAAAAGTATTAGGTCTTAGATCTATTATTAATACCATTCTTCTGTATTTTTGTATGCCTCTCCCACCCATCCCCAAGTCCAATTCAATACATATTTTGCTCACAAATGCATGCTCCTTACATACTGCCTTCATCATGTTACTCATCTCACACCATAATATCTATGATACCAAGCTATTTAACAGTCTCTTTACTATATATTCTTTGACCATTTCATATTTTAACTTTTTTCTTTCTTTTTTTTTTTTTTTAGTTGTAGATGACACCATACCTTCATTTTATTTATTTATTTTTATGTAGTGCTGAGTATTGAGCCTAGTGCCTCACATGTGCATGGCAAGCACTCTACCCCCAGCCCTCATCTTTTTTTTTTTTGGGGGGGGGCTGGGGATTGAACCAAGGGGCTTGTGCATGTGAGGCAAAGCACTCTACCAACTGAGCTATATCCCTAGCGCCAGCCCTCACCTTTTAACTCTTGTGTTCCTTCCTTTGATATGTCTTTTCTTCTTTCTTACCTATCCAAACCTGACCTATTTCTCAAGCCCATTTTTAGAGAGCATTCCATGACTATGACAACCTTCAATGATTTCAACCTTCTCCTTCTCATGAGTTTGATAATATTTAATAGTTTATCATCAAATCTAGTACTTTCAGTCTCACTTCCCCCAATCCTGTCCACCTTGCAAAGCACCATAAATGTCTCTGTTCAAACACTTACTAGCTCTAACCATATTTCATATATATATATATATATATATATATATATACAGATGTCTAATCTGTATATACATGACTCCTTAAGTACAGAGATTATGGCTTTGTCTCTGATCTTGCAGAAAGCAGTAACTACTATATTTTTAACTCTTACTTCATACCATATAGTGTATTAAGTGCTTCACATAGTTTATCTCATTTAATCATCACAATAATGTTGTTACTATTTTCCTACTTTATAGAAGAAACAAAGGCACATGGAAGTTAGGTTAAAATTGCATATCTTGGAAAAGACAGAGCTGGAATTTTAGCTAAATTCTGTCTCCCAAAGCTGGCACAAAGCCAAATGCAAACGTTTTGAATTATCCTTTCATTTCGTGTGTGCTGATGGGCTTGTCACCCCAAATGAGCTAATAAGGTAGAATTCATGCTAAAGGGCTTATAGAGTGAAGTGGGGAAAAGAATTGCCCTTCCTGTTAAGTACTCATTGGAGGCTAGGTTCAGTGACAGGCACTTCATGTCCAACATCTCAATTACTGTGAATATGCTGAACTGTAAATTCTCTTGAATAAACAATTGTTGTAATTGCTCCACTAGATTCACCCAAATGTCACCCACTTTCAATCAAGAATAAATGCTCCCACCTGAGATGAATAAGATACCCCTCCCAACTGAAAGAAGAGGGAAAGACCCCTCAAATCGCTTAGCCAACAGGGTTGAGAACTTCAGCTTTACCACATAGCTGGCCTTCTTCTGGGCAGACCATCCGGTTCTTCATTCAAACATTCATGATCTCATTTACTAAACATTTCCCCACTGTGAAGTAGATGACATTTCCTCTACACTATAAGGTCCAAATAAAGGGCACTGGTAATCAGAAGTCATATGGCCAATGCAGATTCTATACTCGAATCCAGGTCTCCTGCTTGCTGTATTCCATCATGCCAGAAGAAGCTCACAGGTGGCATCTAATTTTTCATGGTCTCACTAGGTTAAAGTTAGAATTACAGCAAAAGCTCTTCAATAATTTAATTTAAAAAGATATTCATTGCACGCCTATATGTCAACCTTGTAGGTTCAAATATCATCTCCTCCATTTATTTGCTGTGTGACACGGAGCAAGTCGTTTCACCTCCCCCCAACACCCTCATCTGTAAATGGAGAGATGATCATAGTCTGTATCACACTGCAGTGTCGTAATTGTGTCGGCATACGGTTGACACCTAGTAAGTATGGTTTCCCTTCACCTAGCCCCTATGGCACACAAGCCTCAAGTTCACTCACTACCGCCACGCGACAGGACGTCCACTCCTCCAAAGGCCTGCGCGTGGCCCTCAGCGTTCCCAGACCCGGGGCCAGACGCACTACCATACCTGCATGGAGTCAGCGCTGACGATCTCTCCACCAAGCCGCTGGCCTAGCTGCAATGCCAGGGTGGACTTGCCAGTGCCGGTAGCCCCGAGAATCACTACCAGAGGTAGTGTCCGTTGCAAGCCCCGAAGCCCAGGGCCCACAGGAACCGCTCGTGCAGCCGCTATCGCCGCCATCTTTGAGTCATTTGCGCATGCGCCGGACACTGTCTCCATAGCAACAGTCACTGCGCCGGCGCGTATGTCAGGCTCTAAAGGAAGGATGCTGAGACAGAAGGGCGCTACTGGACAAAGGTCTCTACTTAGGAGGCTCGCGCGTGATTGCCATAAGCTAGCTGGCAACAGAACCTCACCTGCCTGCTCTCTTAAAAGGGGGAAGACAGCCCCATCTTAAATAGAGGCCTCCCTATCATTTCTTATTTCACGGCACCCAATTTTTTTCTTCATAGCACTAATTAGAATATATAACTGTATATTGGTCTCTTGGTTATTTTCTGACTTATACTTCCTGCTGTAAATTCCACAATGGCAAAAGAAAGTCCTGCCTAGGCTATTGCTGTATCTCCAGGGCCTGGAAGCAGGACTTGGTAGCGAATGAACACCCAATAATTGTTAAATGGACAGAAAAAAAAATGACTTGCCTATTTAGTGCTGGCGCTAGTGAGCTTAAAGGTGTGCCATTCTCCAGAATCAGTTCTGCCCAGTTCTCAGACAAGGGCGGCTGCTCTACTGTTTTCATTCTGCAGTACAACGTCAGATGGAATCAGAAACCAGGACAAAACTTTCCATCCCCTTGGCCAAAGGATGCAAGAGATAAAATGAGAACAGAAAAGCAAACTAATGAACAACAACCCACAATATTAGAAGAGGAAATGGAAGGACAGCAGAAAGGATAAAATAGTGACAACCCTCAGATTAAAGTGTGGGTGGGAAAAAATAGGACCAAACAGGACCAAAATTCGGGAAATTCCACATACCCTTTTAAGAAATTACTTTGTAATCAGATGAACCTGTGACCTCCATACACTTCACTCCGTGACCCCCTTCTGAGTATTGAGCCTCCCAGATGCTCTACCACTGAGCTACACACCCAGCCCCTAACTTCACCTCTTAACCTCAGTATTCTTCCAGAAGTGCCATAAGGAGAAAATTAAATAATGTCTGAAAAGTCTCTGCTACAATGCCCCAGGGCATAACAACCACCATTTGTTGAACACTTAGTAGTATTATAATTTTTATATCCCATCTGCCTCCCTAAAGAGATAAGAGCAATCTAAGGGCAGAGAAATTTTTGGTAATGTATAAAAGTGCCTAAAAAACCTATTGTGATAATCCCTCTTTAGCCAAGTTAAGAGTTTTGGGGATGGAGATTTCTATCAGTGTTAAATCAGTGCTGGGGATGTCCTGCATATGCAAGGCCCTGAGTTTTATCCCCAACACTACCAAAAAATAGTTACAATTTGTTTTTCCTGATTATTGGTTCTGCCTAGCTCTCAGGTCAAACCTTGTACCAAAGGAGTGACCCCTGGAAATTTAGAGCATATCATGGGCCTGCCTCAAATGACTGTCAATATATTTCTCAATCATTTGAAATTTTTTTGGCATAATGGCCACTCTTGCAGTCCCTGCCTGAACCTTGTAGCCTCCTATGTTTTGAGGAGGAATACCAGTTTCCAGTTCTGGATCCCCAGTACTTCTTTTTCTCAATCCAGACTGCTTTATCAAAAGCCATGTTCTCTCCAATTTGTGATACCCGCCTGGGGCTGGATTTAAAAATGGAGATGTGTGGCCTCATATTGGCAGACACTCTCACATGATGGTTGTTAACTGTAGAGTCTTTGCTTGGATACTTTCAGAGGGTATGGTTACCATGACAACCACCAGAAAGATGGCAGACCAGAGCTTGATGGACATAAGGAAAAGGGAGGTTGATTTCATGATGACAATCTGATGATGACAGAATATGCTCATTCACAGATGGAATAACACTGTCCAAGTCATGACCAGGTGACTGTTACTAGAGAGGGGGGAAAAAAAGAGGGGGGGTGAAATTTACCACCAAGAGACTAGAAAAGGAAGAGGCTGGTTACCAAGGCAACTAGAGAGAAAGGAATGAAAAAAATAGGGCTTCACCACAGCAGTAGAAAATTACTTCTAGCCAAGCAACACAGGACTGTTGCTATAGAAACAAGGAGAACAGGGATCCTGTAGACCATGGGGAGAATTATCACTGAAATGCTGAGCAGGAAAGACTCCTAAATCAGAATGAAGTCTGTGATCCAAAACAAATGAGGAGAAGTGAGAAAAACATAGTACCATTTCCATTCATTGCGTTTCTACAAGTCAAGCTAAAAGGAAATAGGAATGTATTTTTATAAATTCGTTATGCTGTTTTATTTGTACCTTTACTTGTCTCCTAAATGATCTTCTGAACTCTAAATTATACTAAAAACAGATTCTGAAAGATAATCTGTAACTTGAAATTCTAATCAGAGACATTAAGTTTAAGGAAAAATTAGGAAATTGAAGGCTATGACCAGAAGTTTATAAGTATTTCTAAAACAACAACATAAAAAACCCTGGAGTGGGAAGCTTTACAAGGTAATAAGAAGACAAAAGAAGGCAAAAGGAGTACCATGTCTAGGTACTGGTCTTGACTATTCTCCTTCTTATATGAGGCAAGATGGGACATAGATCACTCTCTTCTGAAAGGAATCTCAGGAGGAAAGAGAATCTGTCACTTAAAATATAGGTATATACTAAAAGAAAGCTATAGAAGCCCATCTCCAACATATTTCATACATTACTGATTATTGTGGGCAAAGAAATCTTAGTTTGTTGGTGCTGTTGTGTTTTGCAGTGCTGGGTATCAAGCCCAGGGCCTCACATATGTTAGACAGGTGCTCTACTACTGAGCTAAATCCCCAGCCCCAAAAATCTGGTTTTAAAGGCAAAAGTGCCAAGGTTATAAGAGCATATTTAAAAGGCAGGAAAGAGAGGTGTTGGGAATACTCAAATTAGTTGGAGGGTAATTGAACCCAGGGGCACTTAACCACTAAGCCACATTCACAGTCCTTTTTAATTCTTTGTATTTCAATACAGGGTCTCATTAAGTTGCTTAGAACCTCACTGAGTTGCTGAGACTGACTTTGGACATGGGATCCTCCTGCTTTGGCCTCCCAAGCCACTGGAATTACAGGCATGTACCACTGCGCCCAGTGTCAGCCACCTAATTTTCATCCCCTGGGTGTGTGTGTATTATATCCTCAGAGCAGGCATATAGTCAGGCTGGGTCCTTCTGCACCTACCTCACCTTCCTTGAGAAATTGAGAGCAGTATGTGGGGTGGAATAGACATAAGAATATGATAGAAAAGGAGAAAGAAAGTGGGGGCAGAGGTAGGGAGAAAAGTCTGGGTGATGAATTCATAAGTGTTTATTATATTTTCTTTTCTCTGCATACTTTAAATAAATTTATTTTTAGCCAAGTGTGGTGATGCACACCTGTAACCTCAGTGATTCAGGAGGCTGAGGCAAGAGGATCACAAGTTAGAGGTGAGCATAACCAACTTAGTGAGATCCTGTCTGAAAATAAAAATGGAGAAGAAGAAGAAGGAGGAGGAGGAGGACGAGGAGGAGGAGGAGGAGGAGGAGGAGGAGGAGGAGGAGGAGAAGAAGAAGAAGAAGAAGAAGAAGAAGAAGAAGAAGAAGAAGAAGAAGAAGAAGAAGAAGAAGAAAGGATGGATTTGTAACTCAGAGGTATAATGCCCTTGGGTTCAATCCCCAGTACCATAAATAAATAAATAGATGTTATTATTTTATTTTTAGAAAAAGAAGCGTGTAGGGGGAAGGCAAAAGGTGAAGCCATTAGAATAGAAGGTTGATTTATAGCAGATCACCTGGGAAGTTTGAACATTTAAGATGGAATTATAGAGGATGCTGTGGCATTCAAAACAGAAAGAAACATATGCCGTGGGAGGCCTGAAGCATCTATCTCCATGGTAAGAAAGAAAAGATGGGTCAAGATAAACCCTAACTTTTTAATTTGTTTTAATATTTATTTTTTAGTTTTAGGTGGACACAATATCTTCATTTTATTTTTATGTGGTGCTGAGGATCGAACCCAATGCCTCATGCATGCTAGGCGAGCGTGCTACTACTTGAACCATATCCCCAGCCCACTTTTTTATTTTTTAACACAGCTTTTTGATACAACTCAAGATGCCCTTATAGCCCAGACTTTATGATAGTTAGGTACCCCAAAGGAAAAGAAATTCCTGTGAACTTGATGCCTATATTTGACTCACAGGGCTTCCATAACAAATTATCATGCACAAAGTGACTTAAAACAGAAACTTATTTTCTTGTTCTGGAGGCTAGACGTCTGAAATCAAGCTGTCTGCAGGGCTCTGTTCCCGATGTTCCCTCTAGGGAAGAATCCTTTGCATCTTTCTGCTCTTGGTAGCTACCAGCAATTCTTGATGTTTCTTGGTTTGGTTTGTGACCCTCCCCATTTCTATCCTCTCTTCACGTGGCCATTTTCCCTCTGTGTGTATTTTCTTTTTAATGAAATATAGATATAGGGGTTTTAAATATTTTATATAGATGTTGATGGACCTTTTTTATTATTCATTTATTTATATGCAGTGCTGAGAAGCAAACCCAGTGCCTCTCACATGATAGGCAAGTGCCGTACCACTGAGCCACAACTCCAGCCCCTCTGTATGTATTTTTGTCTGAACTACTTCTCCTTGGGACAATAGTCACTGGATTAGGGTTTACTTCACCCTTATACATTATGTCCTCATTTTAACTTGATTACACCTGCAAAGACCCTGTTTACACATAAGGTCACATTAACAGGTTCTGACAGTACACAAATTCTGGCCAGAGTATGGTGGGCATTATTCCCCCAAGTACAGTGGCTGTGAATAATCATAATATCTTACATTGTTTTAACGAATTGCTATTTCCATTGGCGATTGGCCAGATCAAATGTGGGACATCAAAATTTTTTAAAACAAGTAAGGAGAAGAAAGAGAGTAGAGTTCCCTTTTTAAGTTCCAGTTCTAATTTCATGACTCCTTCAAGCTCTCTCCTTTTCTCTAGTGACTTCACAATCTGGGTTTTATTCTTTTTTTTTTTTTTTCTTTTTTCTGGCAGTACTAGGGATTGAACCAGGGACGTACCAAGGATGCTCTACCATGAGCTATGTCCCCAGCCCTTTTTTTTTTTTTTTTAAATTGTAGATGGACAGAATGCCTTTATTTTATTTATTTGTATGTGGTGCTGAGGATCGAACCCAGTGCCTCATGCATGTTAGGCAAGCACTCTGCCACTGAGCTACAGCCCCAGCCCTCCCCAGCCCTTTTTATTTTCTATTTTGAGACAAGGTCTCTGGCTAAATTTCCCACAGTGGCCTCAAACTTGTGATCCTCTTGCTTCAGCCTCCAGAGTCACTGGGATTATAGGCATGAACCACTGTGCCCAGGCCAGATCCTTACTCATCTTTATCTCTTAAGTCTCAAGGTGATGTTTTTTCATTCAAATCCCTTTCTAAAGCTCCAAAGTCACGCTTCCAACTTTCTGTTGGTTGATTCAGTTTGGATGACCCCATCACCTCAATCTCATTGTATTCCAAACCACAATCAGTTTTTCCCCCCGACTTCCCTATTTCACAAAATTGCAAGAGGATGTTTGCTTCTGAAAGGATTCCCTTCAAAACCTGGCATAGCCCTCATTTTGTAAAAATATCAGACTACCCAGCTAGCAAATCAGACTATACCAGATTCTTCCCCCCTCCCCAAGATTGATACATCATTCCCAACTGCTCCTTGCCATCGATGTTCCTACAACCTAAGACATCCTCCTCCTCAGGACATCCTCCTCCTCTTCACTTAGCCAAATCTTAGCTGTACTTCTAGTCTGAGTAATCTCCAATAGGAATTTTCCCAATGATTCCAGCAAATGAAGTTTTCTTTCCCTTCTTAGGAAATCTTTCCCTTCTTAGGAATCCTTGTTTGACACATACATTGCCTCTTTTGTAATCATCTTTTTTTATATACCTTTATTTTATTTATTTATTTTATGTGGTGCTGAGGCTTGAACCTACGCTAGGCAAGCACTCTACCGCTGAGCCACAACCCCAGCCCCCTCTTTCGTAATCACCTTTGCAAGCTCATAAACTTTTAGAGGGAAGAAACTATAACCTCATTTATCATTGCAGACACCAATCTACACACTTATACCAATTTTCCTCTAAGTGTGACCTCATGAGTCCATTACCCTGCTGGCCTGTTAGCAGTACAAATTCCTGGCCCTGACCTACTGCAGCAGACTCTTGGGGGTGCATAGACACACTCAGGTTTGAGCATCACTGCCTTAACAAGATTTGCTTTGAGTACTTACTAACTGGATGGAGTCAGTTGGCTCCACCTGTGTGTAATGAAGAGCAATGGAGAGTCTGTGTGTTCAACACATTACAGACACACAGCCTCTGCCCACCATGGGCCAGGGACACTAGGGACCAGAGGCTCAAGTCTCTGTCCTCCCTTCCTTCTCTATCTCAATCTCCCTAACCTGATTACTGCTTCCCTTTGCCACGCCTTGAGGTATCAATGTGTGTATCCATTCGCTTTAAATTCTCCTTCTGGGAAGATTTCTTGTTTTGACAATTCTTTCTGTCCATCACTTTCAAATATGACTAATCTGTATTCTAGGTGTGACTTGTTAACATGGTTTAAAGAAGACTAATCATTTGCTGAGCACTTACCATCGCTCACAGCAACTCAACAGAGGAGGTCCTATTATTTATACTTATTTCATAGATGAGAAAACTGGAGCTGAACAAGGTTAATAACTTGCCCAAAGTCATGCAGCTAGAAAACTGCACAGTCAAGACTTGGAACTGAGATCAGTTGGGTGTGGGTGACCACTTAACCATACTGTTTCCGGCAAGTTTAAAGGCAATCCAGGCACATACTGGACCCCTGGCACTGAGGTTAATCGTTTAATAACACGCCTGATTAGAGACTTTAAGAACATGTTTACATTTCCTTGCCAAGGGACTGGTAACATTAATACAATTGATCTCTTTGGTGTGAGTAGTTCTAAATAAATAGACATTATCAAAAGCAGCCCACTGGGTTTACAGTAGAAATATCCACACACCAAGGGAGATTTAGCTGGCACGTTTAGATACCTTCCTCTTCCTCCCCAGTCACCCAGTCATCAATCGTCTCCCAACTGGTTTTTCTTTTTTGTTTTTTCTTCTTTCTTTCCTCCCTGCTTTCCTCCCTCCCTGCTTGCTTGCTTGCTCACTTGCTTCCTCCCTACTGGTGATTGAACCCAGGGTACTTAACCACTGAAACAAATTCCCAGTCCCTCCACTTTTAAAAAATATATATATATATATACTTTCTAGTTATAGGTGGACCCAATATCTTTATTTTATTTTTACATGGTGCTGAGGATCAAATCCAGTGCCTCATATGTGCTACAACTCCTGCCCCTACCAGTCCTTTTTGTTTTTTGAGTCAGGATCTTGCAAAGTTGTTTAGGGCCATGCTAAATTGCTGAGACTGTTCTCAAACTTGTGATCTTTCTGCCTCACCTCCCGAGTCATTGACATTATAGGCATGAACCACCACATACAGCTTCAACTGTTTATTTCTTTCCTAGAAAGGAACATCTGTCACTCCTAACACCTACCAGATCAATAAAGGTATTCTCATACTCAAACTAAAAAGTTTTTTCTCAGCAAAAGAAACAATAAGAGAGGTAAATAGGGAGCCTACATCCTGGGAACAAATCTTTACTCCTCACACTTCAGATAGAGCCCTAATATCCAGAGTATACAAAGAACTCAAAAAATTAGACAATAAGATAACAAATAACCCAATCAACAAATGGGCCAAGGACCTGAACAGACACTTCTCAGAGGAGGACATACAATCAATCAACAAGTACATGAAAAAATGCTCACCATCGCTAGCAGTCAGAGAAATGCAAATCAAAACCACCCTAAGATACCATCCCACTCCAGTAAGATTGGCAGCTATTATGAAGTCAAACAACAAGTGCTGGTGAGGATGTGGGGAAAAGGGTACACTTGTTCATTGTTGGTGGGACTGCAAATTGGTGCAGCCAATTTGGAAAGCAGTATGGAGATTTCTTGGAAAGCTGGGAATGAAACCACCATTTGACCCAGCTATTCCCCTTCTCAGTCTATTCCGTAAAGACCTAAAAACAGCATGCTACAGGGACACTGCTACATCGATGTTCATAGCAGCACAATTCACAATAGCAAGACTGTGGAACCAACCTAGATGCCCTTCAATAGACAATGGATAAAAAAAAATGTGGCATTTATATACAATGGAGTATTACTCTGCATTAAAAAATGACAAAATCATAGAATTTGGAGGGAAATGGATGGCATTAGAGCAGATTATGCTAAGTGAAGCTAGCCAATCCCTAAAAAACAAATGCCAAATGTCTTCTTTGATATAAGGAGAGTAACTAAGAACAGAGTAGGGACGAAGAGCATGAGAAGAAGATTAACATTAAACAGGGATGAGCGGTGGGAGGGAAAGGAAGAGAGAAGGGAAACTGCATGGAAATGGAAGGAGACCCTCAGGGTTATACAAAATTACATACAAGAGGAAGTGAGGGGAAAGGGAAAAATAATACAAGGGGGAGAAATGAATTACAGTAGAGGGGGTAGAGAGAGAAGAGGGGAGGGGAGGGGAGGGGAGGGGGATAGTAGAGGATAGGAAAGGCAGCAGAATACAACAGACACTAGTATGGCAATATGTAAATCAATGGAAGTGTAACTGATGTGATTCTGCAATCTGTATACGGGGTAAAAATGGGAGTTCATAACCCACTTGAATCAAAGTGTGAAATATGATATATCAAGAACTATGTAATGTTTTGAACAACCAACAATAAAAAAAGAAAAAGATGTGAGGGAAGGGGAGGGGGGATAGTAGGGGATAGGAAAGGTAGCAGAATACAACAGTTACTAATAGGGCATTATGTAAAATTGTGGATGTGTAACCGACGTGATTCTGCAATCTGCATTTGGGGTAAAATTGGGAGTTCATAACCCACTTCAATCTAATGTATGAAATATGATATGTCAAGAGCTTTGTAATGTTGTGAACAACCAATAAAAATTAAAAAAAAGAAAAAAAACAACAACAAAAAAAATTGGGAGTTCATAACCCACTTCAATCTACTGTATGAAATATGATATGTCAAGAGCTTTGTAATGTTGTGAACAACCAATAAAAAATATATAAAAAAATAAAAAATAAATAAAATTAAATTAAATATTGGAAGTTAACCTGGAAAAAAAAAAGAAAAAGAAAAAAAAAAACAAATGCCTAATCATAAAAAAAAAAAAAAAAGGTATTCTCATCCTCTTTTCCCTTCTAAAGTGAATATCCTGGAATATCCTGACCTTGGAAGCATTTCAGACAAATTCAGCTCATCTAAGATAGTTTAGTTTGTCTCAGTTCCCCCAAAACAATTGCCATTAGAGACAGGATTAAAAAGGCACCTTAGGAGGTCCTTCCAGTGTCAAAGGAGTGAATTGATCAGAGGTTGAAGAGGGCTCCAAAGGTGGGAGGTGAAGTCAGTGCCTTAGTGCTGGTCTGTATATGTTTTGTGCCCAGCTGTTTTATAATCCACAAAAAGAGAAGAAATATTGCAGTGAATGAAGATTCCTCTTCATTTTAGCATTTCTTTTTCTACTGTAGTTGGTTTTTGAATGAGGATGACAATGGAAGAGATGAAGAATGAAACTGAGACCACTTCTATGGTTTCTATGCACCTCTATACAGTCATGTATCCTGTATTCAATGAGCTAGAAATAGTAAATTTTTCTGCAGCTCAGACACTGAGAGCTGCTTTCATTAAGGCTGAAAAAGAAAATCCAGGTCTCACACAAGATATCATTATGAAAATTTTAGAGAGAAAAAGTGTAGACGTTAATTTCACAGAGTCCCTTCTTCGAATGGCAGCTGACGATATAGAAGAGTATATGACTGAGCTACCAGAGTAGAATTCCAGGATCTAAATGAAAAGGCACGAGCACTTAAACAGATTCTCAGTAAGATCCCAGATGAGATCAATGACAGAGTGAGGTTTCTGCAGACAATCAAGGATATAGCAATAAAAGAACTTCTTAATACAGTGAATAATGTCTTCAAGAAATATCAATACCAAAACAGCAGGGCACTTGAACCAAAAAGAAAGAATTTGTAAAGTACTCCAAAAGTTTCAGCGATACTCTGAAAACATATTTTAAAGATGGCAAGGCAATAATTATGTTCATAAGTGCCAACCGACTAATTCATCAAACCAACTTGATACTTCAGACCTTCAAAACTGTGGCCTGAAAGTTGAATATGGTGAGAGATGTTCTTCTCAGTGGCAGTGTTAAACTGCCTTAATCTGTAAATTTTAAAGTTTGTATAAATTATCAGTCCCTCCTGAAGGGATCTAATCCAGGATGTTGAATGGGATTATTGCCATTTTACACCATATTTTTATAAAACGTAGTTTAATCATAATCTCACACTGAAGATTTTGCATCACTTTTCCTATTATCATTCTTTAAAGAATTATAAGCCAAAAGAATTTATGCCTCAATGTGTCATTATATAACATTCCTTAAAAGAATTGTAAATAGTGGTGTTTGTTTCTGACATTTTAACTTGAAAGTGATATGCTGCAAGATAATGTATTTAACAATATTTGGTGGCAAATATTCAATAAATAGTTTGCATCTGTCTTTTTTTTTTTTTTTAAAAAAAAGAAGGCACCTTAGTCTTTTATTGGCTAATAGAAAGGATGGCCTCTCTTTCCCATATCAAGTATGACTGCTCAGCCACTCCTTATTGGCTACATGCCAAGTTGGGCATGTAGTCCCTTAGGTGTACTATTCAGAGATCAACCTAATTTGTAGAAATTGTTCACTGAAGCCCAGGAATAAACTCCTGGCTATTTTCAGACAAAGATAGAGGTAGGAGTCTGTAAAAATGAGCTAGGAAGGAGCTTAAAATACTTCACATTCCAGAAACACCCTCCTTTCCCCCCAGGAGATGGCTTTATTCCCAATCATTTCTCAGCAGAGTTGACTCAAAAGGAGCAGAAACTTGGAGCCAGGCAACTGGTACTAGCTGTGTGGGCTTAGACAAATGGTTTAAATATCTGAGCTTCAGTTTGGTTATCTGTGAAATGGGGCTGACACCATTCGATCACTAGTTATTTTAAGGATTAAGATATGCAAACAACTGGCATCAGTGCCTGTCCCCAAGGGTCTCCGCCATTTTATTGAATGCCCATGAATTCTGTGGAGGTCTAGTAAAGGGAGAAAAGTCTTACAAATTAGTAGTCTCTTGATAAAAGGCCTTGAGCTGGGATATAACTCAGTGGTAAATGCTCACTTTGAATGTGCAAAATGCAAAGCCCTGAATTCAATCCCCATTTAAAAAAAAAAAAAAAAAAAAGGAAGATAAATGGCCTTAAAAAAGGAGGATAGGGCTGGGAGTGTAATTCAGTGGTAGCATGCTCTGGGTTCAATCTCTAGCACTGAAAATAATAATAATAATAATAATAATAACAAATTGGGAGTTTTAAGAAAAGTTTTCCACTATTCCAAGTCTATTTTTATAAAACATCCCCTTCAATTCTCAGTTTGTGAGTAGGGGTAGTGTGGGGTCAAGTGGAAAGTTGACCTGATAAGAGACTGAGCAGCTTGGGATCCAGATTTGACTATGATACTTGAAGCAGAAAACTCCCTGAGTATGAGAGTTCCATATGGCAGATATTGCTTACTTACCAGGTTGTGGTGAGGGGTACCTTATAAATATGAGGAATGAGAGTAGCTTCTTGACCCTAGGAGTTAAGGTAAGCAATACCAACCTGAGCCCCAGCTATAAGGTGGGATTAGTAGAGGCCAAGAGGCCTCTCATCTTAATGCTGGTGACCTTTCCAAACAGAAAATTTTTTGTTTTGTTTTGTTTTGATTTTCAGTCCCAGAGGGGGCCTCTTTGGAGCAAAACTATCCAAACCCTGCAACAACTGCTACATAGTAGCTGGTCATAGAACATTTGCTCTACTTCATCCCAATAGGTGGCAGGCGCAATGACCCCAAAGACAGTTCCAGCAAGTAGTTTAAAGTGATAGAATTCCATGTTTACTTCCTCCATACACCCTATGCTGACCAAGCAAGCTGATAATTATTATGTAGTGGTTGAGACCTCTGGCTCTGGAGATAGGCAGAGCTGCATTTAAACCCCAACATGCTCACTTAGTATAACTGTGTGACCTTGGTTAGTTTTGTTTACTCCCAGGACCTCAGTTTGCTCATCTTTAGTCCTGGCAACTCTTGGTGGGGCTTAATGTGAAAGAGTGAGCAGAATACTTAGACATAGGCAGTGCCCCATAAGGAAAAGTCAGTGATCATTTCTCCCATGTAGAATTCACAGCAAGTTTATGAAAATATGGGCAAGAAAGAAAGCCTTCATTTTCCTGTCATTCATAGAGGAAGAAAAAAGTCATGTCGCAATGAAAATTCTCAGAGTTACTGAAAAGATCTCATCAAAAGTTCATCACACCTCTAAACAAAAATAGTCCCATCCAAGCATCTTGGAAGGTTGAGGCAGGAGAATTACAAATTTGAGGCTAGCTTGGGCAATTTAGGGAGATCCTGTCTCAAAATAAAAGGGACCTGAGCTAGCCAGGTGCAGAGGCGCATGCCTGTAATCAGAGCAGATTGGGAGGCTGAAGCAGGAGTATGGCAAGTTTAAAGCCAACCTCAGCAACTTAGCAAGGCCCTCAGCAACTTAATGAGAACCTGTTTCAAAATAAAAAAAATAAAAAAAGCTGAGGATGTAGCTCAGTGGTTAAGTGTCCCACCCCTGAGTTCAATCCCCAGTACCAAAAAAAAAAAAAAAAGGGCCTCAGGGGTGGGGTTGTGGCTCAGTGGTACAACACTGGCCTAGCACCACATATAAATAGATAAATAAAATAAAGGTCCATCAACAACAAAAAATATATATATATTAAAAAGGCGGGGGCTAAGTAAGATATATCTCAATGGTAAAGCACAGCCTATCATATGCAAGGGCCTGTGTTCAATCCCCCATACTGGAAAAAAGTAAAAACATAAAGAATATAAGGCTTTATAGTTCAGAAAACAGTTGGAAGTCTACTTCATTTGAAATCTACAACCACTATGTGAAAATAGCATTTATTCCCATTTCAAAGATAAAGAAACTAAGCATTCAGAAAGGCGAAGCTAAGAGGCCACAGCAGTGTGGTGCTGGGATTTCAAGCCTACTTTACAAATTCAGCACTCTTTACAATTCACAAGAGAATTTTGTTTTCACCAAGTACTGAGCCTACATTGTTTAGACATGTCTGAAATGGCATTTTAGGAACCCAGAGTGGAATGACCAGGTTAGCAACATGATTGGAGAAATGCAGCCATCTGGATCACTTGTGGCTACCCTGAAATAGCTTTTCTTGATTCAGGAGGACTGGCATTGCATAAGCTGCCACAACTCTGACATATTTGAGAAATCTTTTATTAGAAGATGTCCCAGAAGGCAACAGTTTAAAATCAGGCAATCAGTAATCACAACTAAATACAAAATTGCAGGTAAACTTGCCTTTCAAAATAAAATCAGACCCTTGCAACAGAATTGCCCAGGAGGGTTTTTTTCCTTGTACAAAAACAGTTAACACCACTTTGCAAAATGCATACAAAAATACAGTATAAAAAAAAAAAAAGACTCACCCCAGCATAATACCCAGCAGCAGCTTATAAAACACAAGCCATCAAGGTGAGACATTAGTAACCTACTCCCCTCCCCACCTGTCCTCCTAAGACAATTCCAGAAGTCAGCTGGCTCCTGAAAATCCTGCTCCAGAAGGTAGAGTGGCTAGTTCCAAAACTTCCATGGGATTCTGAGGCCAGGAAGCAAACTCAGAAAGAAACCATTGTGGACAGTGGATTTGGAAATAGCAGCTGGTTTTACAGAGCCTCAAACTGTGCTTTCCTTCCCCCCTCCCCAATTCCAAACCCAGAGCCAGAAGGCACCTGCTGTCCTGGGCAGCAGAGAGGCTGATCCTTCTTCCAGGACAGGCTTAGGGGTTCCTGTGCTTGCCCACATGACATTTGCTGGGTTGGGTGACTTTCCCAGATTGGAGGCTGTACCTGGATTCCACTTAGAGCTAGAGAGTCCAGCTGGGGCAAAATCCATTATGGTTGGTTAAACAGAGCTCCTGCAGGAGCTTTTAAGACCCACCAAGAAATAAGTCCACCTTCTGGAGCACTGGATGAGTCCTAATGGCTCTCAGAACCTCAGTAAGGCCCAGATTCTGGGAAAAGGATCTGACTCATGTCAGACTATCAGGGAACCAGGTTGGTGGTTATAGAGCCAGCAAGCTCCTTGGAGTTGCATGAGAAGGACAGGTTTGCACAGTTCCAGTAGAACTTCAAACGGAGTCAAGGATTGAGATGAGAGGCAGGTAGGTAGAAAGAGGAAGAGTTACAGAGTGCTTCCTTCTGAGGTGCCTTATATCTGCCTTGAGAAAAGATCCCATGATGGGCCTCATATGCCCCTTGTAAAACACCTGGGCAGGGAACAAGTTCATGAGCCAGGACTCCAAGCCTTTCCCAGGCCCCAAGCCAGGATCCATTTTCCTGTTTCTTGGAGGAAATATTTCTGACCTGTGGGAAAGGGCACTGTAGAGCCTATTGCATAACAAAGGCAGAATGAGTCAAAAAAGTCCTTTAAGTAAGGACAGAAAGGTCCCTCCTTCAGAGAGGGCCCAAAGGGCTCTAAGACAAAGAATCTGAGGCCAAGCTCTTTAAATGTTCTCAAGATCGCAGCATTCAGAGTGGGTAGAGAGGTGTCGCCTAACATAATATATACTAAAGATTTGCACTCCTTAGGTACTGTAAAGTGTCTGACAGTGAGGTAATGGTCCATGTTGTTCAAGTCTGTGAGCTTGCCTTCACCCAAGACAGCTCCTGTGTCTCCTGGAAAAAGGAGCCTCAGGGAGAGCATCCAGGCCCAGCTGTCCTTGCATCACCCCCAGAGACACCAGCGGGAGCATCCTTTCCTAGCCTAAAGCTCCTGCAGAGTGTGAGATTTCATGCAGGCTGGACCCCCCCACCCCCAACATCCACCACCTGTTGCATAGCATCTGTCAGCCTTTTCTTCAGAGCTACTGAGCTAGGCAGACCCCAAGGCTCCTCAGTCAGCTGCCTGCTGAGAAGCCAAAGGCGCCAGAGAGGACACAGCACTCCCATGAGTCAGGAAAGAGGGAGAGCTGTTTCAAAGTTTCCAAGAATGCAAGCCCTTATTGTGTGTGCACTGGCTGCAATGCATTCTGGGATCTACTGTTCAGACTGTCCCACCGTAACCAAAATGTGCAAATTACTAAAGGGGAAAGGGAGGTTAAAAAATACTCTGTCTTTGTAAGACAGAAGAGTCAGGCTTTTTGGTCAGTTAGTAGCCACTGAGGTACGCAATTCTTTTCTGCAGTTGCTGCTGCCGGCACCGGAGCTGCCTTTTCTCTGTAGCCATCCTCTTCTCAGCGCCCACCAGGGCTTGCAAGTATTCCAAGGCCTTGCTCAGGATCACTACTTTGGGGGCCTTAGAGCAGCTGGCCAGGGTGGGTACCTGGTCCCTCAGGGCTAAGAACCGAGAGCGGAGGTCATTCCGTCTTTTGCGCTCCAAGAAATTATGGTTCTTCCTCTTGGTCACATCCTCAGTATCAGAACTGACAGGTTTGGGATGGCAGGACTGGGGAGTCTCACTTTCCAAGGGTGGGGGGCTCACAATCTCTTCATCCTCCTCATCCTCCTTCTCTTCAGGGGCTTCTCTCTCCAGAGTTTCTTCTTGGGGACCCCTCTCTGGAACCTCTTCTTGGGAGCAACTTTCTGGAGGAAAACGGGCAGCATAGTTGTGCTGTTGCTGATGGATGGAGATGTGGAAGTGTTTCATGCAGGGATCCAAAGGATCTGCTCTCACCGTGATGGTGACTGGCTTCCGTATACCCAGAGACTGTCTCTTCTCCACTGTCACAACATCAATTTCTTCACTCTCTGTCCAAGAGGAGAGATCAAGAAAAGAAATACATCCCATGAGAAACATACGTAGCTCCTACAGCTTTAGCTCTCTATGCTGGGACTTAGGAATGATAGATGACATTTTCCCAATTTAGATATCCAGAAATTGAAGTGAGGAGAAAGACAGCTGATTCATGGGGGTAAGGGCAGAGTGAAGGAAAGGAGGGGAAATAAGCAAGAAGAAAAATATTCTCCAATTTCCTTTTGCAAAGCAAGGCTTAGATAAGAACAAAAGGCAGACCCAAGCCAAAAGCCCCCAGTCTGTAAAGGCTCTCCCCTCCCCCACTGAGGGGATAGAGAGAAAGAGCTACCGGCCTGGGACAAAGTTTAGCTATAAAGATCTTCCCCAGTCGGGCTCTTTCATGCCCCATCAGAATTGTAAATGAGGGGTCTGTGGGCAGAGCTGCCCTTTGTTCCTGCCCAGCACAGCCTGCACTTGGGAATTGTTACTTTTCACAAGTTATAAATCCTATTATTCCCCCACCTCTCTATTCTGCCATCTTTTCAGTTGAAGATTCAGAGAGGGAGAGCAACAACTATCCCTCCTCACCCACAGAGGGGAGGGAAAGGTTTTCCCTTAGGACTATTTTGCTCCTGGGTTCAATGGGTTTCTAAGTCATCCATCATTAATAGGTCCCCTACCCCACCCCCTTTTCTGGTCCAGAAGAGAGTTGGAATCATAATCACAGGTCGGGAAAAGCTGCAGGAACTTCACAAAGGTAGCGACCATTTCCAAGCAACCTGCATCAGAGGGAGAGAATGAGCAGCAGCAGAATGACCCAGATACCCTGACAAAATACCAGGTATCTGGAGACACCTAATGTATCCTTATCCTTCCCTGGCTAGAAGGTCTGTTAGATTAACCCAACCAAGGGAGAGACAATTGGGGGGAAACCCTTCTGCTCTCCACATTTTGCAGACCCCACACAGAAGGCCACCTTAATGCATTCCCATCCGACAACAGAAGAGCTCCGTTCTCAGCCTCTTTTGCATATCAGGAAGCTTGAGCCCCTTTGTCAGGAAGGCTTCCATTGTGTGGACAATCGCATTATTTCTCCATTAATAAAACCTGACCATTCAGCCTTCCTGGCCCCAAAGCCTGTGATTGGCTGGCTAGGCTGTGTTTGGAATGCTGTTTTACCCAGCCCCTAACTCCTATTGGCTGAGCTCTGCCGTCAATCACACTCCCCGCCCCCCCCATTGTTTGCAATCTGTTGCATTTTGTTCTAGGCCATGTGGCCTGAGAGTGAACCAGGAGCCCACAAACAGGTTCGGGTTAAAGGGCAGGTCAGAAAATGATTTAGGAGGTTTCCCTACATCCCAAACCTTCAATTTCAAACCTCATGGCTGGGATGCCTCTATCTAAAAAAGAAAAAAAAATGTAATACACAATCCTCTTTTTCAGAGAGCAGCATCTATTCTACCCAGTAAAAGCCCTCAGTAGGACAATCAAGTACAAGTACAACCCCCTCATTGCAAAAAGAGAAACTGAGGTCTGGATCACGAAGTTCACATATCACCTTTGTAATGTTCTGGATCTCAAAATTAGCCCTCTAAAACAATGCTCTTTCCACTTTACCACTCCACCAGTCTTTGTAGAGATACATCTTTATTGATCTCAAGATTCTCATTCCAGACATTAAATAAACACAACCTCTTGGGTGTAACAAGAAAGCAGGTTAAAAATGACCTTAATGCAGGTTAAAAATGACCTTTTTTTTGGGGGGGTGACTTTTAATTTTTCTTGTTATCTTCATTTTCTTCCTTAAGGGTATGACAATTTCCATGCCCTCTTCCCTAATTCCCTCTCAAATGTTCACATAAAAGTTATTCTTAAAAGCTACAGTGAGTTTTCTCTGTCCTGATTTATGTAGGTATGCAGGCTAGCCTCAATCTACACCCTACAAAAGCGTCTTTCCACTATTTCTCATAGATACAAGTGTCTAAGAGGTTGGGATAAGAATCTGGTGGCATAGGATGCTCCGGTCTGCCCTCATCAAAGTTTGCACTTGCATCAAGGATGGGGGAGGAATGAGTGGAGCTTTAGGGCCATGATCCCAGTACAAAGCCCAGAGGGTTGGCACAAAGTAGGACCAGTGAACATTTACTGAATGCAAGAGAGTAGTTGAAGCCCACAGATACACTGAAAAGGAACTAGAATACCTTTCTATCTTAGACCAAAGCATCAGGCACAGTGTAGACCTTCTCAGATAAGTGATCATCTAATCATCAAGGAAGTGGTGCCTGACTGGGATGGAGGGTTAGGAAAAGAAGTTGGCTGGATGGCAGGAAGCTGGGCCTCATTTCTAGTAATTTCCTATCTCCCAGCCTCATTTTTTCCATCCCTTAACAGGGAACCTTCATTTCTCCCCTGTCTCACGGGGTGATGATGAAAATGCACAAGTGGTAAGGAGTGGGAGGTGCAGGGGGAGGGCATTATTGGCATTTTAACGTAAAGCAGGCAGGAGATCTAGGTTTTTAACAGAATGAAGGCTTTGCTTTGTACAAAAAACTCCTCAGTTTCTTCTCTCCCAAGGGGAGTGTGAGTTTCCCAAGAATATCGGGGGAAACAAACAAACAAAAAAAAAGCGTCAAGCTTGGAGTGACTCTAAAAGGACCCCTTCCAACCTCCCAAGGACAGAAATCCCCTACAGTCCAACCCGAGTATTGTCCTCTCTAAGCGCCAACCCTCACCATGTCACCCCTTGTCCCCCGGGGCTCCAATCATCATCGGAGGGACGCTGGCTCCCTCCCCACTTCTCCAAACTGTTTACCAACACACCCACGTGCCAGACAGACACTGCTAGGGGCTATACAGGGAGCTTCAGGCAGAAAAGGGGGAGGCCACGGAGAAGGATTGAGAAAAGCCAGTGCCTGACCTTAGTGGTAGAGCTTTGGTCACCTATGGGGCGCCCCCCTCTTAGATGGCCCCGGGCGGTCCTTACCCGAGTCGCTTGGGCTCTCGGACCCAGAGCAGGCCTGAGTCTTGGGTTCGCCCAGCTGACAGGGGGTGGCGGGCGCCGGGTTGCCGGCTTCAAGGCTGGGAGTGCAGTCCGGGGTGGCGGGCGCCTTGGGTGGGTTCCCCCGGGGCGCGCCGGGGGTGAGCCGGTCGCTCACCGCTCTCTCCAGCCTTTCCCGGGCAGAGAAGCCGCTCCACATGCAGTCACGGCGGATGATGGAAGCGTAGTTCCTTCCCCAAGCTTTAGAGTGACCCCGAGATTCCGCCTCGTCCCCAGCGCCCCCTCCGGGCCACGGATCCGGGGGGCCAATCCCAGGGGCTGGGTCGCCGTCGCCGGGACCAGAGCCCCAGGGCGGCGACGTGGGGGGCGACGGCACCAGCTCGAATTTCTTCCAGATGTCCTCGCTGGGAGCCGTGGAGCGGTAGAAATCCTCCCCGCAGTCATAGTCGTAGAAATAGTGCTGGTACGAGTCGAAGTCCATGTCCGCTCCCTGTGGGAGGGAAGGGGGGGGCGTGCTGACTGAGGTGCCGGCGGAGGAAAGAGGCAACCCGGGTCCCTCCGCACAAGCTGCGGGGCTTTCGTCCTTTCCCAACCCACCGAATTACAGCCCGCCCGCGCCCTGCCCTTGCGTCCCGGGAAGCCTGGCCCTGGGTCGGAGTACCAAGAGAAGACGATCACAACGCCGCGGACCAGGCTACAGGGAGCGAGTTCAAAGCAAACTTTGCCAGCGCCGCCCGGAGCGCAGCTCCCAGGGCCCGGCCAGGTCGGGCGGGGGCGCGCTGTGTCCAGAAGACAGTCTGCAGCCTGCCTGTTCCCCCAGGATCCGCGCCCGTGCCGGGGCCACCCGCAGCCTCACCTCGCTCCCGCCGCCCGCCACCTGGAGCGGACCGGCTCCCCGCCGGCTCGGGGCAGCCCGGCAGCCCGCACACACACACATGCGCGCCACCGAGCGCGCGGCCCGCACTCACGAGCGCGCCCCGCGCGCGCGTTCCCCGCCTCGCCTGCGCACGGCGGCTCGGACGCTCCCGGGATCGGCGCGGGAGCGCGAGCTGCAGGCGCATTGTTTCCCGGCTGCCTTATATCTCGTCGCGCGCTCCGGGCTCCGGGACTGGGAGGTGGGTCCTAAGGGACAAGCTCCGCCCCCGATCCGCCCCTCTCCCGCCAGTCGACAGGTGGGGACATCCCCACCTCCTGGTTGCACTCCCTGGCTCTATTCTACGCCTTGTAGCCTCCAAATAAATTGCACGCTGGGGAGAGCAGAGCTGGAGGCGAGGTGATGCAGCCCCGGGGTCGCCTGGTAGAGCAGCGAATCCTTAGACGCTCACGGATCCCGG